>NW_027465888.1:0-346061 GCF_049634645.1 Pelodiscus sinensis
GGGCTCCATAGCCCGGGAGGCCAGCGGGGGGGGCTCCGTAGCCCGGGGGGCCGGCGGGGGGGGCTCCGTAGCCCGGGGGGGCCGGCGGGGGGGGGGCTCTGTAGCCCGGGGGGCCGGCGGGGGGGGGCTCCGTAGCCCGGGGGGCCGGCGGGGGGGGCTCCGTAGCCCGGGGGGCCGGCGGGGGGGGGCTCCGTAGCCCAGGGGGCCGGCGGGGGGGGCTCCGTAGCCCGGGGGGGCCGGCAGGGGGGGGGCTCTGTAGCCCAGGGGGCCGGCGGGGGGGGGCTCCGTAGCCCGGGGGGCCGGCGGGGGGGGCTCCATAGCCCGGGGGGCCAGCGGGGGGGGCTCCGTAGCCCGGGGGGCCGGCGGGGGAGGGGCTCCGTAGCCCGGGGGGCCAGCGGGGGGGGGCTCCATAGCCCGGGGGGCCAGCGGGGGGGGGCTCCGTAGCCCAGGGGGCCGGCGGGGGGGGGCTCCGTAGCCCCGGGGGGGCCGGCAGGGGGGGGCTCTGTAGCCCAGGGGGCCGGCGGGGGGGGCTCCGTAGCCCGGGGGGCCCGGCGGGGGGGGGGCTCCATAGCCCGGGGGGGGCCGGCGGGGGGGGGGGCTCTGTAGCCCAGGGGGCCGGTGGGGGGGGCTCCATAGCCCGGGGGGCCAGCGGGGGTGCTCCGGCGCACAAAGCAGCCCCAGGCGGGGTGGAAAATCTCCGGTCGGTTTATTCCCTCGGTCGCGCTCGGATTCTCCCGTTTTGGTTCTATAGAAATGTCTCCAAAAAGAAGGGAAAGGGAAGGAAACGGGCCTGCGGCCCCCCCCCCGCCCGGCCCCCCCGCCGCGAGTCTCTTCGTCCGGGCGCCCCGGGGCCGATGTCCCGCCCGGCAGCTGTCACGCCCTGAGAGCCCGGCCCCACAGCCCCGCCCCAGGGCCCCGCTGCCCCAGCCAGAGCGCCTGCCCCAGAGCCCCGGGGGGCTGCCCAGCGGGGTGGGGCCGAGGCACAAGTGGGGGTCCCTGTCCGCGGGCACCGAGGGCTCTGCTCCAGCCCCGGGCCCCGGCCAGCCCGTCCCAGAGGGGCTGGCTCCCACGTCGGAGGGGGCGCTGCGGGGGGTCCTGGCCCCGGCCCCCGGCCCGGAGTCCTGGTGTGCGCATGGCGCACGTGCCTAAGGGGGGGTCACTCCTGCTCCGGCAGGTCCCGGGCCCCGCCCCGGCGCGGGGGTGCCCTCCTCGGGGGGCGGGGGGGGCCGGCGCGGGGGTGGGGGGGGCCCCCCGCAGAGTCTGGATGCGCCGGCACTCGTGGCAGATGCGGATGTGGGTGCAGGGCCGGGCGGGCTCCTCCAGGAGGCGCTGGGGGGCCGGCTCGGACGCCAGGGTCCCGGAGTACAGCCGCCCGGGGGGCCGGCTCGGACGCCAGGGTCCCGGAGTACAGCCGCCCGTTGCTCAGCCGCATCTCCCGCACGGCTCGCAGGGCCAGGCCCGCCCGGGCTGGGGGGGCGCCGCCGGCGCCGCGACCTCGGTGGGCTTCCGGCAGGAGACGGCCTGGCGCAGCTCCCGGAGCATCTCCTGGCACACGGAGAGCTGGGGGACAGCGGGGGTCAGGGCGCCCGGGTCACTCCCCCCCGGGTCGCTTCCCCTCCCCCCCGGGTCACTCCCCCCCCGGTCGCTTCTCCTCCCCCCCGTGTCGCTTCCCCACCCGCGCCCCCCTCCCCCGTCGCTTCTCCTCACCCCGTGTCGCTTCTCCCCCCCCTGTCGCTTCCCCCCCAGGTCGCTTCTCCTCCCCCCCGTTGTCGCTTCTCCCCCCAGGTCGCTTCTCCTCCCCCCGTGTCGCTTCCCCCCCAGGTCGCTTCTCCTCCCCCCCGTGTCGCTTCCCCCCCCAGGTCGGCTTCTCCTCCCCCCCTGTCGCTTCCCCCCCCAGGTCGCTTCTCCTCCCCCCCGTGTCGCTTCCCCCCCAGGTCGCTTCTCTCCCCCCCGTGTCGCTTCCCCCCCCCGGGTCGCTTTCTCCCCCCCCGTGTCGCTTTCCCCCCCGCGCCCCCCCCCCGTCGCTTCTCCTCACCCCCGTGTCGCTTCCCCCCCCGTGTCGCTTCCCCCCCAGGGTCGCTTCTCCTCCCCCCCGTGTCGCTTCCCCCCCCTCCCCCCGTGTCGCTTCCCCCCCAGGTCGCTTCTCTACTCCCCCCATGTCGCTTCCCCCCCAGGTCGCTTCTCCTTCCCCCCCCCCGTGTCCGCTTCCCCCCCCCGTGTCGCTTCCCCTCCCCCCCATGTCGCTTCCCCCCCAGGTCGCTTCTCCTCCCCCCCGTGTCGCTTCCCCTCCCCCCTTGTCGCTTCCCCCCCATGTCGCTTCTCCTCCCCCCCGGGTCGCTTCCCCTCCCTCCCAGGTCGCTTCCCCTCCCCCCCGGGTCGCTTCCCCCCCAGGTCGCTTCCCCTCCCCCCCGGGGTCGCTTCTCCTCCCCCCCGTGTCGCTTCCCCCCCCGGGTCTCTTCTCCTCCCCCCCGGGTCGCTTCTCCTCCCCCCCGGGTCGCTTCCCCCCCAGGTCGCTTTCTCCTCCCCCCTGTGTCACTACTCCTCCCCCCCGGGTCACTTCCCCCCCAGGTCGCTTCTCTTTCCCCCCCGGGTCACTTCCCCCCCCGGTCGCTTCTCCTCCCCCCCGTGTCGCTTCCCCCCGCGCCCCCCCCCGTCGCTTCTCCTCACCCCGTGTCGCTTCCCCCCCCGTCGCTTCCCCCCCAGGTTGCTTCTCCTCCCCCCCGTGTCGCTTCCCCCCCAGGTCGCTTCTCCTCCCCCCCGTGTTGCTTCCCCCCGGGTCGCTTCTCCTCCCCCCCGTGTCGCTTCCCCCCCGGGTCGCTTCTCCTCCCCCGTGTCGCTTCCCCCCCGGGTCGCTTCCCCCCCGGGTCGCTTCTCCTCTCCCCGGGTCGCTTCTCCTCCCCCCCCGTGTCGCTTCCCCCCCCCGTGTCGCTTTCCCCCCCGGGTTGCTTCTCCCCCCTCGCACCCAGGTTGCTTCTTGCCCCCCCGGCGACTGGGTTGCATCTCGCCCCCTGGGTCACTTCTGTCCCCCGGTGCCCAGGTCACTACTCCCCCCCCGATGCCCGGGTTGCCTCCCAACCCCAGGTCACTTCCCCCTCCTCCCCAGCGCCCAGGTCGCTTCTCCCCACCTGATGCCCGGGTTCCCCCCCCAAACCCCAGGTCGCTTCTGGCCCCCCCCCCACCGGCACCTGGCTCCCAACTCCCTCCTCGCCCCCCCGCGCTGCAGTGCCCCCGACCCCTCCGCACCTCGTCAGTCTCCGCCGAGCGGCGCGTGGCCCAGACAAACTCCATGATGGCCACGAAGACGGCCACGACGAGGCCACAGATGAGCACCACAAAAATGCCCCCGATGTTCTCCATGCCCAGGCCTGGGGAGGGACACAGGAATTGCCCCATTGGTCCACTCAGCCCGCCCCTTCCCCCACAGCCCCGCCCCTGCCTGATGGCCCCGCCCCCTGCATGCCTGCCGACCCCAGCCCCACCCCCTCCCGCTGCAGCCCCACCTGTGCCCACCGCCCCATCCCCTGCAACCCCGCCTATGCCTGCGACCCCAGCCCCAGCCCTCATAGCCCCACCCCTCCCTGCAGCCCTGTCCCTGCCCCCCAGCCCCGCCCCTTCCAACCCGCCCCTCTTCCACCTGCCCCACCCCCGATCCCCAGAGCCCCGCCCCTGCCCCTGCCCCGCCCCCTTCCAGCCCCGCCCCTCTTCCACCTGCCCCGCCCCGATCCCCAGAGCCCCGCCCCTGCCCCCAGCCTCGCCCCCTTCCAGCCCCGCCCCTCTTCCACCTGCCCCGCCCCTGCCCCCAGCCCCGCCCCCTTCCAGCCCGCCCTCTTCCACCAGCCCCGCCCCCTTCCAGCCCCGCCCTCTTCCACCTGCCCCACCCCTGATCCCCAGAGCCCCGCCCCTGCCCCTGCCCCAGCCCCGCCCCCTTCCAGCCCCGCCCCTCTTCCACCTGCCCCGCCCCTGCCCCCAGCCCCGCCCCCTTCCAGCCCCGCCCCTCTTCCACCTGCCCCACCCCTGATCCCCAGAGCCCTGCCCCTGCCCCCAGCCCCGTCCCCTTCCAGCCCCGCCCCTCTTCCACCTGCCCCGCCCCTGCCCAAGCCCCGCCCCTGCCCCCACAACCTTTGGCCCGGTGGTCCTGCTCCTTGGGGCACTTGCCGCCCTCCCCACCACTTGCGCTTGAGATCTCCAGCCGGTTGTTCTCCTGCAGCTGCAGGATGGCCAGTTGTGATCTCGTCCCGGAACGGGGAGCCTGGGGCGGGCGGGCTCAGGCGTGGGGCTCCCCCGGGAACAGACCGGGCCGCCCCCCCCGCCCTCTGGGTCGCCTGCCCGATCCCCCTGGCCTGCCCCCCCGGGCTGCCCTCCCCGCGCCCCTGCCTCCTGGCCCGCCTCCCACAATACCCCTGGGCTGCCCCCCCACATTAACCCTGGGAATGGCCCCCCGGCCTGCCCTCCCCTGCCCCTGCCTCCTGGTCGCCTCTCATGATACCCCCAGGCTGCCCCCACAATCCTCCTGGGCTGCCCCCCACGACTGCCCGGTTTGCCCCTCACAATCTCCCTGGTCCACCCCCCCCCCATGCTTCCCTGCAGGGCTCCCCATCCCCCCTTTGCCTTCCCAGCAACTGCCAGCTCCCCATGTCAGTCAGCAGCCCCGCCCCCTACCTAGCAGCCTTGCCCCCTACTCAGTGACCCCACCCCCTAGCCAGGGCCCCCCGCCCCCTACCTAGCAGCCTTGCCCCCTACTCAGTGACCCCACCCCCTAGCCGGGGCCCCGCCCCCAACCCCGCCCCCCTACCTAGCAGCCTTGCCCCCTACTCAGTGACCCCACCCCCTAGCCGGGGCCCCGCCCCTACCCAGCAGCCTTGCCCCCTACTCAGTGACTCCACCCCCTAGCTGGGGCCCCGCCCCTACCCAGCAGCCTGGCCCCCTACTCAGTGACTCCACCCCCTAGCTGGGCCCCGCCCCTAACCCCGCCCCCTAGCCGGGCCCCGCCCCTACCTAGCAGCCTTGCCCCCTACTCAGTGACCCCACCCCCTAGCCGGGGCCCCGCCTCTACCCAGCAGCCTTGCCCCCTACTCAGTGACCCCACCCCCTAGCTGGGGCCCCGCCCCTACCCAGCAGCCTTGCCCCCTAGTCAGTGACCCCACCCCCTAGCCGGGCCCCCGCCCCTACCCAGCAGCCTTGCCCCGAGGCTCGGGCCCCGCCCCTACCCAGCGGCCTTGCCCCCCTACTCAGTGACCCCACCCCCTAGCCGGGCCCCGCCCCTACCCAGCAGCCTTGCCCCCTACTCAGTGACCCCACCCCCTAGCCGGGGCCCCATCCCTAACCCCGACCCCTGGCCGGGCCCCGCCCCTACCCAGCGGCCTTGCCCCCTACTCAGTGCCCCACCCCCTAGCCGGGCCCCGCCCCTACCCAGCAGCCTTGCCCCCTACTCAGTGACCCCACCCCCTAGCCGGGGGCCCCGCCCCTAACCCCGCCCCCTGACCGGGCCCTCTGCCCTACCCAGCGGCTTGCCCCCTACTCAGTGACACCACCCCCTAGCTGGGGCCCCGCCCCTAACCCCACCCCCTGGCCGGGCCCCGCCCCTACCCAGCAGCCTTGCCCCCTACTCAGTGACCCCACCCCCTAGCCGGGGCCCCGCCTCTACCCAGCAGCCTTGCCCCCTACTCAGTGACCCCAGCCTCTAGCTGGGTCCCCGCCCCTACCCAGCAGCCTTGCCCCCTACTCAGTGGACCCCACCCCCTAGCCGGGCCCCGCCCCTAACCCCGCCCCCTAGCCGGGGCCCCGCCCCTACCCAGCGGCATGCCGATGCCGTAGCCTTTGGTGTCCAGCAGCCCGCCGATCTGGGTGAGGTTGCAGTCGCGCTGACGGTGGTACTCGTTCATGGTGGACTCCAGCAGGAAGGCGTACTTGGAGTTGAGCACGCGGGCGATCCCCTCCTCCGTGCTTCTCACAAACACGCTGGGACTGCTTGGAGTCCATGTAGTTCCACATGCGCTGGTAGGATCTGGTAGCGGGAGTTCCTGCCGGGACAGGCGGCGTCGGCAGGGCGCGGGGAGGGAGGGGCACCGGCCAGCCACCCCAAGGCTGCAGGCAGGGGACCTGGGCCCTGGCGGGGCAGGCCAGGCGGGGGGGAGGTGGTGAGGCTGGGCAGAGGGGGAGGCAGAGGCAGTGGGGGGCAGCAGGGGCGGGGCGGCGGGGGGGGCAGTGGGGGAGAAGGGGGGCAGCAGGGGCGGGGCAGCGGGGGGGGGCGGCGGGGGAGACGGGGGCGGCAGCGGGGGAGACGGGGGGCAGCGGGGGAGACGGGGGGCAGCGGGGGGGGGCAGTGGGGGAGAGAGCGGGGGCAGCAGGGGCGGGGCAGCGGGGGGGCGACGGGGAGCGGCGGGGGAGACGGGGGCGGCAGCGGGGGAGACGGGGGCAGCGGGGAGACGGAGGGCAGCGGGGGGGAGGCGGCGGGGAGCGGCGGGGGAGACGGGGGGGCAGCGGGGGAGATGGGGGCAGCGGAAGGGCGCCACACCTGGAAGAAGGTCATGGTGGAGCCGGCGTGGATGGTGCCGTACTCGATGTTGGTCTGGTCGAGCCAGGTCGTCGGCCGACTCCACCGGCACCTCCATGCGCTGCACGGTGAGGAAGGCGGCCAAGGTTGGCCGTGTAGACGAGATGATGATCAGTGTGAAGGCCCACCTGCCGGAGAGCCCGGGTCAGCCAGCCCCCCGAGACCTCCAGAGCGCGGGCTACCAGGCCCCCCCGTGATCCCCAGAGCGCGGGCGCCAGCCCCCCCCCGCGATCCCCCAGAGCGCGGGGCGCCAGCCCCCCCCCGCGATCCCCCAGAGCGCGGGCGCCAGCCCCCCCCTGCGATCCCCCAGAGCGCGGGCGCAGCCCCCCCCTGCGATCCCCCAGAGCGCGGGCTGCAGCCCCACCCGAATTCCCGCCAGAATGTGGGCTCCAGCCCCCCATAGATCCCCCAGAGCGCAGGCTCCAGCCCCCTGAATTCCCCCAGAGCATGGGCTGCAGCCCCCCATATCCCTCCGAGAGCGAAGGCTCCAGCCCCCAAAGCGCCGAGCGCGGGCCCCGGCACTCACCAGACCCCGCTGACGCAGCGCTTGATGGACAGGGCGCGGTCTAGCACCTCGGAGCCCTGCTGCATGAAGCCAGCCGATGGGGAACCAGAGGCTGGTGCCCAGCGTTGTACTGGTTCTCCAGCACGGGGGGCCGCTCCCGCAGGCAGGGGTGCGGGTTGTACCACTCGTAGGGCTCAGCCTGCGGGACGCGCCAGTCAGGGGAGCCTGGGAACCCGCCGGCCCCGCCCCCTGGCCAGTTTGCTCCGCCTCCCCGTCCTCCGGCCCCGCCCCCTGGCTAGTTCACATCTCGCCCCCTGCTGGCCACCTGGCCCCTGTCCTGCCGACCACCGCCTCCGTCCTGCCAGCCCCGCTTCCACCCTGCTGACCCCGCCCCCGTCCTGCTGACCCCGCCCCTGTCCTGCCGACCCCGCCCCCGTCCTGCCAGCCCCGCTTCCACCCTGCTGGCCCCGCCCCTGTCCTTGCTGACCCCGCCTCCGTCCTGCCAGCCCTGCTTCCACTCTGCTGACCCCGCCCTCGTCCTGCTGGCCCCGCCCCTGTCCTGCTGACCCCGCCCTCGTCCTGCTGACCCCACCCCCATCCTGCTGACCCCAGCCTCCGTCCTGCCAGCCCCGCTTCCACCCTGCTGACCCCGCCCCCGTCCTGCTGACCCCGCCCCGTCCTGCCGACCCCGCCCTCCGTCCTGCCAGCCCCGCTTCCACCCTGCTGTCTGACACCGCCCCCGTCCTGCTGGCCCCGCCCCTGTCCTGCTGACCCCAGCCTCCGTCCTGCAGCCCTGCTTCCACTCTGCTGACCCCGCCCTCAGTCCTGCTGGCCCCGCCCCTGTCCTGCTGACCCCGCCCTCGTCCTGCTGACCCCGCCCCCATCCTGCTGACCCCCGCCTCCGTCCTGCCAGCCCCGCTTCCACCCTGCTGACCCCGCCCTCGTCCTGCTGGCCCCGCCCCTGTCCTGCCAGCTCCTAGCCCTGCCCCCTGCCTGCAGGCTCCCAGGTCTCAGCCAACGGCCCCATCGTCTGTCCCCCCCAGATTCCCACAGCAGCCCCGTCAAGCCCTGCCCCGCGGGGGTTACCTGGCAGCCAGGAAGAGCACGCAGCTGACGGCCAGGTAGGCCAGGAGCATGAAGAGCCAGACGGCCGGCGAGAAGGGGTCCAGGAAGGAGAAGTAGCCCGGCTTGCGGGCCCTGCGGGGACGGCGGCTGAGCTCCTGTGGGGCAACACGCCCGGGCCGAGCCCCCCGAGGCCGAGTCCCCCCGGCTGAGCCCCCCAAGGCTGAGCCCCCCCCCCCGGCCGAGCCACCCCACGGCCGAGCCCCCCTGGCTGAGCTGCCCCACAGCCAACCCACCCCGAGAGACCGACCCCTCCCGAGGCTAAGGGCCCCCAGGCCAACCCACCCCACGGCACGAGGCCCCTACCAGGTGCACGCGGTACAGGATGCTGATGCCCAGGGTCATGAAGGGCTTGGAGAAGTCGATCACTTTCTCCCGCTCTGCCGTGATGGTGAACAGATCGGCCTTCTGCAGGGACAGGCAGGCTGAGAGAGCCCCCCCCGTCCGCCACAGCCCCCCATAGCGCCCTGCCCCCTCACAGCACCCTTCACAGCGCCCCGCCCCCTCACAGCACCCTTCACAGCGCCCCGCCCCCTCGCAGCACCCCCCACAGCGCCCCGCCCCCTCACAGCACCCCCCACAGCGCCCCGCCCCCTCACAGCACCCTTCACAGCGCCCCGCCCCCTCGCAGCGCCCCCCACAGCACCCCCTCAGAGCCCCGCCCCCTCGCAGCGCCCCCCACAGCCCCCCACCCCCTCACAGCGCCCCCTCACAGCCCTCCTCAGCTCCCCGCCCCTCAGTGCCCCCACAGCCCCCCACCCCCCTCACAGCGCGCCCTCACAGCGCCCCGCCCCTCACAGCCCCCCACAACGCCCCCACTGCACCCCCAGAGTCCCCCTCACAGCACCCCCACCCCCTCACAGTCCCCCACAGCCCCCTTCACAGCGACCCATAGGCCCCCCCCAGCCCTCCTGAAGGCCCACCCTCTGTCCCCGACTGCCCCCATCTGGCCAGCCCTGGGTGAGCCAGAAGGGCCCCGCGCCTGCCCCCGGAGCACCCCCTGCTGGGCGTACCCGGTTGATGAGCTCGCCCACCATGCCGGTCCAGGATCCGTTGGCCTCGGGCGCCCCGTACAGCCCGTCCTCCACCAGCCGCAGCTGGAACCGGAACTTGAGGATCTGGGCCAGTTCGTGCAGCATGTCCACGCAGAAACCCTCGTACTGCTCCACGCCGCCCGCCGGGGCCTGCGCGTCTGCCCGGCGCATCACGTAGGGGTTCTCCTGCGGGGGGGCGGGGAGGGTCAGTGCAGGCACTGGGAGCTCCCCCACACGGTGCCCTGCGGCGCTGCGAGCTCCCCCACACAGTGCCCTGCGGCGCTGCGAGCTTCCCCACAAGGTGCCCTGCGGCGCTGCGAGCTTCCCCACACGGTGCCCTGCGGCCCTGCGAGCTCCCCCACACGGTGCCCTGCGGCGCTGCGAGCTTCCCCACACGGTGCCCTGCGGCGCTGCGAGCTTCCCCACACGGTGCCCTGCGCGCTGCGAGCTTCCCCACACGGTGCCCTGCGGCGCTGCGAGCTTCCCCACACGGTGCCCTGCGGCGCTGCGAGCTTCCCCACACGGTGCCCTGCGGCGCTGCGAGCTTCCCCACACGGTGCCCTGCGGCGCTGTGAGCTCCCCCCACACGGTGCCCTGCGGCGCTGCGAGCTCCCCCACACGGTGCCCTGCGGCGCTGCGAGCTTCCCCACACACGGTGCCCTGCGGCACTGTGAGCTTCCCCACACGGTGCCCCAGCACTGCGAGCTTCCCCACACGGTGCCCTGCGGCGCTGCGAGCTCCCTCACACGGTGCCCCAGTGCTGCAAGCTTCCCCACACGGTGCCCCAGTGCTGCGAGCTCCCCCCACACGGTGCCCTGCAGCATTGCGAGCTCCCCCACACGGTGCCCTGCAGTGCTGCGAGCTCCCCCACACAGTGACATGCACTGCTGCGAGCTTCCCCGCACAGCAGTGCCCTGCGCTGCTGCGATCTGTTCCCCAACAATCACAGCCAGATGCCCCCCGGCCGGGCTCACCAGGATGGTGGTGACAATGAGGGTCTTGTTGGCCAGGCTCTCGGAGGTGTCCATGGCCAGCGTGGTGGTGTTCATGGCCAGGGTCCTGTTGGAGTGCCACACGCCCACCTGCGGAGAGGGCACCAGCTGGATGGGGGAGCTGTGGGGGATCCAGGGAGCTGTGGGGGCTCCAGGGGGCCATGGGGAATCCAGGGGGCCGGGGGGCCATGGGGGATCCAGGGGTCAGGGAGATCCAGGGGGCCGAGAGTCGGAGGATCCAGGAGACTGGGGGTCAGGGGGACCCAGGGGCCGGGGGGGACTCAGGAGGCCAGGGATCAGGGGGTCCAGGGGGGATCCAGGGGGCCGGGGGACCCAGGGGGCCAGGGGTTAGGGGGGATCCAGGGGGCCGGGGAGACCCAGGGGGCCGGGGGTCAGGGGGATCCAGGGAGCCGGGGGGACCCAGGGGCTGGGAATCAGGGGGACCCAGGGGGCCGGGGGTCAGGGGGATCCAGGGGGCCGGGGAGACCCAGGGGGCCGGGGGTCAGGGGGATCCAGGGGGCCGGGGAGATCCAGGGGGCCGAGAGTCGGAGGATCCAGGAGACTGGGGGTCAGGGGGACCCAGGGGCCGGGGGGACTCAGGAGGCCAGGGATCAGGGGGTCCAGGGGGGATCCAGGGGGCCGGGGGACCCAGGGGGCCGGGGGTCAGGGGGATCCAGGGGGCCGGGGAGACCCAGGGGGCCGGGGGACCCAGAGGGCCGGGGGTCAGGGGGATCCAGGGGGCCGGGGAGATCCAGGGGGCTGGGGGTTAGGGGGGATCCAGGGGGCCGGGGAGACCCAGGGGGCCGGGGGTCAGGGGGATCCAGGGGGGCCGGGGGACCCAGGGGGCTGGGAATCAGGGGGACCCAGGGGGCCGGGGTTAGGGGGGATCCAGGAGGCCAGGGGGACCCAGGGGGCTGGGAATCAGGGGGACCCAGGGGGCCGGGGGTTAGGGGGGATCCAGGAGGCCAGGGGGACCCAGGGGGCTGGGAATCAGGGGGACCCAGGGGGCCGGGGGCCTCACCTCACGGTGCCCGTCTCGCGCTTTCTCCAGGATGCGCAGCGTGTAGTTGGTTCGCTGCCCCTTGCTGTTGAACTCCACGTGCCCGGTCAGCCCGTCGTACTCTACCTGGGCGGGGGGCGCAGGTGGGGGCAGGGAAGGGCAGAGAGCAGGGGAGCAGGGAGCCCGGGGCGGGGGACACACAAAGAGAGAAGGACAAATTGAGGCTGGAAAAGGAGCCTTGCTCTTGGGGCTGGGGGAGCCTTGCTTTGGGGGAGCAGACAGTGGGACACCCCATTGCCCCGGCTAGGCGGGGGTCAGTAGGTTCCAGAGTGAACGCGCCCAGGCGGGGCACTCACCATGCGCAGGTAGTTCATGAGGCTGGTCCCGTGCTGCCAGATGCTGGCCGAGGTGCAGGCCAGTGGCCGGACGCCGATCTCCTGGCTCCGGTTCAGCTCCCGCACGGCCCCCACCACCACGTGCACGGCGTCGAAGAGCAGCGCCGCCGAGAGCTGGGGGCAGCCACAGGCCCTGAGCCAAAGTGTGGCCCCACACCCTTGTCTGGGCTCAGGCCCCTGGGGATGGAACTCTCCAGGGGGCAGGGCTGGCCAGGAGCGGGACTCACCGGGGGCGTGGGGCAGGCTGGGGGCAGGACTCACCAGGGGTGGGACTCACTGGGGGCGTGGGGCAGGCTGGGGGCAGGACTCACCAGGGGTGGGACTCACCGGGGGCGGGACTCACCAGGGGGCAGGGCTGGCCAGGGGTGGGACTCACCGAGGGGGCGGGGCAGACCGGGGGCGGGGGGACTCACCAGGGGGCAGAGCTGGCCGGGGGCGGGACTCACCGGGGGGGGCGGGACTCACCGGGGGGGCGGAGCTGGCCGGGGGCGGGACTCACCGGGGGGCGGAGCTGGCTGGGGGCGGGACTCACCAGGGGGGGTGGGGCAGACCGGGGGCGGGACTCACCGGGGGGTGGGGCAGATCAGGGGGCGGAGCTGGCCAGAGGCGGGACTCACTGGGGGGCGGGACTCACCGGGGGGCGGAGCTGGCCAGGGGCAGGACTCGCCAGGGGGCGGAGCTGGCCGGGGGCGGGACTCACCGGGGGGCGGAGCTGGCTGGGGGCGGGACTCACCAGGGGGGTGGGGCAGACCGGGGGCGGGACTCACCGGGGGGTGGGGCAGATCAGGGGGCGGAGCTGGCCAGAGGCGGGACTCACTGGGGGGCGGGACTCACCGGGGGGCGGAGCTGGCCAGGGGCAGGACTCGCCAGGGGGCGGAGCTGGCCGGGGGCGGGACTCACCGGGGGGCGGAGCTGGCCGGGGGCGGGACTCGCCGGGGGGCGGAGCTGGCCAGGGGCGGGACTCGCCGGGGGGCGGAGCTGGCCAGGGGCGGGACTCGCCGGGGGGCGGAGCTGGCCGGGGGCGGGACTCGCCGGGGGGGCGGAGCTGGCCAGGGGCGGGACTCGCCGGGGGGGCGGAGCTGGCCGGGGGCGGGACTCACCGGGGGGCGGAGCTGGCCGGGGGCGGGACTCACCGGGGGGGGGCGGGACTCACCGGGGGGCCGGGGAAGGGGCTCCGCTCGCAGGTCTCCCGCCAGGACATGTTGAGGCTCCGCACGAACTCCAGGTAGAAGGGGTGGCTGGTGTTGAAGATGGAGAAGCCCAGGACGTTGGAGTGATCGTCCACCACCCCGTCCAGGCGCAGGCTGGGGAAATCCTGGAGGGGCGCCGCAGGGTCAGGACTGGGGGCCCCGGCAGGGCTGGGAGCAGCTGGGGGGGAGGGGAGGAGAGGGGGCCCTGGCAGAGCTGGCAGCAGCGAGGGGATGGGGGGTCAGGGGCACAGTGGGGGGACCCCGGCAGGGCTGGGAGCAGCGGGGGAGGGGAGGGGCCCCCAGTAGGGTTGGGGGCAGCAGGGGAGGGGAGGGGAAGGGGCCCTGGCAGGGCTGGGAGCAGCGAGGGGATGGGGGGGTCAGGGGCACAGTGGGGGGACCCCGGCAGGGCTGGGAGCAGCGGGGGAGGGGAGGGGGGCCCCAGTAGGGTTGGGGGCAGCGGGGGAGGGGAGGGGTCCCCAGTAGGGTTGGGAGCAGCGGGGGAGGGGAGGGGGCCCCAGTAGGGTTGGGGGCAGCGGGGGAGGGGAGGGGAGCCCCAGTAGGGTTGGGAGCAGCGGGGGAGGGGAGGGAGCCCCAGTAGGGTTGGGAGCAGCGGGGGAGGGGAGGGGGCCCCAGTAGGGTTGGGGGCAGCGGGAGAGGGGAGGGAGCCCCAGTAGGGTTGGGAGCAGCGGGGGAGGGGGAGGGGGCCCCAGTAGGGTTGGGGGGCAGCGGGGGAGGGGAGGGGTCCCCAGTAGGGTTGGGAGCAGCGGGGGAGGGGAGGGGGCCCCAGTAGGGTTGGGGGCAGCGGGAGAGGGGAGGGGAGCCCCAGTAGGGTTGGGGGGCAGTGGGGGAAGGGAGGGGAGGGGGCCCTGGCAGGGCTGGGAGCAGTGGGGGAATGGAGGGCAGGGGCACAGCGGGGGGGCCCCAGCAGAGCTGGGAGCAGCGAGGGGATGGGGGGTCGGGGGCGCAGCGGGGGGCGGGGGGCCCCGGCACAGCATGACGCCGGCAGGGGGCTGGGCAGCTGGGAGCTGATAGGGGTCCGGGCTGGCGGGGGAGGTGGGCGGAGCCAGCCCTGCCCCCCAGTCAGGAGGCCCCGCCCCCCGGCCGGGCTCACCATGGTGGTCAGGATGTATTTGTAGAAGGCCGAGGTCATGCCGAGCTCCGAGGCCTGCGAGAGAAGTGGGGAGTCAGAGCCTGGCCCTGCCAGTGACCCCCGGCTGCCACCTTGGTGCTGTGAACTTCCCCACAGCAGTGCCCCCAGCCCGGCGCCGCGAACGTCCCCGAATCCCAGGACCGGCAGGGCCCTCGCGAGGCATCGAGTCCCCCGCCCCACGGCAGGGCCCGGCCCCGTCTCCCCACATCTCTCCTAACCGTGGGGCCCACACTGGACACCACGCCCCAGCTGGGGCCCAGGGCGCAGCGCCGGGGGGGGGGACGCCTCGTGCCCGGCTGTTCACGCAGCCCGGAATCACGTTTGCTCTTTCGCCCTGGTGACTCCTATTTCGCTTGTACCCCCCCCCCCCCCCCCCCCCTCGAGCCCTTCTGCAGGGTCCTCCCTGGACAGTCGCTTCCACCCTGTGCCGGGTCGGCCCCCCGCCGTGCAGCACTTTGCACTGGTCCGAATCCCCCCCATCCCGGTGCCCTCGGCCCATGTCCGGTGTGTCCAGATCCGGTCGAACGCCCCCCCCCCCCCCCCCCCGGCTGGGGATCAGCTGCAAACGAGACGCGTCTCTGCCGACAGCGAACTCGCCGCTGAAGATACTGAACAGAACCGGCCCCCCCAGGCCCGGCGGATCCCCCTGCTCTGCCCGCCCGGCCTGGCTGGGACCCGCCAGTGACTCTGGGACCGGCTCCCCAGCTGGTTCTGCGCCCGCCTGGGGCAGCCCCGGCCCGGCTGGATGGGCCTCGTGCATTGGTGCGAGGGGCGTGCAAGACCCTGTCAAAAGCCTCACTAGAGTCCTGGTCCCGCGTCCCCCTGCCCCACCCGGCGCGGCGCCCTGGCACAGTCGGCTGCCAGCTTGGCCCGGCCTGGGGGGTTCTTGGCAAGTCCAGGCCGCCTGCTACCTGGCGCCTTATTGTCATCCAGGTGTTTGCAGACGAACCCTTAATTACCTGCCTCGTTAGCGTCCCTGGCCCAGGGTGACACTGGCTGCTCTGTGGACTCCGGGGTTGCTCCTACCCCTTGTGGATGGGCCCTCGCCGTCCTGTCCCACCCCTGGAACCTCTCCCGACGGCCCTGCCAGCCGAGCCCCCACCAGGCCCTGGCGCCAGGGGCTCCCCCGCAGTGCCCCCCACCAGGCCCTGGCACCAGGGGCTCCCCCCACAGTACCCCCCACCGGGCCCTGGCACCAGGGGCTCCCCCACAGTGCCCCCCACCAGGCCCTGGCACCAGGGGCTCCCCCCACAGTACCCCCCACCGGGCCCTGGCGCCAGGGGCTCCCCCCACAGTGCCCCCCACCGGGCCCTGGCGCCAGGGGCTCCCCCACAGTGCCCCCCACCGGGCCCTGGCACCAGGGGCTCCCCCACAGTGCCCCCACCGGGCCCTGGCACCAGGGGCTCCCCCACAGTGCCCCCCACCAGGCCCTGGCACCAGGGGCTCCCCCACAGTGCCCCCACCGGGCCCTGGCGCCATGGGCTCCCCCACAGTGCCCCCACCGGGCCCTGGCACCAGGGGCTCCCCCACAGTGCCCCCACTGGGCCCTGGCGCCATGGGCTCCCCCGCAGTGCCCCCCACTGGACCCTGGCGCCATGGGCTCCCCCCACAGTGCCCCCACCGGGCCCTGGCGCCAGGGGCTCCCCCCACAGTGCCCCCACCAGGCCCTGGCGCCATGGGCTCCCCCCACAGCGCCCCCCACTGGACCCTGGCACCATGGCCTCCCCCCGCAGTGCCCCCCACCGGGCCCTGGCGCCATGGGCTCCCCCCCGCAGTGCCCCCCAGTGGACCCTGGCGCCAGGGGCTCCCCCCGCAGTGCCCCCCCACCGGGGCCCTGGCACCATGGGCTCCCCCCGCAGTGCCCCCCACCGGGCCCCTGGCACCAGGGGCTCCCCCCACAGTGCCCCCCACCGGGCCCTGGCACCAGGGGCTCCCCCCACAGTGCCCCCCACCGGGCCCTGGCACCAGGGGCTCCCCCCACAGTGCCCCCCACAGGGCCCTGGCACCAGGGGCTCCCCCCCACAGTGCCCCCCGTCGGGCCCCTAGCGCTATAGGTTCCCCCGCAGTGCCCCCCACCGGGCCCTGGCGCCATGGGCTCCCCCCACAGTGCCCCCCACCGGGGCCCGGGCACCAGGGGCTCCCCCACAGTGCCCCCCACAGGGCCCTGGCACCAGGGGCTCCCCCCACAGTGCCCCCCGTCGGGCCCTAGCGCTATAGGTTCCCCCGCAGTGCCCCCCACCGGGTCCTGGCGCCATGGGCTCTCCCCCCACAGTGCCCCCCCACCGGGGCCCTGGCGCCAGGGGCTCCCCCCCACAGTGCCCCCCCACCGGGCCCTGGCGCCATGGGCTTGCCCCGCAGTGCCCCCACCGGGCCCTGGCACCATGGACTCCCCTGCAGTGCCCCCCACCAGGCCCTGGCACCATGGGCTCCCCCCCGCAGTGCCCCCCACCGGGGCCCTGGCGCCATGGGCTCCCCCCGCGCAGTGCCCCCACTGGGCCCCTGGCGCCAGGGGCTCCCCCCACAGTGGCCCCGTGTGACGTAGTGGGGGTACTTGCTGGGCTGTGGTGACCCTGCTGTCTGGAGCAAGACGCCAGCAGGGAAAGCCTCACTAGGCAGAGGTGCCAAACTTGTTGAACCAGTGGCCAGACACCCCCCCATGGAGAGGAACAAAGGAAGGTGGATGCTGCCCTGGCTGGGGGGCAGGGCTGGAAGAGGGTTAGTTAGTTCCTATCTGGAAGGCAGGGAATAAGGAGCTGGGGAGGGGGCTGGGACTCCCCTATCTCAAGGGGGGGGCACTGAGGCCTCTTAGCCCCAGTTCCTGTAACCAGATTACATCTGTGCTGGCTGAGCTGGGAGGAGCAATAAACCACCCTCAATTCCACTGGCTGGTGCAGTCTGTTTGTGCCATTTCGGGGTGCAGGGGACGGGGGACCCCCAACGCGCCGTCACACCCCGTCAGACCCTGGCGCCATGGGCTCCCCCACAGTGCCCCCCACCGGGCCCTGGCACCAGGGGCTCCCCCACAGTGCCCCCCACCGGGCCCTGGCGCCATGGGGCTCCCCCACAGTGCCCCCACCGGGCCCTGGCACCAGGGGCTCCCCCACAGTGCCCCCACCGGGCCCTGGCACCAGGGGCTCCCCCACAGTGCCCCCCACCAGGCCCTGGCACCAGGGGCTCCCCCACAGTGCCCCCCACCAGGCCCTGGCACCAGGGGCTCCCCCACAGTGCCCCCACCGGGCCCTGGCGCCATGGGCTCCCCCACAGTGCCCCCCACCGGGCCCTGGCACCAGGGGCTCCCCCACAGTGCCCCCCACCAGGCCCTGGCACCAGGGGCTCCCCCCACAGTGCCCCCACTGGACCCTGGCACCATGGGCTCCCCCACAGTGCCCCCCACTGGACCCTGGCGCCAGGGGCTCCCCCCGCAGTGCCCCCCAGTGGACCCTGGCGCCAGGGGCTCCCCCCGCAGTGCCCCCCACTGGACCCTGGCACCATGGGCTCCCCCCGCAGTGCCCCCCAGTGGACCCTGGCGCCAGGGGCTCCCCCGCAGTGCCCCCCACCGGGCCCTGGCACCATGGGCTCCCCCCACAGTGCCCCCCACCGGGCCCTGGCACCAGGGGCTCCCCCCACAGTGCCCCCCGTCGGGCCCTGGCGCCATGGGCTCCCCCGCAGTGCCCCCCACTGGGCCCTGGCGCCATGGGCTCCCCCGCAGTGCCCCCCCCACCGGGCCCTGGCGCCATGGGCTCCCCCGCAGTGCCCCCCACCGGGCCCTGGCGCCATGGGCTCCCCCACAGTGCCCCCCACCGGGCCCTGGCACCAGGGGCTCCCCCCACAGTGCCCCCCCACTGGACCCTGGCACCATGGGCTCCCCCCGCAGTGCCCCCCCACTGGACCCTGGCACCATGGGCTCCCCCCGCAGTGCCCCCCACTGGACCCTGGCGCCAGGGGCTCCCCCGCAGTGCCCCCCACCGGGCCCTGGCACCATGGGCTCCCCCCACAGTGCCCCCCCACCGGGCCCTGGCGCCATGGGCTCCCCCCACAGTGCCCCCTGTCGGTCCCTGGCACCAGAGGCTCCCCCCACAGTGCCCCCCCGCCGGGCCCTGGCACCATGGGCTCCCCCCACAGTGCCCCCCACCGGGCCCTGGCGCCATGAGCTCCCCCGCAGTGCCCCCCACCGGGCCCTGGCACCAGGGGCTCCCCCACAGTGCCCCCCACCGGGCCCTGGCACCAGGGGCTCCCCCACAGTGCCCCCCACCGGGCCCTGGCACCAGGGGCTCCCCCCACAGTGCCCCCCACCGGGCCCTGGCACCAGGGGCTCCCCCACAGTGCCCCCCACCGGGCCCTGGCGCCATGGGCTCCCCCCACAGTGCCCCCCACCAGGCCCTGGCACCAGGGGCTCCCCCAGAGTGCCCCCCACCGGGCCCTGGCGCCAGGGGCTCCCCCCACAGTGCCCCCCACCGGGCCCTGGCACCATGGGCTCCCCCGCAGTGCCCCCCACAGGGCCCTGGCACCAGGGGCTCCCCCCGCAGTGCCCCCACCGGGCCCTGGCACCATGGGCTCCCCCCACAGTGCCCCCCACCGGGCCCTGGCGCCATGGGCTCCCCCCCGCAGTGCCCCCACTGGGCCCTGGCGCCAGGGGCTCCCCCCGCAGTGCCCCCACCGGGCCCTGGCGCCAGGGGCTCCCCCCACAGTGGCCCCGTGTGACGTAGTGGGGGTACTTGCTGGGCTGTGGTGACCCCTGCTGTCTGGAGCAAGACCCAGCAGGGAAAACCTCACTATGCAAAGGTGCCAAACTTGTTGAACCAGTGGCCAGACACCCCCCATGGAGAGGAACAAAGGGAGGTGGATGCTGCCCTGGCTGGGGGGCAGGGCTGGAGGAGAGTGAGTTAGTTCCTCGCTGGAAGGCAGGGAATAAGGAGCTGGGGAGGGGGCTGGGACTCCCCTATCTCAAGGGGGGGCACTGAGGCCTCTTAGCCCCAGTTCCTGTAACCAGATTACATCTGTGCTGGGCTGAGCTGGAGGAGCAATAAACCACCCTCAATTCCACTGGCTGGTGAAGTCTGTTTGTGCCATTTCGGGGTGCAGGGGACGGGGAACCCCCAACGCGCCGTCACACCCCGTCAGACCCTGGCGCCATGGGCTCCCCCCCCAGTGCCCCCCACCGGGCCCTGGCGCCGTGAGCTGCCCCCCCCAGTGCCCCCCACCGGGCCCTGGCGCCGCGAGCTGCCTCCCCCCAGTGCCCCCCACCGGGCCCCTGACGCCGCGAGCTGCCCCCCCCAGTGCCCCCCACCGGGCCCTGGTGCCACGAGCTGCCTCCCCCCAGTGCCCCCCACCGGGCCCCTGACGCCGCGAGCTGCCCCCCCCAGTGCCCCCCACCGGGCCCCTGACGCCGCGAGCTGCCCCCCCCCAGTGCCCCCCACCGGGCCCTGGTGCCACGAGCTGCCCCCCCCAGTGCCCCCCACCGGGCCCTGGCGCCACGAGCTGCCCCCCCCAGTGCCCCCACCGGGCCCCCCGCACCTTCTGGAGGATGAGGTGGGAGAGGGAGGCGTTGGCGTCCACGATGATGGTCGAGATCTTGTCGTCCCGAATCTCCTTGAGCAGCGGCGTGGGGTCGTGGGCGTCGTCCAGCATGCGGATTGACAGCGTCTCCTTGGAGATGAGGAACTGGCGCACGAGCTCCTCCAATCGCAGCAGGCCTGCAGGGCGAGGGCAAGGACAGGGTAACTCCCTGCCCCACGGCGCCCCCGAGCCCTGCCCCACGGCGCCCCCGCTGACCCCTGCCCCACGGCGCCCCCGAGCCCTGCCCCACGGCGCCCCCACTGACCCCTGCCCCACGGCGCCCCCGCTGACCCCTGCCCCACGGCGCCCCCCTGAGCCCTGCCCCACGGCGCCCCCGCTGACCCTGTCCTACAGCGCCCCCACTGACCCCTGCCCCACGGCGCCCCCGCTGACCCCTGCCCCACGGCGCCCCCCTGAGCCCTGCCCCACGGCGCCCCCGCTGACCCTGTCCTACAGCGCCCCCGCTGACCCCTGTCCTACGGCGCCCCCGCTGACCCTGCCCCACGGCGCCCCCGCTGACCCCTGCCCCACGGCGCCTCCCCTGACCCTGCCCCACGGTGCCCCCGCTGACCCCTGTCCTACGGCGCCCCCACTGACCCCTGCCCCACGGCGCCTCCCCTGACCCTGCCCCACGGTGCCCCCGCTGACCCCTGTCCTACAGCGCCCCCGCTGACCCTGCCCCACAGCACCCCCGCTGACCCTGCCCCACGGCGCCTCCCCTGAGCCCTGCCCCACAGCGCCCCCCTGACCCCTGTCCTACAGCACCCCCCCGACCCCTGTCCTACGGCGCCACCGCTGACCCCTGCCCCACGGCGCCCCCCGACCCCTGCCCCACGACGCCCCCACTGACCCCTGTCCTATGGCGCCTCCCCTGACCCTGTCCTACAGCGCCCCCGCTCACCCCTGCCCCACAGCGCCCCCCATTCCCTGCCCCACGGCGCCCCCGCTGACCCCTGCCCCACGACGCCCCCGCTGACCCCTGTCCTATGGCGCCCCCGCTGACCCCTGCCCCACGGCGCCTCCCCTGACCCTGTCCTACAGTGCCCCCGCTCACCCCTGCCCCACAGCGCCCCCCGTTCCCTGCCCCACGGCGCCCCCGCTGACCCCTGCCCCACGACGCTCCCGCTGACTCCTGTCCTATGGCGCCCCCGCTGACCCCTGCCCCACGGCACCTCCCCTGACCCTGTCCTACAGCGCCCCCGCTGACCCCTGCCCCACGGTGCCCCCATTGGCCCCCTGCCCCACGCGCGGGGGCGTCAGAGCCTCACACTCGGCCTTGGCGCAGATGAGGCTGGCGGAGGGCGAGTCGAAGGACTGCAGGATGCGCGCCACGGCCAGGCTCAGGTCCTCGTTGCTGGGGTAGAGGCTGACGGAGGCGAAGCGCAGATACTGCAGGCGCGGGGTCTCCTCGGGGCCCACCTTGACGTGCGGGATCTGCCGGGACGAGACGGGTCAGCGCGGGCGGGGGGCGGGGCGAGATGGGGAGGGGCGGGGCAGGGTGAGACAGGTCAGCGCGGGCGGGGGGCGGGGCGAGATGGGGAGGGGCGGGGCAGGGTGAGACGGGTCAGCGCGGGCGGGGGGCGGGGCGAGATGGGGAGGGGCGGGGCAGGGCGAGACGGGTCAGCGCGGGCGGGGGGCGGGGCGAGATGGGGAGGGGCGGGGGAGGGTGAGACGGGTCAGCGCGGGCGGGGGGCGGGGCGAGATGGGGAGGGGCGGGGCAGGGCGAGACGGGTCAGCGCGGGCGGGGGGCGGGGCGAGATGGGGAGGGGCGGGGCAGGGCGAGACGGGTCAGCGCGGGCGGGGGGCGGGGCGAGATGGGGAGGGGCGGGGCAGGGCGAGACGGGTCAGCGCGGGCGGGGGGCGGGGCGAGATGGGGAGGGGCGGGGCAGGGCGAGACGGGTCAGCGCAGGCGGGGGGCGGGGCGAGATGGGGAGGGGCGGGGCAGGGTGAGACGGGTCAGTGCGGGCGGGGGGCGGGGCGAGATGGGGAGGGGCGGGGCGAGATGGGGAGGGGCGGGGCAGGGCGAGACGGGTCAGCGCGGGGGGGGCGGGGCGAGATGGGGAGGGGCGGGGCAGGGCGAGACGGGTCAGCGCGGGCGGGGGGCGGGGCGAGATGGGGAGGGGCGGGGCAGGGGGGGCGGGGCGAGACAGGTCAGCGCGGGCGGGGGGCGGGGCGAGATGGGGAGGGGCGGGGCAGGGTGAGACAGGTCAGCACGGGCGGGGGGCGGGGCGAGATGGGGAGGGGCTGGCGGGGGAGGGGCAGGGCAGGGTGGGCGGGGCGAGACGTGTCAGGGTGGGCGTGGGAGGGGGCGGGGAGGATCAGGCAGGCGGGAGGGGGCGGGATGAGATGAGGAGGGGCCGGCGTGGGAGGGGCAGGGTGGGGGGCAGGGGAGGGGCGGTGTGGGATGGGGAGGGACGAGACAGGTCGGGGGGGCAGGGAAGCGGGCGGGGGAGGAGCAGGGCCGTGCCCCCACTTACCTCCTTCTCCCCACAGATGTGGCTGACGGTGGCAGCCGAAGCCGGGCTGGATGCAGGTCCCAGAACCGACACCACGCCCTTGGGCAGGATCTGGCACACTGCGGGGAGAGAGCGCACGTCGGCCCCTCGTGCACGCACCCACTCGCACACTCACGTGCCCAGCCCGCAGATCCGCCACCTACCGTTGCACGCCCAGACTCCTCTGTGCCACTCGCACGCTGTGCCGTAGTGGGGGGGAACTTGCTGATTTCTATGGGTCTGTGGTAACCCCACTGGCTGCCGCCGGTACCACAGCCCAGAAGGAGAGGGAGGGGTCATTATGCAAAGGGATCTCTCGACTGGTCCGCCCAGCCACCCCCCATGGAGAGGGACAAAGGGAGGTGAATGCTGCCCTGGCCGGGGGGCAGGGCTGGAAGAGGGTTAGTTAGTTTCTGTCTGGGAGCATGGAGGAAGCAGCCTCAGCAACAGGCTGGGGGGTTTAGAAGCCGAGACCCCCCCCCATATCAAGGGGGGCTGAGGCATCCTAGCCCAGCTCTGGGACCAGGCTACATCTGTGCTGTGCTGTATCCTGGAGGAGCAATAAACTTCCTCTATTCCACCGGCTGGTGCAGTCTGTTTGTGCCATTTCGGGGTGCAGGAGACGGGGGACCCCCAACGCGCCGTCACACTGGTGTCAGGAGTGGGATGCACTGCACCCCGTGGATGAAGCTCCCAGCGGCGAGCGACAAGGCGCCGTAGAAGCAAGAGCCCTGGAGCCAGGCGTGCTGGAGACAGAGCGAAGCGGTTCCTGGGAATCGTGGGGCGCTGCAGCACTAGACTGGTGAGTCTGCACCGAGGGGCCCAGCGGGCAGATGGCCTACGCCCGACTCTTGAAGGCAGAGCTGGTGGCGCTGTGCAGAGAGAGGGGCTTGCCTGTGCGGAAAGCAACCAAGGCCAGAATGACCAGCCACAGGGCCAGGATCTTGTCCCCAGGGGAAGCAGCCAGACCCCCCCCCGAGAGTGTGTCAGGCTCAGAGAGGGGGAGGAGCGCTGGAACCCACCGGAGAGATGAGACAGCGTCTCCCGGGAGGCCTGCAAGCCGTAGCCCATCTAGGGCAGGGGCCAGCCAAGCAGAGCTGCGGCGCCTGGAGATCCAGCTGCGGATCAAGGAATTGGAAGTAGAGGACTGAGAGAGGGACCGCCAAGATCGAGAGAGGGACCGCCAGGACTGAGAGAGGCAGCGACAGCATGAGCTGGCCATGGCAGAGCGGAGAACCGGCGGGGCACCGGCTGCGCCAAGTGCGGATGGGCCCCAGGGTCCCAGGACTGCCAGACGCTTGGAGAGGCTCGTGGTGGCCCAATTGAAGGACGTGGGCGACATAGACGGGTTCCTCAGCTCCTTTGAGAGGGCCTGTGGACTGCAACGGGTCCCCCCAGCTGACTGGCTGCAGGAGCTCATCCCCGCACTGAGCCAGGAGGCGGCCGGAGTGCTCAGTCAGCTGGAGGACCTACAGCCAGGGGATTACAACCGAGTCAAGGAGGCCCTGCTGCACAAGTTCGGGCTGACCCCCGAAATGTACAGGAAGAAGTTCCGGGGGGTACAGAAAGGGCCATGGGAGACCTATGTGGACCTGGCCTCCCGCCTGGCGCAATACGGCCGCAAGTGGGTGTCTGGAGTCGGAGCCCAGACCGCAGAGGAGCTGCTCAAGCTGGTCATGATGGAGCAGTTCTATGAAGCGTGCCCACCCAAACTGAGGCTGTGGCTCAAGGACCGGAGACCAGAGAACCCCCAGGAGGCCGGGAGACTGGCGGACGAGTTCACGGAGAGCCGGTCCGGGGATGAACGGGAGTCCCGGAGAGAGAGGGAACCGCGCAGAGACCGGATCTCGGCTGAGCAACGGAGGGAGTCAACTACGGGGCGAGACCAAGGAACAGGTCGTCTGCGCCCCAGAGAACCAGCCAGGGCCTGGACAGAGACAGCCCAAAGCCTAACTTGCCAGCGCTGTGGGCAAAAAGGCCACAAGAGGGCTCAGTGCACCAGGTCCCAGGACCGGGGACTTTCCAGGGTTAACTGGCTGGGGCGGGAGGAAGGGCAGGCTGCCCCAGAGGCAGGGGCTGGCAGGCAAACCTCAGCTCAGAGAGAGGGGAAGGATGCTCAGTGCACCTCCCCTGGGAGGTCTGATTCTCAGGAGGCGGATTTCTCCGTGTACCGGGTGGGGGCAGGACGGCCCCTGCGGAGCGAGTGCCTCATACCCCTGGAGGTGGATGGTAGGAAGGTGACGGGCTTCTGGGACACGGGGGCGGAGGTGACTCTGGCCCGATCCGACATAGTGGCCCAGGAGCGGATACTACCCCACGCGCAGCTGACCCTGAAGGGCATAGACGGGTCCCCGTTTAAGGTGCCTGTAGCCCGGGTGCATCTGAAATGGGGGGCCAAGGAAGGCCTCAAGGAAGTGGGGGTGCACCCGCACTTGCCCACCGAGGTGCTGATGGGGAATGACCTAGAGGAGTGGCCCCATGAATCCCAGCGGGCTCTAGTCACCACCCGGCGCCAGAGCCAGCGGGGGGCTGACAACGTGGGTCCAGGGAAGGACTCCTGGCAGCGTCCTCAGGGTCCCATCCCAGTGGACACGGGGTCCAGCCAGGCTGGGACTCCGGACCTAGGCAAAGGTGGGGAACAGGTCCCGATCCCTGCCTCAGCAGCTGAATTCCAGGCTGAGGTGCAGGCAGACCCCTCCTTGCAGAGGCTGAGGGACCAGGCTGGCCTCCGTGCAGCTCGGCCCCGGGGGAGAGGTGGCCAGGAGAGATTCCTGCGGGAGCGTGGACTCCTGTTCCGTGAATGGCTTCCCCCCAGGAAGGTGAGGGCATGGGGGGTCCAGCGGCAGCTGGTTGTCCCCCGAAAGTATCGCCTCAAGCTGCTGTATTTGGCCCACGATGTCCCCGTTGGGGGCCACCGGGGGATCCGGAGCACCCGGCTGAGGCTGCTCCAGCACTTCTATTGGCCGGGAATCTTTACAGCCGTGCAGCAGTACTGCCGGTCCTGTGACTCCTGCCAGAGGGGCGGGAAGGCCCAAGACAGGAGGAAAGCGGCTTGGGGGTCTCGACCCCAGATAGAGGACCCTCTGGGCTTGCTGAGAGAGCTATGGGAGGGGAAAACCCCCCTGGATGGAGCTTCGGGGGTGGAAGCCGCCCTGGCTGTCCAGAGAAGGCTCACTGGGCTCATGGCCCCGGCCCGAGAGACCCCGGCCAGAGATCAAGGCCAGCGGAAGGGTGGGAGTGACCCCCGAGGACAGGCCTGTGCCAGTCGCCCTGGAGCGGGGCGGCGAGTGGACAGAGGGAAGCCAGCTCATGTGGGGCCTCGCCGCGGCCGGCCCGAGTCAAGGGGAGCACCCATGTCCCCGGGGCGGGTTCCCACGCAGAGGAACCGAACTTCCTTAGGTCACGAGCGGAGTGACCCTGCTCAGTTCGCTCTCGGAGGGGGGAGAACTGTGACGTAGTGGGGGTACCTGGCTGGTTTCTATGCTGCTGGCTCTGGGGTAACCCCACTGGCTGCCGCCGGAACCACAGCCCAGAAGGACAGGGAGGGGTCATTATGCAAAGGGGTGTCTCAACCTGTCTGACCAGCTACCCCCATGGAGAGGAACAAAGGAAGGTGGATGCTGCCCTGGCTGGGGGGCAGGGCTGGAGGAGAGTAAGGGTCTGTCTACACTACCCTGCTAGTTTGAACTAGGAGGGTAATGTAGGCATACCGCACTTGCAAATGAAGCCCGGGATTTGAATTTCCCGGGCTTCATTTGCGTAAGCGGGGAGCCGCCATTTTTAAAACCCCGCTAGTTCAAACCCCGTGCAGTGCGGCTACACGGGGCTCGAACTAGGTAGTTTGAACTAGGCTTCCTATCCGAACTATCGGTTAACCTCGTGGAATGAGGAGTAACAGGAGTTCGGAATAGGAAGCTTAGTCCGAACTACCTAGTTCGAGCCCCGTGTAGCCGCACTACACGGGGTTTGAACCAGCGGGGTTTTAAAAATGGCGGCTCCCCGCTTACGCAAATGAAGCCCGGGAAATTCAAATCCCGGGCTTCATTTGCAAGTGCAGTATGCCTACATTACCCTCCTAGTTCAAACTAGCGGGGTAGTGTAGACAGACCCTTAGTTAGTTTCGGTCTGGGAGCATGGAGGAAGCAGCCTCAGCAACAGGCTGGGGGGTTTGGAAGCCGAGACCCCTGCCCCATATCAAGGGGGCTGAGGCATCCTAGGCCTGCCCTGTAACCTGATGACATCTGTGCTGTGCTGTATGCTGGAGAAGCAATAAACCACCTCTATTCCACCGGCTGGGGGAGTCTGTTCGTGCCATCTCGGGGGTGCAGGAGACGGGGGACCCCAACGCGCCGTCACACACGCCCGCTCCTCTGTGAACACCATTCTTGTGCACTCTCCATCGCACGCTCAGGCGCACACATCCGCTCCACGTGCAACAAACACCCCTGCCCACTCACACACTCATCTCTTCCCAAATGCCCACTCCGTCTTCCACAAACGCACCCCCGCCTTGCACACCCACCTTGTCTCTCCACAAACGCACCCCAGCCTTGCACACCCACCTTGTCCTTCCAAACGCACCCCAGCCTTGCACACCCAACTTGTCCTTCCACAAACGCACCCCAGCCTTGCACACCCACTTTGTCCTTCCACAAACGCACCCCCACCTTACACACCCACCTTGTCCCTCCACAAATGCACCCCAGCTTTGCACACCCACCTTGTCCCTCCACAAACGCACCCCAGGCTTGCACACCCACCTTGTCCTTCCACACAAACGCACCCCAGCCTTGCACACCCTTGTCCCTCCACAAACGCACCCCAGCTTTGCACACCCTTCTCTCCACAAACGCACCCGTCCTCCTTTACTTGCCCACTCAGCCTCACTTTCTTGCTGTGACACGGGGAATGCCCTTAACCATGTGCCTGAATGCAGGGTGTGCCTCAGTTTCCCCAATGTGTTTCTCAGGTATCCAGGAATGGGGATCGGTGCAGAGCCCTCCCCGAGGGCAGGCGTGGCTGCCACTGGCTGCCTGGCACCGAGACTGGCCAACCCTTTGTGCCCGGGGACTGATGGCCGGGCCAGCGTGGCAGAGGGCAAACAGGGGCCTGTTCCCTGAGGAGAAGACTGGTCTGGATGGGCTGGAGGGAGGGGCCATTGGGGGGCTGGGAGGCTGGGCTGGAGGGAGGGGCTATGGGGGGTGGGAGGCTGGGCTGGGGGGAGGGGCCATTGAGGGGCTGGGAGGCTGGGCTGGAGGGAGGGGCTATGGGGGGTGGGAGGCTGGGCTGGGGGGAGGGGCCATTGGGGCTGGGAGGCTGGGCTGGAGGGAGGGGCCATTGGGGGGCTGGGAGGCTGGGCTGGAGGAAGGGGCTATGGGGGGTGGGAGGCTGGGCTGGGGGGAGGGGCCATTGGGGGGCTGGGAGGCTGGGCTGGAGGGAGGGGCTATGGGGGGGTGGGAGGCTGGGCTGGGGGGAGGGGCTATGGGGGGCTGGGAGGCTGGGCTGGAGGGAGGGGTTATGGGGGGTGGGAGGCTGGGCTGGGGGGAGGGGCCATTGGGGGGCTGGGAGGCTGGGCTGGGGGGAGGGGCTATGGGGGGCTGGGAGGCTGGGCTGGAGGGAGGGGCTATGGGGGGTGGGAGGCTGGGCTGGGGGAGGGGCCATTGGGGGGCTGGGAGGCTGGGCTGGAGGGAGGGGTTATGGGGGGTGGGAGGCTGGGCTGGGGGGAGGGGCCATTGGGGGGCTGGGAGGCTGGGCTGGAGGGAGGGGTTATGGGGGGTGGGAGGCTGGGCTGGGGGGAGGGGCTATGGGGGGTGGGAGGCTGGGCTGGGGGGAGGGGCTATGGGGGGCTGGGAGGCTGGGCTGGGGGGAGGGGCCATTGAGGGGCTGGGAGGCTGGGCTGGAGGGAGGGGCTATGGGGGGTGGGAGGCTGGGCTGGGGGGAGGGGCCATTGGGGGGCTGGGAGGCTGGGCTGGAGGGAGGGGCCATTGGGGGGCTGGGAGGCTGGGCTGGAGGGAGGGGCCATTGGGGGGCTGGGAGGCTGGGCTGGGGGGAGGGGCTATGGGGGCTGGGAGGCTGGGCTGGAGGGAGGGGCTATGGGGGGTGGGAGGCTGGGCTGGGGGGAGGGGCCATTGGGGGGCTGGAGGCTGGGCTGGGGGGAGGGGCCATTGGGGGGTGGGAGGCTGGGCTGGGGGAGGGGCTATGGGGGGTGGGAGGCTGGGCTGGGGGAGGGGCTATGGGGGGTGGGAGGCTGGGCTGGGGGGAGGGGCCATTGGGGGGCTGGGAGGCTGGGCTGGAGGGAGGGGCCATTGGGGGGCTGGGAGGCTGGGCTGGAGGAAGGGGCTATGGGGGGTGGGAGGCTGGGCTGGGGGGAGGGGCCATTGGGGGCTGGGAGGCTGGGCTGGAGGGAGGGGCTATGGGGGGGTGGGAGGCTGGGCTGGGGGGAGGGGCTATGGGGGGCTGGGAGGCTGGGCTGGAGGGAGGGGTTATGGGGGGTGGGAGGCTGGGCTGGGGGAGGGGCCATTGGGGGGCTGGGAGGCTGGGCTGGGGGGAGGGGCTATGGGGGGCTGGGAGGCTGGGCTGGAGGGAGGGGCTATGGGGGGTGGGAGGCTGGGCTGGGGGAGGGGCCATTGGGGGCTGGGAGGCTGGGCTGGAGGGAGGGGTTATGGGGGGTGGGAGGCTGGGCTGGGGGGAGGGGCCATTGGGGGGCTGGGAGGCTGGGCTGGAGGGAGGGGTTATGGGGGGTGGGAGGCTGGCTGGGGGGAGGGGCTATGGGGGGTGGGAGGCTGGGCTGGGGGGAGGGGCTATGGGGGCTGGGAGGCTGGGCTGGGGGGAGGGGCCATTGAGGGGCTGGGAGGCTGGGCTGGAGGGAGGGGCTATGGGGGGTGGGAGGCTGGGCTGGGGGGAGGGGCCATTGGGGGGCTGGGAGGCTGGCTGGAGGGAGGGGCCATTGGGGGCTGGGAGGCTGGGCTGGAGGGAGGGGCCATTGGGGGGCTGGGAGGCTGGGCTGGGGGGAGGGGCTATGGGGGGCTGGGAGGCTGGGCTGGAGGGAGGGGCTATGGGGGGTGGGAGGCTGGGCTGGGGGGAGGGGCCATTGGGGGGCTGGGAGGCTGGGCTGGGGGAGGGGCCATTGGGGGGTGGGAGGCTGGGCTGGGGGAGGGGCTATGGGGGGTGGGAGGCTGGGCTGGGGGAGGGGCTATGGGGGGTGGGAGGCTGGGCTGGGGGGAGGGGCTATGGGGGGTGGGAGGCTGGGCTGGGGGGAAGGGCTATGGGGGGTGGGAGGCTGGGCTGGGGGGAGGGGCTATGGGGGGTGGGAGGCTGGGCTGGGGGGGAGGGGGCTGCAGGGGGGCAGCCAGAGCCTCCTGGTTCCTGGGCCGGGTTCAAAGCTCCATCAACCGCCTGCACCGCTGGCTGAGTGGCTCCGGGCCGGAGCCCAGGGCTGCTCTGTTCCCCGGGGGGGCGCGGGGCCCAGAGCGAGGGGACCCCGGGGGCTCGGCAGAGCCGGGGGGGGGGTCCTGCAGGCAGAGAGGGTGCCCGAGAGAACGGCCCCAGCCTGGGCGCGACCTGGGAGTCCGTCTCACACTCCCACCCTCGCACACTCGCTCTCCCATCCCCTTTGGGTCACAGGCGCCCCCTTGCACACCTCACACCGCAGTGGGACTGGATGGGTGCTCATAGACTAATCACCCCCTTGCACACTCCCCCACCCTGAGGTGGGCTCACCCTCACATACTGAACACTGGCATGTGCAATAACCTTGGCAGACCGGGCCTGGCTCCCTCTTGCACACTTGTCTCTCGCACGCATATTGATGTCTGTGGTTTCACACAAACTCCCATGCACACGCACTGTCAGTGATCTCATAGGCCCCTCTTGCTCAACGCCCCGTGCATGTCTCCTCGCACGCGCCCGAGCACACGTACTGGTGTCAGTGGTCTCACAGGACACCCCATTGCTCTCTCAACTCCCCGTGCATGTCTCCTCGCACACGCCCGTGCACATGTACTGGTGTCAGTGGTCTCACAGGACACCCCATTGCACTCTCAACTCCCCGTGCATGCCTCCTCGCACGCGCCCGTGCACACGTACTGGTGTCAGTGGTCTCACAGGACACCCCATTGCTCTCTCAACTCCCCGTGCATGTCTCCTCGCACACGCCCGTGCACACGTACTGGTGTCAGTGGTCTCACAGGACACCCCATTGCACTCTCAACGCCCCGTGCATGTCTCCTCGCACACGCCCGTGCACACGTGCTGGTGTCAGTGGTCTCACAGGACACCCCATTGCACTCTCAACGCCCCGTGCATGTCTCCTCGCACACGCCCGTGCACACGTACTGGTGTCAGTGGTCTCACAGGACACCCCATTGCTCTCTCAACTCCCCGTGCATGTCTCCTCGCACGCGCCCGTGCACACGTACTGGTGTCAGTGGTCTCACAGGACACCCCATTGCTCTCTCAACTCCCCGTGCATGTCTCCTCGCACACGCCCGTGCACACGTACTGGTGTCAGTGGTCTCACAGGACACCCCATTGCACTCTCAACGCCCCGTGCATGTCTCCTCGCACGCGCCTGTGCACACGTACTGGTGTCAGTGGTCTCACAGGACACCCCATTGCTCTCTCAACTCCCCGTGCATGTCTCCTCGCACACGCCCGTGCACACGTACTGGTGTCAGTGGTCTCACAGGACACCCCATTGCACTCTCAACGCCCCGTGCATGTCTCCTCGCACGCGCCTGTGCACACGTACTGGTGTCAGTGGTCTCATACTGGCTGTCGCGCTGCAGTTCGAAGATTTCCACCTCCACGCGGGCCTTGGCCGGCACCTCGCTGATGCTGTTGATGTGCTCTCGGGCCAGGGCCAGGGCCAGGCGCTCCCCACGCCCACACACCGACTGGTCGTCCAGGATGGCAGCTGGGGGCACAGAGCCGGAAGGGGGCAAGGCTCGAGAGATACCACAGACCCTCCCCCACCCCACTGACTGGCCCCATTCTCAGCCACCTCGTCCCCCCACGGCCCCACTCTGCCTGCAGACCCGCCACCCACCGCCCCCCCATCGCCCCCTCCAGGACTAGCCCCCCCAGCTGGGCCGCAGCCCCCCGGGGAGACAGGGCCAGTGGGGCTGGGCCAAGCGGGGGAGGGTCGGTCTCGGCTGGGCGGGGAGCAGGGGAGGGTTTTTCAGAAATCACAAAGGGGGCGCGATGCCAAACAGTTTGGGAACCGCGGCAACAGGCCTCCTGCTCCCCCTGCCGCCCGAAAACCCCCTGGACGCGGGGGCAGGGTCGGGGACTCCCCACACCCCGTGACGCCCGTCATGTGGCCCCGCCCCCTGGCCCCCTGGCGCCCCTCGCTCCTGCCCCGCAGGCCCCGCCCCCCGGTCCCCCTCGCTCCTGCCCCCCCGGCCACCCGCCCCCCCGGCGCCCCTCACTCCCGCCCAGCAGGCCCCGCCCCCCCTCGCTCCTGCCCCCCCGGCCACCCGCCCCCCCCCGGCGCCCCTCACTCCCGCCCCGCAGGCCCCACCCCCCGGTCCCCCTCGCTCCTGCCCCCCCGGCCACCCGCCCCCCCCGGCGCCCCTCACTCCCGCCCCGCAGGCCCCGCCCCCCGGTCCCCCTCGCTCCTGCCCCCCCGGCGCCCCTCACTCCCGCCCAGCAGGCCCCGCCCCCCGGTCCCCCTCGCTCCTGCCCCCCCGGCCACCCGTCCCCCCGGCGCCCCTCACTCCCGCCCCACAGGCCCCGCCCCCCGGTCCCCCTCGCTCCTGCCCCCCCGGCCACCCGCCCCCCCGGCGCCCCTCTCTCCCGCCCCGCAGGCCCTGCCCCCGGTCCCCCTCGCTCCTGCCCCCCCGGCCACCCGCCCCCCCGGCGCCCCTCACTCCCGCCCCGCAGGCCCTGCCCCCCTCACTCCCGCCCCACAGGCCCCGCCCCCCGGTCCCCCTCGCTCCTGCCCCCCCGGCCACCCGCCCCCCCGGCGCCCCTCTCTCCCGCCCCGCAGGCCCCGCCCCCGGTCCCCCTCGCTCCTGCCCCCCCGGCCACCCGCCCCCCCGGCGCCCCTCACTCCCGCCCCGCAGGCCCTGCCCCCCTCACTCCCGCCCCATGCCCGGGGCGCCCGTACCCATGCGCAGTGACGAGAGCACCTGCAGGCTCTGGCGGGCGACGCTCGTGATCAGCAGCAGCAGCAGCGCGGGCAAAGCCGGCATCTTCCACCCTCCTCATGGGGAAAGTCACCGCGGCCCCGGCTGCCACCTGCGGGGGCAACAGAGAGACCTGAGGGGCAGCACATGCCAAAGCGCCCCCTGCTGGCCCCCCCTACTGGCCCCCCCCACACCACCCTGCTGGCCGCGCCCCTGGCACCCCCCGCTGGCCCCACCCACACCACCCTGCTGGCCCCGCCCATGGTGCCCCCTACTGGCCCCCCCTACTGGCCCCGCCCCCACCACCCTGCTGGCCCCGCCCGTGGCGCCCCCTACTGGCCCCCCCTACTGGCCCCGCCCCCACCACCCTGCTGGCCGCGCCCCCCGGCACCCTGCTGGCCCCGCCCATGGTGCCCCCTACTGGCCCCCCCTACTGGCCCCCCCTACTGGCCCCGCCCCCACCACTCTGCTGGCCCCGCCCGTGGCGCCCCCTACTGGCCCCCCCTACTGGCCCCACCCACACCACCCTGCTGGCCCCGCCCGTGGCGCCCCCTACTGGCCCCCCCTACTGGCCCCGCCCCCACCATCCCGCTGGCTCCTCCCATGGCACCCCGCTGGCCCCTCCCATGGTGCCCCTGCTGGCCCCGCCCCCAGGGGCCCCCACTGGCCCCGCCCACACCACCCCGCTGGCCCTGCCCCTGGTGCCCCCTGCTGAACCCTGCCCACACCACCTCCTGCTGGCCCCGCCCATGACACCCCCTGCTGGCCCCGCCCACACTGCCCCCTGCTGACTTTGCCTACAGCGCCCCCTGCTGGCCCGCACCGCACAGCGCCCCCACTCTCTGCCGCATGACGCCGCCTGCCAAGGTGACTCGGGGAGCCGGTGTGGGGGAGGGTCTGGCAGCACCTGGTGCTGCTCGTGCGGCCAGCGCCCCCCCACGTGGCACCGCTCCTGTTGCCGAGTCAGCAGCTCCCGGCGTCCTGACGCCACCTTCACCTTGAGCCACCACGGTGCTTCTGCAGCCACGCTGGGGGGAGGGGCACCGCCTGGGGCAGAAAGGGATGGGGGAGGGGCACCGCCTGGGGAAAAAGGGGATGGAGGAGGGGCAGGGCCTGGGGTGGAAGGGGCTGGAGGAGGGGCAGGGCCTGGGGCAGAAAGGGATGGGGGAGGGGCAGCGCCTGGGGCAGAAGGAGTGTGGGGAGAGGATGTGACAACAGCTTATCCTAGATGTGTATCAGCAACTTCTTGCAGGGAAAAAACCCACCCCTATTGGGATGGGGGGGCGGGGGGTTCCCAGAGCCAGGACCTGGCGGAGGGGATCTCAGAGGGGGCAGGGACCTGCAATACAGCCAGGGGACAGGGCCTGTCTCGGTACTGGGGCTCCCGTGGGAGGGGGAGGGGCCTGTCTCGGTACCGGTGTTCCCGTGGGAGGGGGAGGGGCCTGTCTTGGTACCAGGGCTCCCGGGGAGGGGGAGGGGCCTGTCTCGGTACCGGGGTTCCCGTGGAAGGGGGAGGGGCCTGTCTTGGTACCAGGGCTCCCGTGGAAGGGGGAGGGGCCTGTCTCGGTACCGGGGCTCCCGGGGAGGAGGAGGGGCCTGTCTCGGTACCGGGGTTCCCGTGGGAGGGGGAGGGGCCTGTCTCGGTACCGGGGTTCCCGTGGGAGGGGGAGGGGCCTGTCTCGGTACCGGGGTTCCCGTGGGAGGGGGAGGGGCCTGTCTCGGTACCGGGGCTCCCGGGGAGGGGGAGGGGCCTGTCTCGGTACCGGGGTTCCCGTGGGAGGGGGAGGGGCCTGTCTCGGTACCGGGGTTCCCGTGGAAGGGGGAGGGGCCTGTCTCGGTACCGGGGTTCCCGTGGGAGGGGGAGGGGCCTGTCTCGGTACCGGGGCTCCCGGGGAGGGGGAGGGGCCTGTCTCGGTACCGGGGTTCCCGGGGAGGGGGAGGGGCCCGTCTCGGTACTGGCGCTCCGGGGGGGGGATGGTGGAGGTTGGGGGAAGGGCCAAGCTGTCACCCCTACATAGTGCAGGAGTGGGGGGATGGGAATGCAGCCCAGTCATGTGACCCCTTGATGCCCCTCCAGCTGCAGGGAGGAGTGGGGAGGAGGGGGCGGGGTCTCAGAGCGTTGCCTGGAGACACCAGCTTCCTCCCTAGCCCTGTCCTGTTGCCCAGCAACAGTTACCGGCTCCTGGAATAGGTATCCACGTCTGAGCAGTGGGAAAGGGTGCTGCGAGCTTCCCCACAGCAGTGCCCCCAACCAGAACCACTGTGCTGAGAGCTTCCCTACAGGAGTGCCCTGAGCCAGGGATCCTAGTGCTGCGAGCTTCCCTACAGCAGTGCCCCCAAGCAGAACCACTGTGCTGCGAGCTTCCCTACAGGAGTGCCCCAAGCCAGGGACCCTGGTGCTGCGAGCTTCCCCACAGCAGTGCCCCCAAGCAGAACCACTGTGCTGCGAGCTTCCCTACAGGAGTGCCCCAAGCCAGGGACCCTGGTGCTGCGAGCTTCCCCACAGCAGTGCCCCCAAGCAGAACCACTGTGCTGCGAGCTTCCCTACAGTAGTGCCCCGAGCCAGGGACCCTGGTGCTGCGAGCTTCCCCACAGCAGTGCCCCCAACCAGAACCACTGTGCTGCAAGCTTCCCTACAGGAGTGCCCCGAGCCAGGGACCCTGGTGCTGCGAACTTCCCCCCAGCAGTGCCCCCGGACTATAACTCTGCTTCCTTGAACCCTCAGCACTGAGGCATGGCTACTGCTGTAACTCATCCCCCGCACTGTACCCCAGCCCTTCCAAGAAAATCCAGCACTGAGATATGGCCCCCTGCCCCCGCAGCTCGTGGGACTGAGACATGGCCACATCCCCCATATCCCAGCCCCTCAGAACCACTGGTACTGAGACAAACCCCAGCCCTCATAGCCCAGCCCCAAGACAGGGCTCTGCCCCCCAGAGTCCAGAACCCAGGACCCGCAGCCCCAAGACAGGGCCCTGCCCCCCAGAGTCCAGAACCCAGGACCCGCAGCCCCAAGACAGGGCTCTGCCTCCCAGAGTCCAGAACCCAGTGCCCGCAGCCCCAAGATAGGGCTCTGCCCCCCAGAGTCCAGAACCCAGGACCCGCAGCCCCAAGACAGGTCCCTGCCCCCCAGAGTCCAGAACCCAGGACCCGCAGCCCCAAGACAGGGCCCTGCCCCCCAGAGTCCAGAACCCAGGACCCGTAGCCCCAACACAGGGCCCTGCCCCCCAGAGTCCAGAACCCAGTGCCCGCAGCCCCAAGACAGGGCCCTGCCCCCCAGAGTCCAGAACCCAGGACCCGTAGCCCCAAGACAGGGCCCTGCCCCCCAGAGTCCAGAACCCAGTGCCCGCAGCCCCAAGACAGGTCCCTGCCCCCCAGAGTCCAGAACCCAGGACCCGTAGCCCCAAGACAGGGCCCTGCCCCCCAGAGTCCAGAACCCAGTGCCCGCAGCCCCAAGACAGGGCCCTGCCCCCCAGAGTCCAGAACCCAGGACCCGCAGCCCCAAGGCAGGGCCCTGCCCCATAGCCCAGGATCTGGGAGCCCATAGGGTGCCCCATGCCGGTAGGGCCCAGCTGGCTTCTACGGGCTGAGCCAGGCCTGTACCGGGGGGCTGCAGGCGGGAGATGGGGGCTGGGGCAGTGCCCTGGGGGGCTGTAGTGGTGGGGGAGCAAAGGGGTTGAGCACCAAAGGAGCCCCCGGGGCAGGAGTGCAGGGGGGCCACGGGGTAGGGCAATGGGGGGCCAGGGAGGGCCTGGGGGCTCAGCCTGGCTGGGGGGGGCAGGGCGAGCAGACACCCCTCCCCCCACGTGCCCACTTCCCGGGAAGGGGGACTCAAGGCCTGAAGCCCCAGTGAGGGCCCGTGGGGGGTCCCCCCGAGACCCGGTAAACTCAGCCAGCGCCCCCGGGGGCCGGATCGGGGCCGGGTGACCCCCGCTCCGAGCGAAGGCCCGACGGGCGAAGGCCCGGGCCGAGGCCCGACCCGGGAGGCTGCGCTGGGGGCCCGGGCTCGGGGGGTGTCTGGGGCGCGCGGAGGATTCAGCGGGGCCCGGCCGCAGCCTCTGCCCCTTGGCCCCCAGCCCCCTCCCGCCCCCCCAGCCGCCCCCTCCGGCCCCCCACGCCTGCGCAGAGCCGCGCACAGGCCACGCCAAAGTGCGGGGGCCCCCCCGACCCCCCAGGCAGGAAAGCAGCGAGACTTACGGGATCCGAGCTCGGTGCGGGGCCCCCTTTGCCCGGCCGGCGGGGGGCGCTCGGCAGGGACGGGCCCGCCCTCGAGGGGCCCCCCCAAAGCCGCGATCCGGGGGGCGCGGGGAGGGGCTCAGGCGTCAGCGCCCCGCGTTTGGCGGGGGGGCGGGGAGAACTGCCGGGAGAAGAGAAAACTCCCCATGGCTGGGCGGGGGGGCCCCGAATCTCCCTCGGCCCCTGGGGCCCCCCGGTGTGCGGGGCTCGGAGCCCGAACTGCGCCTCTGCGGGGGGGCGATGCAGCGGATCCGGGGCCGCGGGGGGGCCTCAGGAGCCCTCAATCAGCCGAGGCCGGCGCATCGCGGCGACGGTGGGGCGGGGGGGCGGAGATGGAGGGGGGCGGAGAGAGGGGAGGGGGCGGGGACGGGGGATGGAGCGAAGGGGGGATCGGGGGTGGCCGGACCCTCCGTCGGGGGCGGGGCGTTTCGGGGGGAAGAAGAGCGCAGCCGGGTCTCCCGCGCCAGGGCGGGGGCGGGACGGGGCGCCGGCGGGGGGGCTGCTGGGGGGCGAGGCGGGGGCGGGGGGCTGCCGGGGGCGCTAAGGGGCGGGGGTGGGGGGCGCTAAGGGGCGAGGCGGGGGCGGGGGGCTCCTGGGGGGCGCTAAGGGGCGGGGGGCTCCTGGGGGGCGCTAAGGGGCGAGGCGGGGGCGGGGGGCTGCTGGGGGGCGCTAAGGGGCGGGGGTGGGGGGCGCTGAGGGGCGAGGCGGGGGCGGGGGGCTCCTGGGGGGCGCTAAGGGGCGGGGGTGGGGGGGCTCCTCATCAAGATTCGCTGCGGCCCTCGGAGGGCGCGAGCTGAATTTTGATGAGGCCCCGCAGCGCCCCGGCCGCGGAGGGAGGGGCCGGGATAGGGCTGGAGGCGGGAGGGGGGCAGCGGCGGTTTCCCGGGGCCGCTGGAGATGGGGGAGAGGGGGGGCTTCAATCGCCACTAGCTCCTCAGACAGGCTGGCAGGAGACTGGTTACTGGGGGCACTGCTGGGGGGAAGCTCGCAGCACCAGGGCCCTGAGCGGGGCACTGCTGTGGGGAAGCTCGCAGCACCGGGGCCTGAGCGGGGCACTGCTGTGGGGAAGCTCGCAGCACCAGGGCCCTGAGCGGGCACTGCTGTAGGGAAGCTCGCAGCACCAGGGGCCTGAGCGGGCACTGCTGTAGGGAAGCTCGCAGCACCAGGGGCCTGAGCGGGCACTGCTGTGGGGAAGCTCGCAGCACCAGGGGCCTGAGCGGGCACTGCTGTAGGGAAGCTCGCAGCACCAGCGCCCTGAGCGGGCACTGCTGTGGGGAAGCTCGCAGCACCAGGGGCCTGAGCGGGCACTGCTGTGGGGAAGCTCGCAGCACCAGGGGCCTGAGCGGGGCACTGCTGTGGGGAAGCTCGCAGCACCAGGGGCCTGAGCAGGGCACTGCTGTGGGGAAGCTCGCAGCACCAGGGGCCTGAGCGGGCACTGCTGTGGGGAAGCTCGCAGCACCAGGGGCCTGAGCGGGGCACTGCTGTGGGGAAGTTCACAACACCAGCAGCCAAAGCCCAGCTGCGGGAAGGGGGCCAGGCCGTGGGGTGCTGTCTGTGCTGAGAGCCCCGCTGGTGGCAAGGTGTGACGGCGCGTTGGGGGTTCCCCGTCTCCTGCACCCCGAAATGGCACAACCAGACTGCACCAGCCAGTGGAATTGAGGGTGGTTTATTGCTCCTCCAGCACAGCGCAGCACAGATGTAATCTGGTTACAGGAACTGGGGCTAAGAGGCCTCAGTGCCCCCCCTTGAGATAGGGGAGTCCCAGCCCCCTCCCCAGCTCCTTATTCCCTGCCTTCCAGCCAGGAACTAACTCACTCTCCTCCAGCCCTGCCCCCCAGCCAGGGCAGCATCCACCTCCCTTTGTTCCTCTCCATGGGGGGTGTCTGGTTCAACAAGTTTGGCACCTTTGCATAGTGAGGTTTTCCCTGCTGGGTCTTGCTCCAGACAGCAGGGGTCACCACAGCCCAGCAAGTACCCCCACTACGTCACACAAGGCAACACCCCGAGAGATGGGGAGGGACAGAGCAGGCCCCAGGCCAGCTGGAGAGGGATAGGCAGTGAGGTCTAGTGATTAGAGTGGGGGTTGGGGGCAGGGCTCCTGGGCGCACTGGCCAACTCTGGGAAGAGGGGGGGGCAGGGAGGGCTGGCAGTGGGGACCTGCCTCCCTCCTGCCTAGGCCAGGCCCAACCCGGCCCCCCACCTAGCAGCTCCTGGCAGACAAGGGCGATGCAGCCACCTCTGGGGTGGGGCAGGGGAGGGTGGTTATGAGCCAGCGCAGTTTGGGGCCGGCAGCGAGGGGACCATGTCCCACTGGAGTCTAGTGGGGGGCAGATGGAAATACCCGAGGTGGGTCCCCTCCAACTTGTGTCTGGGGGAGGGGGTGGCATGTGCGTAACCCAGGAGCGAGTGTCTCAGGGTATCACGGGGGGGGGGGGACACGTCGGGAGGCCCCCTCTGGGTTTGGCCTGAGGAACACACAGCTGAATCCATGCCTGGCGCTGGGCCCCGTGCTCCCCCCCCCCCCCGCCCGACGCTGGGCCTCATGCTCCCCCCCGGCGCTGGGCCCCGTGCTCCCCCCCCCCGGCGCTGGGCCCCATGCTCCCCCCCAGCACTGGGCCCGCACTGGGCACACCTCAGCAGCCCCCCAGTGCGTCAGGCTGTGTGGGGACATTACCCCCCACAGAATTTTGTTCCTGGGGGAAAGCCCCCTCCATGCACCAAGCACAGGGGCAAATGTCTCTGCTCCAGGCCAGATGGCGCTGCCCCCGGCCCTGCCGTGCCCCTCCGGAGAGGAAGATGGGCTCCCACTAGTGCTTCGTGGGTCATGCACATCTCTGTGTGAGCCCCATAAGGCTTGGCTGCCTCATGCACACCTGACGTCAGTGCACTGCCAGAGGGCGTGTGCATCGCACCAGGGAGCGTGCCCAAAGGGCAAGGAGGTGCTGTGCACGGAGCCTGCTGGGAGAGGAGTGGGGTGGTGCACATTGCACTAGTGTGCCCAGCAGGCTGTAGCTGCACGTGATGCACGAGAGCGTGCACAGCGGGTCGAGTGTGCGCACGTTACACTAGCCCGTGTAACAGGGCAGAGCTAGGTGCAGCCCCCCATCATGTGGCTGGGAGCATGCACATGGCAGGAGCCCAGGAGCTGGGGGGCAGCTCTCAGTGAGCAGGGGAGGGAGTGTGGGGAAGCGTGTAAGAGCAGGCACGAGGCTGGCACGTGGGGGCACTGCCATGGACCGTGCAGGGGAGCCTGCGGCTGGCGTGGCTCACCAGTCGGGTGCCGGGCAATGTGGGGCGAGCAGGGAGCCTGGCCTCAGGGCCCTGGATTAACACCGGCGGAGCTAGAGCCCCTGGGCCCCCCTCAGCCTCCCCTGCACACGGGCGGGGAAGGGACCTAACAGCCCTCGGGGTGTCAGAGCTTTGGGGGCTCCCTGCTGAGCCCCAGCCCCGCTTCCAGGGCATGGAGAGACGGGCGCCGGTGGGAACACCCGCAGCCAGGCCAGGCGTTCCCACGGAGGGGGGGCTAGCGGCAGCCGGCGGGTGTTGCGTTACTGCGGGGGGGGGTGAAATACTCACACTTCACACTGCCACTGACAGCCTCTGGGTGTTGTCACCGTGGGCTGCGAGGAGAGGGTTAGTGACAGCCGGGCGGCGGGTGTTGTCACTGCGGGGTGTGTTAGCTGTAGGGCGATGTGTCAGTGGAAATCTGAGAGCCTGGGTGTCGTGTCACCGCCGGGGTGTCACTGTGAGGATGGCGGGGCACCAGGTGTCGTATCAACAAGGGTTGTGTCACCCGGGAAGATTCTTAGTGACAGAGGGACACTAGGTGTGGTCTCAGCACCAGGGGTTTGGCATGTGAGATGGTTAGTGACAGCTGGGCAGCGGGTGTTGTCACTGCGAGGGGCGGTAGCTGCAGCAGGATGCGTCAGTGGAAATCGGAATGTGTCTGGGTGTTGTGTCACCACAGGTTTGTCAGCGCAGGAGAGGGTTAGTGACAGCCGGGCGGCGGGTGTTGTGTCAGTGCAAGAGAGGATTAGTGACAGCCGGGCGGCGGGTGTTGTGTCAGCGCGGGAGAGGGTTCGTGACAGCCGGGCGGCGGGTGTTGTGTCAGCGCGGGAGAGGGTTCGTGACAGCCGGGCGGCGGGTGTTGTGTCGTGTCTGCGCGGGAGAGGGTTAGTGACAGCCGGGCGGCGGGTGTTGTCACTGCGGGGTGTGTTAGCTGTAGGGCGATGTGTCAGTGGAAATCTGAGAGCCGGGGTGTCACTGTGAGGATGGCGGGGCACCAGGTGTTGTATCAACAAGGGTTGTGTCACCCAGGAAGATTCTTAGTGACAGAGGGACACTAGGTGTGGTCTCAGCACCAGGGGTTTGGCATGTGAGATGGTTCGTGACAGCCGGGCAGCGGGTGTTGTGTCAGCGCGGGAGAGGGTTCGTGACAGCCGGGCGGCGGGTGTTGTGTCAGCGCGGGAGAGGGTTCGTGACAGCCGGGCGGCGGGTGTTGTGTCAGCGCAGGAGAGGGTTCGTGACAGCCGGGCGGCGGGTGTTGTGTCAGCGCGGGAGAGGGTTCGTGACAGCCGGGCGGCGGGTGTTGTGTCAGCGCGGGAGAGGGTTCGTGACAGCCGGGCGGCGGGTGTTGTGTCAGCGCGGGAGAGGGTTCGTGACAGCCAGGCGGCGGGTGTTGTGTCAGCGCAGGAGAGGGTTAGTGACAGCCGGGCGGCGGGTGTTGTGTCAGCGCAGGAGAGGGTTAGTGACAGCCGGGCGGCGGGTGTTGTGTCAGCGCGGGAGAGGGTTAGTGACAGCCGGGCGGCGGGTGTTGTGTCAGCGCAGGAGAGGGTTCGTGACAGCCGGGCGGCGGGTGTTGTGTCCGTGCAGGGGGTATCACAGGACATGACTGTGAGAGAGCCGTGGGGGGGTGGAGCCCCCACCGCATCCAGAGTCATGGGACCTGCGGTGGCAAGGCCCCCCCCCAGCTCCCAAAGGCCTGAACCCATTGCCCCAGGAGAGACCCCCACTCTCTCCTGGGGGCAGGCAGAAGAGCCCCCCCTCGTGGCCACAGCAGGGACTGAGTCAGCGCCCGCGGGCCCAGAGCAAGGGCTGGTCGGGGCCCGGCTCCCTGGCCTGGGCAGGGGCCTGCCAGCCGCCGCGCCAGAGGGGAGGGGAGGGGAGGGGAGGCCGGATGCCCGCAGGCGGCGGGAAAGGCCAGGGCCCAAAGGGGAAGCCGCCGGTGTCAGTGCGGACCGGGGGGGGGGGGGCGCAGGCGAAGCTGAGGCGAGGGGGCTGGAGTCAGGCTGGGCGGGGCCTGGCTCTGGTAACACCCAACAGGCTTATGCTGCCCCCCGTCCTGCGCAGGCTCCCGGGGGGTGCACGGCCTCCCCCCCGAGGTGGGGCGACTGGGGCAGGGGCCGACACGGACCAGCCGTCAGACCACGGCAGGACAGCAGCCCCGGAGCCGGCTGGGGGGGCGCGTTCGACCGGATCTGGACACACCGGACATGGGCCGAGGGCACCGGGATGGGGGGGATTCGGACCAGTGCAAAGTGCTGCACGGCGGGGGGCCGACCCGGCACAGGGTGGAAGCGACTGGCCAGGGAGGACCCTGCAGAAGGGCTCGGGGGGGGGGGGTACAAGCGAAATAGGAGTCACCAGGGCGAAAGAGCAAACGTGATTCCGGGCTGCGTGAACAGCCGGGCTCGAGGCGTCGTCCCCCCCCGGCGCTGCGCCCTGGGCCCCAGCTGGGGCGTGGTGTCCAGTGTGGGCCCCACGGTTAGGAGAGATGTGGGGAGACGGGGCCGGGCCCTGCCGTGGGGCGGGGGACTCGATGCCTCGCGAGGGCCCTGCCGGTCCTGGTGCTCTGTGAGACACTGGAGACGGAGCAGAGAAGAGCCGCGCGGCTGAGGGCCGGCCTGGGGAACACGAGCTGCGAGGGAGGCTGGAGGAATTGGGCCGGGTTCGTGGGGAGGAGCCGACCGAGGGGCACAAGGGAGCCGCCTGCACGTATCTACCAGGGGGCTCGAGGAGGGAGGAAATGCGGCTCCTACTTTAGCACCTGGGCTACGTCGAGACTGGCAGGATTTTCTGCAAATGCTTTTAATGGAAAAGTGCGTCGAGATCGGCAGGACGCTTTTCCGCAATCGGGGCCCCCGTGCGCCAAACAACCTGAGCGGCGTACACGGGCCCTCATGCGCCAAACAACCTGAGCGGCGTACACGGGCCCCCGTGCGCCAAACAACCAGAGCGGCGTACACGGGCCCTCATGCGCCAAACAACCTGAGCGGCGTACACGGGCCCCCGTGCGCCAAACAACCAGAGCGGCGTACACGGGCCCCCGTGCGCCAAACAACCAGAGCGGCGTACACGGGCCCCCATGCGCCAAACAACCTGAGCTGCGTACACGGGCCCCCGTGCACCAAACAACCTGAGCTGCGTACACGGGCCCTCGTGCGCCAAACAACCTGAGCGGCGTACACGGGCCCTCGTGCGCCAAACAACCTGAGCGGCGTACACGGGCCCTCGTGCGCCAAACAACCTGAGCGGCGTACACGGGCCCCCGTGCGCCAAACAACCTGAGCTGCGTACACGGGCCCTCGTGCGCCAAACAACCTGAGCTGCGTACACGGGCCCCCGTGCGCCAAACAACCTGAGCTGCGTACACGGGCCCCCGTGCGCCAAACAACCTGAGCGGCGTACACGGGCCCCCGTGCGCCAAACAACCTGAGCGGCGTACACGGGCCCCCGTGCGCCAAACAACCTGAGCGGCGTACACGGGCCCCCGTGCGCCAAACAACCTGAGCGGCGTACACGGGCCCCCGTGCGCCAAACAACCTGAGCTGCGTACACGGGCCCCCGTGCGCCAAACAACCTGAGCGGCGTACACGGGCCCTCGTGCGCCAAACAACCTGAGCGGCGTACACGGGCCCTCGTGCGCCAAACAACCTGAGCGGCGTACACGGGCCCCCGTGCGCCAAACAACCTGAGCGGCGTACACGGGCCCCCGTGCACCAAACAACCTGAGCTGTGTACACGGGTCCTTTTGCGCCAAAGGACTTTTGCCCGAACGGGAGCTGCATGGCATTTCCGCAAGCAGCGCTGATTTCTTACATGAGATCGTCAGTGTCTTGCGGAAATTCAGGCTCAGTGGGGGGCAGGCTGCGGGACAGAGAGCACCAGGGTCTCACACCCCAGGAGCCCAGAGAGCTCGATTTGCTGGGGAGAACGGCCTACAACACGTGGGCCACGGACACAGGAGGGCAGGACGGGGGCGTATACCGTGGCCACGGGCACGGGGAGGAGGAGGGCGGGGCGGGGGCGTATACCGTGGCCACGGGCACGGGGAGGAGGAGGGCGTGGCGGGGGCGTATACCGTGGCCACGGGCACGGGGAGGAGGAGGGCGCGGCGGGGGTGTATACCGTGGCCACGGGCACGGGGAGGAGGAGGGCGCGGCGGGGGTGTATACCGTGGCCACGGGCACGGGGAGGAGGAGGGCGCGGCGGGGGTGTATACCGTGGCCACGGGCACGGGGAGGAGGAGGGCGGGGCGGGGGTGTATACCGTGGCCACGGGCACGGGGAGGAGGAGGGCGGGGCGGGGGTGTATACCGTGGCCACGGGCACGGGGAGGAGGAGGGCGGGGCGGGGGTGTATACCGTGGCCACGGGCACGGGGAGGAGGACGGCAGGACGGGGGCGTGTGCTGTGGCGCGACCCCCACGCCCTCCTGTGCCCGGGACCCCCCACGGCACTGCTGCCTCGAAACGCCCCCCGCAGCACTGCCGCCCTGAAATGTCCCCCCACTGGCCCTGGGCCCCCCGCCGGCCCTAGGCCCCCCGGTGTCCGTGAGCGTCAGACCCGGGCTCCCGGCGGTTCCAAATCGGCAGCAGCCCCCCCCAGCGCTGCCCGTTCGACGCATCCTCCCCCGCCCCCGCCCGGCAGCTTCTGCTTCTCCACTAGTCGCTCCCAGCCCCACTGCTCCCCACAGGCATCCATAACGCTGCCTGGGGCGGGGCCGCTCCCTGCAGCTGGGAAGGGGTCACGGGCTGCACTTTTCCATGGAGGGGCTGCGGGAGGGAGCGGGGGTGGGGCAGTGTGGGAATTGAGGGTTTGGGGGGCAGGGGGTGTAACCAGGGCAGAGGATCCAGGGACAGGGGGGAAGGGGGAGTGCAGGAAGGGGGGGCAGGGTCGGGTTGGGGGTGCAAGAGAGGAGTCTGGCCTGGAGGAGGGGGGCAAGGTCGGGGGTGCAGGAGAGGAGTCTGACCTGGGGGGGGGCAGGGTCGGGGGTGCAGGAGAGGAGTCTGACCTGGGGGGGGGCAGGGTCGGGGGTGCAGGAGAGGAGTCTGGCCTGGAGGGGGGGGCAGGGTCGGGTCAGGGGGTGCAGGAGAGGAGTCTGGCCTGGAGGGGGGGCAGGAGAGGAGTCTGGCCTGGAGGGGGGGGCAGGGTCGGGTCAGGGGGTGCAGGAGAGGAGTCTGGCCTGGAGGGGGGGGCAGGGTCGGGTCAGGGGGTGCAGGAGAGGAGTCTGGCCTGGGGGGGGAGGAGGGAGTCACCAGCTGGGGGCAGGGAGTGCAGAGATTGTGGGGGTGAGCGGGGAGGTGGGGTGCCCGGCGCAGGCTCTGGCCGGGGGCACTTGGCCTAGGACCCCTGCACACACGCACTCGCTAGCAGCGCCGGGGCCCGGGCGGGCAGGCCGCAGGGAACGGCTCGGGCCCAACCCGGCCCACGCACCCTGTCTGGCCCGGATGGCGCTTGGCCCCGGCCCAAGTCAGGGCCGCTCTCGGCCGCTCTCCCGGCTCTGCTCTCGCAGGGATCTAGGACCAGCCACCCGCCAGGACAGGCACAGGGACCAGAAATGCTCCAGGAGGCGGGAGAGGCTAGAAAAATAAACCCACTGGAGCCTGGGCGCACGTGGCGGCTGGAGGGGGAACGTTTCTGGCCCCTTGGTGGAGCTGCTGGCTGTGGAAGCCACGAGGGGAGAGGCAGTTGCTGACAGTGCGAAGTGGGCAGGGGCTGGTGTCGGAGGGAAAGAGAACGGACCCCGTGGAACCAGCGAGCACGTCCCCCACGTAGCGCCCCGGGGGCGGGGAAGGACCCAGCAGCCCGCGCTGAGGCAGGGAGGGGACCCCACCCGCACGCGGCGGCTCGGCACGGAGCGTCAGAGGGACAGTGCTGGAAGGAAGAGCCCTGCGAGCGGTTCCCACGCCCTCGGGGAGGCTCCACTCCCACAGCCCACGCCAGAGCACACAGGAGCCAGCGCGGCTGAGCCCCGGGAAGGCGCAGGCCGGGAGACAGGCAGGGCCTCCCACGGGACGCTCAGTCCTGGCACGGACAGAGGCAGAAGCATCAGCCGGCAAATGAAGGGGAAGAGCGGAATGGAAAGGCCAAGCGAGAATCTGAGACCGGCTCGCCAAGCCCCAACGCCGGCCCGCAGCCGCGTCCACCAGAAGCAGGAAGCTGCTGACGACCAGCAGGGCCCTGGACCCGCGAGAACCGAAGGAGCCCTCAAGGTCGAGGTCACTGCAGAGAAACTCCCTGAATTCTCTGCTTCAGGCTGCACGGCCGGGGGGGGGGGGGGGGGGCAGATCCAAGGGCCTGGCCCAGGCTGCGGGGCAAGGGACCAAGGGACAGGAACAGGCCCGGGGGCCGGATGCCACGTGCCCGAGTGCAGAGAGAATCCAAATGTGGAACCACAAACTACGAACTGGGCCTGGGCCCCGCCCCCAACCGCGTCTGACCCACGGGCCAAGGGAGCCAACGTGGCGCCGACCTTTGAACGGCTCCACAGGGGCTGGCAGCCCCCGGCCGGTTGGCCTGCGCCCGGCAGACTGGCTGGGACAGTCTGACCAGGGGAAAGCGAGCCTGGGGGGGCAGAGGCGAGGTGGGTCTGCCAGAGGGATCCTGCCCCCCCCGGCGCGCTGGGAGGGGCCCACAGGCCTATGGGCAGGCCCAAGGGCTGCAGCGCACTGGGGTTTCCGGAAAGCCTTTGATAAGGGCCCTCGGCAGAGGCTCGCGGGCGAAGGAAGCCGTCATGGGAGAAGAGGGAAGGGCCCCACGAGCTGACAGCCAGTGACTAGGCAGGGAACAGAGGGCAGGAAGAAATGGTCAGTTTTCCGAGCGGAGAAAGGTAACCGGGGGTGCCCCCCAGGGGTCCGTACTGGGCCCGGCCCTAGTTACAAATGACCTGGAGAAAGGGGGAACCAGGGAGGTGGCGACATTGGCAGATGATCCCAAACTGACGGAAGAGCTCCCCAAAGATCCCCCCACGCTCAGGAACTGGGCAACAAAACGGCAGATGAATTTTAATGGTGATCAATGCAAAGCAATGCACATGGGGACCTGCATCCCAACGGCGCACAGACCGCCGGGGGCCAGGTGAGCTGTCACGAGAGCGCTGCCCTCCCTGTGCACAGTTCTCTGCCAACACCCACGCACGGGGCAGCGGCGTCAGAAAAGCAAACAGGATGTTGGGAATCACTAGAACAGGACAGCGAATGAGACAGACTCTTCTGTCCACCCATGGGGTGCCCACACCTTGAATCCTGCAGAGACGTGGTCACCTCCTCTCAAAGACAGAGACCGGCACTGGAGAACGTTCAGAAAAGGCAAACGAAAATGAGGAGGGTTTGAACGGCTGCCACAGGACGCGAACAATAAACCCAGGAGTTTTCAGCTTGGAAAAGAGACGACTGAGGAGGGATAGGTCTGTAAAATCATGTGGAGAAAGGGAATAAAGATTTGCTGCTTCTCATAACGCAAGACCTGGGGGTGACCAAATGAAAACAGGTGGCAGGTTTAAACACACACTGAAGGCAACTGCTTTTCACACGGCGCAGTTAACCTGTGGAACTCCTTGCCAGAGGATGCTGAGAAGGCCAGGACTATAACAGGGTTCAGAAACGAGCTTGCTAAATTCACGGAGGTTATGGGCAAGGAGGGTGTCCCTGGCCTGTGTGTCGGAGGCTGGAAATGGGCCGCCGAGGAGGATCACTTGGTGGTTACCGGCTGTTCATTCGCTCTGGGCATCCGGAGGACAGGACACCGGGCTGGCTGGACCTTTGGTCTGACTCCGTGCGGCCCCTTAGGACGCCCCACCCCCCTTCCCCCGCAGCAGGGCTCGTTTCCAATCCCCCCCCACACAAACGGCACTGCAGCCTGACGAGTGACGTGTTTAATTGTAACATACATACCAAAGCGGCCCCCCGGCCGAGGGGAGGCGTTTCCACAGGTGGGAATGGCTGCGGGGGAGGAGGGTCAATAGAAAAAGTTAGTTCCTTGCGGTCCAAGCTCAGCGGCTCAGGCCTGGGGGGCGGGAGGGGGAGGAGTCCCGCAGCCGCCCGGACGCGACACAGCCTCCGGGGCAGCCAGAGAAGTGCAAGTGCCCTGTGTGACCTGACCGCGGCCACGGGTGGGGGAGCCACGTGGCCCCGAGCACGGGGACATGGCCACAAGGGGGATTCACGGGGGCAGAGCCACATGACCCTGGGCACCAGGACGCCCCGCGAGAGCAGGAGCAGCAGCTCTCGCCAGCCGTGACCAGACCAGAGGCCACACGGGCCAGCACTGAGGAGGGGAAAGAGGCTCCCTTCACAGCCCGGCGCCCCCCCAGCTCAGACCCCTCCCAGCTGGATGCTCTCCAGCGGGGCGCCCTCCGGCTCGGCGGCCGTGGCGGGGTAGATCTCGATGGTCTCCATGATGGTCAGGGTGTTGCCGTAGTCCGGGGTGGCGGCGGCCGCCATGGCGGCGGCGGTGGCCGTTTCGGCCAGGGCCTCCTGGCTGCTGGGCAGGAGCTGCTGCTGGTGCAGCTTGCGGTGCTTCCAGAGGTTGGAGAAGGAGCGGTAGGCCTTGCCGCAGTCGGCGCAGTGGTAGGGGCGCTCGCCCGTGTGGATGCGCCGGTGCTCAGCCAGCCGCACGGCGATGGTGAAGGCCTTGCCGCACTCCTCGCACTTGAAGGGCTTCTCGCCGGTGTGCAGGCGCCGGTGGTCCTTGAGGTGGGTGGACTGGCGGAAGGCCTTGCCGCAGTCCGGGCAGGGGTAGGGCCGCTCCCCGGTGTGGATGCGGCGGTGAACCTGCAGCGAGGTCTCCGTGCTGAAGAGCTTCTTGCAGTCGGCGCACTCAAAGCTCTTGGAGCAGGGGGCCCGGCGGGCGGGGGGAGGCGGCGGGGGCAGGGCCGGGGGCTCCTCCTTCAGCGCGGCAGCGGCGCCAGTGCCCCCGCCGTCGTGCAGCAGCTCGTGGGCGTGGAGCCGGGCGGCCGAGCTGACCTTCTTGCCGCAGGTGGGGCACTCGAAGCGCCGGCTCACCTTGCCGCACTTGTGCTCCCGGAGCTGCAGGGCGGTGACGAAGGCGGCCCCGCAGCCGGCGCACACCTGGGGCTCCCGCCCGGCGTGGCTCAGCTGGTGCACGTCCAGCAGGCGGCGCAGGAGGAAGGAGCGCCCGCACTGCTGGCACTTGTAGGGGTACTCGCCCGTGTGGTGGTAGCGGTGCATGAGCAGGCGGTAGGGGCGGTGGAAGTTGATGCCGCACTCCTGGCACTTGTAGGGGTAGTGGCGGCTGTGCACGAAGAGGTGCTGCTGCAGCGTGGAGGACTGGGTGAAGGCCTTCTGGCAGATCTCGCAGCGGTAGGGGCGCTCGCCCGTGTGGGTCAGGCGGTGGCGCAGCAGGTTGGCCTGGGAGTTGAAGCTCTTGCCACACTCCTTGCAGTGGAAGGGGCGCTCGCCCGTGTGGGTCAGCAGGTGGTTGCGCACGTGCGACTTCTTCTTGAACATCTTGCCGCAGGTCTGGCACTTGTGGCGCCGCTCCAGCTTGTGCACGAAGCGCTGGTGCCGCACCAGCTGCAGGTGCTTGGAGAAGACCTTGCTGCACATGAGGCAGCGGAAGCTGGGCCCGTGGGCCTCGGCGTTCTCCACCGAGTAGATGATGGCCAGCGGCACGACGTCGTCCGGCTTCTTGGGTGCCGGAGGGGTGGGCGGGGGCTCCTGCGGAGGGGGCAGGGGGGGCTCCGGCGGGAGGGGCGGCAGGGGGCCGTGGGAGCGGCGGTGGTAGAGGAACTTGGTCATATTGAGGAAGGCCTTGCCGCAGGCGCAGCGGTGCAGGGGGTTCGGGGAGTGGCCGCGCCGGTGGGCCAGCAGCACGGCCTCCGTGTCGAAGGCCAGGCCGCAGTCCACACACAGGTAGCGGGACTCGCCGCTGTGCTCGCTGCGGTGCTGCCGGAGGGCCTGCGGGGTGGGCAGCACCTTGCTGCAGAGCGGGCACTGGAAGGCCCCCTGGCGGTGGCAGCGTAGATGCAGCTGGAGCTGGTGGGCAGAGGGGAAGGCCTGCTGGCACTCGGCACACCACGGCTCCTGCCCGCCCCGCTTCGGCCGGCGCGGCGCCGCCACCGCCGCTGCCTCGGGCCCATCCTTCAGCTCGTAGCTGTGGTCGCTGGCCGCGCAGCCGGGCTCCGAGGGGGCGGGGGCTGCTCCATTGAGCAGGCTTGCCGGTGCAGGCTGCAGGGGCTCAGCCGGGCAGGGGCCGGGCTCAGCCAGCTCCTCTGTGGGCGCGGCACCCAGGTGGGTGGCCTGGTGCTCCAGAAAGTCCTTGGGCGTCTGGAAGAGCTGCAAACACTCGCCGCACTCGTAGAGCAGGAGCTGCACGGCACAGCCCTCCCCGTCGGGCGCCGCGGCCTCCTCCAGCTTACGGTAGGAGTGCTCCAGGTCCACCAGGGCCTGGCTCTGGCCGGCGGGGGCTGCCTCGGGGGCGGGCGGCTCCGGGGGGGCCCGGTGGGCCTGCCGGTGGGCCAGCCACACGTCCTGGCTGAGGAAGAGCGCCTTGCACTCCACGCACTCGTAGTGGATCTGGCTGGAGGCCGGCAGCTTGGCGGGCGCCTCCGGCTCCTGGCTCAGGCGCTTGAGGTGCAGGTCCTGGTGCTCCAGCAGCTCCCCCGGCGAGAGCAGCAGCTGCCCGCACTCCAGGCACTGGTACTGGCTGCTCTCCTGCACCCCCAGGGTCTGGTACAGTCCGGCCTCGCCCTCGCCCGCCAGCCCCACCACCTCGTACTGCTGCTCCTGGCCCAGGTGGCTCTGCTGGTGCAGCAGGGCCTCCTCCAGCGAGCCGTACAGCTGGCTGCACTCCGAGCAGACGTAGCGGTGCTCCACGTACAGCAGCGTCTCCGCCGCCGGCTCCATCTCCGCCATGCCGGCTCCTGCCCGGGGGAGGCACAGTCACGCCAGGGCACTTCGGGGGCGGGAGGCCGGGGGGGTCGGGGAGACCCCTGGGGGAGGGGCCGAGGGGACCCGGGGGAGGGGCCGGGGGGACCCGGGAGAGGGGCTGGGGGACCCGGGGGGAGGGGCCGGGGGAGTCTCGGGGGGGGCCCCGGGGGGAGGGGCCGGGGGGACCCGGAGGAAGTTCGGGGGGGGCCCCGGGGGGAGGGGCCGGGGGGACCCGGGGGGGGGCTCGGGGTGGCCCCGGGGGGAGGGGCCGGGGGGACCCGGGGGGGAAGGACAAGGGGCGGGGCCCGCACAGCCAGGGCCCTTTGGCCCCGCCCCCGGGGGCTCTGGCCCCTCCCGGCCAGGGGGTGCCGGAGCCGAGACCCCCCCGCTCACCTGCCAGGCCCCCGCGCTCGCGCTCCCTCTCGCTCGCTGTCAGCCCGGGAACAAGCGGCCTGCCCATTGGCCCAGGACTCCCGGCCAATCGAGAGGCGCATTACTCAGCGCCGGACCAATCGGAGCGCACGCCCCTTAGGCCCGCCCCCTCCCGCGCGGACCTGCATAGGGAGGTTTCCCAATGACGTCGAGCCCGAATCAAAGCGAGGCCGCCGCGGCCATGTTGGTTGAGAGGGGAAAGGGAGCCTGTTGGGCCAAACCAATGCGCGCGGGGATTGGCTCACACTAGGGGGGGGGTTCAAACCACCGCGTGGGCGGGCGCAGGGGGGTGGGACACAGCGCAACACTTCGGGGCGGGGCCGTACCGAGAGCCCTCGTGCGGGGGGCGGGGCTGGCCAATGTGACCCCCCCGCTGGCAGCCTGGGGGGGGGCTCCACGGACCCTCTCGAGCCCCGAGAGCCGGAGCACCCGCCCTGGGCGGGGGGGCCAGAGGGCAACAGACACGGGGCCGCGGTCCCCATTTGCATCGCCCGCCCGGTGCTGGGGCTGGCCCCGCCCCCGCGCCCCCGACAGCCTGAAAAGGGTGGGGACCACTGCACTGGGGCATCCAGACACGGGGGGGGCTGCAGCTGGGGGGGTCCAGTGGCGCCTCCAGAGCTCTTGGGGGGCAGGCGCCCAGCAGCCGGCTCTAGAGCTGTATTGCGGGGAGGGGGACAGGCGCACACGAACAGGCGCCCAGCAGCCGGCTCTAGAGCTGTATTGCGGGGAGGGGGACAGGCGCACACGAACAGGCGCCCAGCAGCCGGCTCTAGAGCTGTATTGCGGGGAGGGGGACAGGCGCACACGAACAGGCGCCCAGCAGCCGGCTCTAGAGCTGTATTGCGGGGAGGGGGACAGGCGCACACGAACAGGCGCCCAGCAGCCGGCTCTAGAGCTGCATTGCGGGGAGGGGGACAGGCGCACACGAACAGACGCCCAGCAGCCGGCTCTAGAGCTGCATTGCGGGGAGGGGGACAGGCGCACACGAACAGACGCCCAGCAGCCGGCTCTAGAGCTGCATTGCGGGGAGGGGGACAGGCGCACACGAACAGGCGCCCAGCAGCCGGCTCTAGAGCTGTATTGCGGGGAGGAGGACAGGCGCACACGAACAGGCGCCCAGCAGCCGGCTCTAGAGCTGTATTGCGGGGAGGGGGACAGGCGCACACGAACAGGCGCCCAGCAGCCGGCTCTAGAGCTGTATTGCGGGGAGGGGGACAGGCGCACACGAACAGGCGCCCAGCAGCCGGCTCTAGAGCTGTATTGCGGGGAGGGGGACAGGCGCACACGAACAGGCGCCCAGCAGCCGGCTCTAGAGCTGTATTGCGGGGAGGGGGACAGGCGCACACGAACAGGCGCCCAGCAGCCGGCTCTAGAGCTGTATTGCGGGGAGGGGGACAGGCGCACACGAACAGGCGCCCAGCAGCCGGCTCTAGAGCTGTATTGCGGGGAGGGGGACAGGCGCACACGAACAGGCAGACAGCAGCCGGCTCTAGAGCTGTATTGCGGGGAGGGGGACAGGCGCACACGAACAGGCGCCCAGCAGCCGGCTCTAGAGCTGTATTGCGGGGAGGGGGACAGGCGCACACGAACAGGCGCCCAGCAGCCGGCTCTAGAGCTGTATTGCGGGGAGGGGGACAGGCGCACACGAACAGGCGCCCAGCAGCCGGCTCTAGAGCTGTATTGCGGGGAGGGGGACAGGCGCACACGAACAGGCGCCCAGCAGGCGGCTCTAGAGCTGTATTGCGGGGAGGGGGACAGGCGCACACGAACAGGCGCCCAGCAGCCGGCTCTAGAGCTGCATTGCGGGGAGGGGGACAGGCGCACACGAACAGGCGCCCAGCAGCCGGCTCTAGAGCTGCATTGCGGGGAGGGGGACAGACGCACACGAACAGGCGCCCAGCAGCCGGCTCTAGAGCTGCATTGCGGGGAGGGGGACAGGCGCACACGAACAGGCGCCCAGCAGCCGGCTCTAGAGCTGCATTTCGGGGAGGGGGACAGGCGCACACGAACAGGCGCCCAGCAGCCGGCTCTAGAGCTGCATTGCGGGGAGGGGGACAGGCGCACACGAACAGGCGCCCAGCAGCCGGCTCTAGAGCTGCATTGCGGGGAGGGGGACAGGCGCACACGAACAGGCGCCCAGCAGCCGGCTCTAGAGCTGCATTGCGGGGAGGGGGACAGGCGCACACGAACAGGCGCCCAGCAGCCGGCTCTAGAGCTGTATTGCGGGGAGGGGGACAGGCGCACACGAACAGGCGCCCAGCAGCCGGCTCTAGAGCTGTATTGCGGGGAGGGGGACAGGCGCACACGAACAGGCGCCCAGCAGCCGGCTCTAGAGCTGTATTGCGGGGAGGGGGACAGGCGCACACGAACAGGCGCCCAGCAGCCGGCTCTAGAGCTGTATTGCGGGGAGGGGGACAGGCGCACACGAACAGGCGCCCAGCAGCCGGCTCTAGAGCTGTATTGCGGGGAGGGGGACAGGCGCACACGAACAGGCGCCCAGCAGCCGGCTCTAGAGCTGTATTGCGGGGAGGGGGACAGGCGCACACGAACAGGCGCCCAGCAGCCGGCTCTAGAGCTGTATTGCGGGGAGGGGGACAGGCGCACACGAACAGGCGCCCAGCAGCCGGCTCTAGAGCTGTATTGCGGGGAGGGGGACAGGCGCACACGAACAGGCGCCCAGCAGCCGGCTCTAGAGCTGTATTGCGGGGAGGGGGACAGGCGCACACGAACAGGCGCCCAGCAGCCGGCTCTAGAGCTGTATTGCGGGGAGGGGGACAGGCGCACACGAACAGGCGCCCAGCAGCCGGCTCTAGAGCTGTATTGAGGGGAGGGGGACAGGCGCACGCGAACAGGCAGACAGCAGCCGGCTCTAGAGCTGTATTGCGGGGAGGGGGACAGGCGCACACGAACAGGCAGACAGCAGCCGGCTCTGTAGAGCTGTATTGCAGGGAGGGGGACAGGCACACACGAACAGGCGCCCAGCAGCCGGCTCTAGAGCTGTATTACGGGGAGGGGGACAGGCGCACACGAACAGGCGCCCAGCAGCCGGCTCTAGAGCTGTATTGAGGGGAGAGGGACAGGCGCACACGAACAGGCAGACAGCAGCTGGCTCTGTAGAGCTGTATTGCAGGGAGGGGGACAGGCACACATGAACAGGCGCCCAGCAGCCGGCTCTAGAGCTGTATTGCAGGGAGGGGGACAGGCACACATGAACAGGCGCCCAGCAGCCGGCTCTAGAGCTGTATTACGGGGTGGGGGACAGACGCACACGAACAGGCGCCCAGCAGCCGGCTCTAGAGCTGTATTGCGGGGAGGGGGACAGGCGCACACGAACAGGCGCCCAGCAGCCGGCTCTAGAGCTGTATTGCGGGGAGGGGGACAGGCGCACACGAACAGGCGCCCAGCAGCCGGCTCTAGAGCTGTATTGCGGGGAGGGGGACAGGCGCACACGAACAGGCGCCCAGCAGCCGGCTCTAGAGCTGTATTGCGGGGAGGGGGACAGGCGCACACGAACAGGCGCCCAGCAGCCGGCTCTAGAGCTGTATTGCGGGGAGGGGGACAGGCGCACACGAACAGGCGCCCAGCAGCCGGCTCTAGAGCTGTATTGCGGGGAGGGGGACAGGCGCACACGAACAGGCGCCCAGCAGCCGGCTCTAGAGCTGTATTGCGGGGAGAGGGACAGGCGCACACGAACAGGCGCCCAGCAGCCGGCTCTAGAGCTGTATTGAGGGGAGGGGGACAGGCGCACGCGAACAGGCAGACAGCAGCCGGCTCTAGAGCTGTATTGCGGGGAGGGGGACAGGCGCACACGAACAGGCAGACAGCAGCCGGCTCTGTAGAGCTGTATTGCAGGGAGGGGGACAGGCACACATGAACAGGCGCCCAGCAGCCGGCTCTAGAGCTGTATTGCGGGGATGGGGACAGGCGCACACGAACAGGCAGACAGCAGCTGGCTCTGTAGAGCTGTATTGCAGGGAGGGGGACAGGCGCACACGAACAGGCGACCAGCAGCCGGCTCTAGAGCTGTATTGCGGAGAGGGGGACAGGCGCACACGAACAGGCGCCCAGCAGCCGGCTCTAGAGCTGTATTGCAGGGAGGGGGACAGGCGCACACGAACAGGCGCCCAGCAGCCGGCTCTAGAGCTGTATTGCGGGGACGGGGACAGGCGCACACGAACAGGCGCCCAGCAGCCGGCTCTAGAGCTGTATTGCGGGGAGGGGGACAGGCACACACGAACAGGCAGACAGCAGCCGGCTCTAGAGCTGTATTGCGGGGAGGGGGACAGGCGCACATGAACAGGCACCCAGCAGCCGGCTCTAGAGCTGTATTGCGGGGAGGGGGACAGGCGCACATGAACAGGCGCCCAGCAGCCGGCTCTAGAGCTGTATTGCGGGGAGGGGGACAGGCGCACATGAACAGGCGCCCAGCAGCCGGCTCTAGAGCTGCATTGCGGGGAGGGGGACAGGCGCACACGAACAGGCGCCCAGCAGCCGGCTCTAGAGCTGCATTGCGGGGAGGGGGACAGGCGCACACGAACAGGCGCCCAGCAGCCGGCTCTAGAGCTGCATTGCGGGGAGGGGGACAGGCGCACACGAACAGGCGCCCAGCAGCCGGCTCTAGAGCTGCATTGCGGGGAGGGGGACAGGCGCACACGAACAGGCGCCCAGCAGCCGGCTCTAGAGCTGTATTGCGGGGAGGGGGACAGGCGCACACGAACAGGCGCCCAGCAGCCGGCTCTAGAGCTGTATTGCGGGGAGGGGGACAGGCGCACACGAACAGGCGCCCAGCAGCCGGCTCTAGAGCTGTATTGCGGGGAGGGGGACAGGCGCACACGAACAGGCGCCCAGCAGCCGGCTCTAGAGCTGTATTGCGGGGAGGGGGACAGGCGCACACGAACAGGCGCCCAGCAGCCGGCTCTAGAGCTGTATTGCGGGGAGGGGGACAGGCGCACACGAACAGGCGCCCAGCAGCCGGCTCTAGAGCTGTACTGCGGGGAGGGGGACAGGCGCACACGAACAGGCGCCCAGCAGCCGGCTCTAGAGCTGTATTGCGGGGAGGGGGACAGGCGCACACGAACAGGCACCCAGCAGCCGGCTCTAGAGCTGTATTGCGGGGAGGGGGACAGGCGCACACGAACAGGCGCCCAGCAGCCGGCTCTAGAGCTGTATTGCGGGGAGAGGGACAGGCGCACACGAACAGGCGCCCAGCAGCCGGCTCTAGAGCTGTATTGAGGGGAGGGGGACAGGCGCACGCGAACAGGCAGACAGCAGCCGGCTCTAGAGCTGTATTGCGGGGAGGGGGACAGGCGCACACGAACAGGCAGACAGCAGCCGGCTCTGTAGAGCTGTATTGCAGGGAGGGGGACAGGCACACATGAACAGGCGCCCAGCAGCCGGCTCTAGAGCTGTATTACGGGGAGGGGGACAGGCGCACACGAACAGGCGCCCAGCAGCCGGCTCTAGAGCTGTATTGAGGGGAGAGGGACAGGCGCACACGAACAGGCAGACAGCAGCTGGCTCTGTAGAGCTGTATTGCAGGGAGGGGGACAGGCACACATGAACAGGCGCCCAGCAGCCGGCTCTAGAGCTGTATTGCAGGGAGGGGGACAGGCACACATGAACAGGCGCCCAGCAGCCGGCTCTAGAGCTGCATTGCGGGGAGGGGGACAGGCGCACACGAACAGGCGCCCAGCAGCCGGCTCTAGAGCTGCATTGCGGGGAGGGGGACAGGCGCACACGAACAGGCGCCCAGCAGCCGGCTCTAGAGCTGTATTGCGGGGAGGGGGACAGGCGCACACGAACAGGCGCCCAGCAGCCGGCTCTAGAGCTGTATTGCGGGGAGGGGGACAGGCGCACACGAACAGGCGCCCAGCAGCCGGCTCTAGAGCTGTATTGCGGGGAGGGGGACAGGCGCACACGAACAGGCGCCCAGCAGCCGGCTCTAGAGCTGTATTGCAGGGAGGGGGACAGGCGCACACGAACAGGCGCCCAGCAGCCGGCTCTAGAGCTGTATTGCGGGGAGGGGGACAGGCGCACACGAACAGGCGCCCAGCAGCCGGCTCTAGAGCTGTACTGCGGGGAGGGGGACAGGCGCACACGAACAGGCGCCCAGCAGCCGGCTCTAGAGCTGTATTGCGGGGAGGGGGACAGGCGCACACGAACAGGCGCCCAGCAGCCGGCTCTAGAGCTGTATTGCGGGGAGGGGGACAGGCGCACACGAACAGGCGCCCAGCAGCCGGCTCTAGAGCTGTATTGCGGGGAGAGGGACAGGCGCACACGAACAGGCGCCCAGCAGCCGGCTCTAGAGCTGTATTGAGGGGAGGGGGACAGGCGCACGCGAACAGGCAGACAGCAGCCGGCTCTAGAGCTGTATTGCGGGGAGGGGGACAGGCGCACACGAACAGGCAGACAGCAGCCGGCTCTGTAGAGCTGTATTGCAGGGAGGGGGACAGGCACACATGAACAGGCGCCCAGCAGCCGGCTCTAGAGCTGTATTACGGGGAGGGGGACAGGCGCACACGAACAGGCGCCCAGCAGCCGGCTCTAGAGCTGTATTGAGGGGAGAGGGACAGGCGCACACGAACAGGCAGACAGCAGCTGGCTCTGTAGAGCTGTATTGCAGGGAGGGGGACAGGCACACATGAACAGGCGCCCAGCAGCCGGCTCTAGAGCTGTATTGCAGGGAGGGGGACAGGCACACATGAACAGGCGCCCAGCAGCCGGCTCTAGAGCTGTATTACGGGGTGGGGGACAGACGCACACGAACAGGCGCCCAGCAGCCGGCTCTAGAGCTGTATTGCGGGGAGGGGGACAGGCGCACACGAACAGGCGCCCAGCAGCCGGCTCTAGAGCTGTATTGCGGGGAGGGGGACAGGCGCACACGAACAGGCGCCCAGCAGCCGGCTCTAGAGCTGTATTGCGGGGAGGGGGACAGGCGCACACGAACAGGCGCCCAGCAGCCGGCTCTAGAGCTGTATTGCGGGGAGGGGGACAGGCGCACACGAACAGGCGCCCAGCAGCCGGCTGTAGAGCTGTATTGCGGGGAGGGGGACAGGCGCACACGAACAGGCGCCCAGCAGCCGGCTCTAGAGCTGTATTGCGGGGAGGGGGACAGGCGCACACGAACAGGCGCCCAGCAGCCGGCTCTAGAGCTGTATTGCGGGGAGAGGGACAGGCGCACACGAACAGGCAGACAGCAGCTGGCTCTGTAGAGCTGTATTGCAGGGAGGGGGACAGGCACACATGAACAGGCGCCCAGCAGCCGGCTCTAGAGCTGTATTGCGGGGATGGGGACAGGCGCACACGAACAGGCAGGCAGCAGCTGGCTCTGTAGAGCTGTATTGCAGGGAGGGGGACAGGCGCACACGAACAGGCGCCCAGCAGCCGGCACTAGAGCTGTATTGCGGGGAGGGGGACAGGCGCACACGAACAGGCGCCCAGCAGCCGGCTCTAGAGCTGTATTGCAGGGAGGGGGACAGGCGCACCCGAACAGGCGCCCAGCAGCCGGCTCTAGAGCTGTATTGCGGGGAGGGGGACAGGCGCACACGAACAGGCGCCCAGCAGCCGGCTCTAGAGCTGTATTGCGGGGAGGGGGACAGGCGCACACTAACAGGCGCCCAGCAGCCGGCTCTAGAGCTGTATTGTGGGGATAGGGACAGGCGCACACGAACAGGCAGACAGCAGCTGGCTCTGTAGAGCTGTATTGCAGGGAGGGGGACAGGCGCACACGAACAGGCGCCCAGCAGCGGGCTCTAGAGCTGTATTGCGGGGAGGGGGACAGGCGCACACGAACAGGCGCCCAGCAGCCGGCTCTAGAGCTGTATTGCAGGGAGGGGGCCAGGCGCACACGAACAGGCGCCCAGCAGCCGGCTCTAGAGCTGTATTGCGGGGACGGGGACAGGCGCACACGAACAGGCGCCCAGCAGCCGGCTCTAGAGCTGTATTGCGGGGAGGGGGACAGGCACACACGAACAGGCAGACAGCAGCCGGCTCTAGAGCTGTATTGCGGGGAGGGGGACAGGCGCACATGAGCAGGCGCCCAGCAGCCAGCTCTAGAGCTGTATTGCGGGGATGGGGACAGGCGCACACTAACAGGCGCCCAGCAGCCGGCTCTAGAGCTGTATTGCGGGGATGGGGACAGGCGCACACGAACAGGCAGACAGCAGCTGGCTCTGTAGAGCTGTATTGCAGGGAGGGGGACAGGCGCACACGAACAGGCGCCCAGCAGCCGGCTCTAGAGCTGTATTGCGGGGAGGGGGACAGGCGCACACGAACAGGCGCCCAGCAGCCGGCTCTAGAGCTGTATTGCAGGGAGGGGGCCAGGCGCACACGAACAGGCGCCCAGCAGCCGGCTCTAGAGCTGTATTGCGGGGATGGGGACAGGCGCACACGAACAGGCAGACAGCAGCTGGCTCTGTACAGCTGTATTGCAGGGAGGGGGACAGGCGCACACGAACAGGCGCCCAGCAGCCGGCTCTAGAGCTGTATTGCGGGGAGGGGGACAGGCGCACACGAACAGGCGCCCAGCAGCCGGCTCTAGAGCTGTATTACGGGGAGGGGGACAGGCGCACACGAACAGGCGCCCAGCAGCCGGCTCTAGAGCTGTATTGCGGGGAGGGGGACAGGCGCACACGAACAGGCACCCAGCAGCCGGCTCTAGAGCTGTATTGAGGGGAGGGGGACAGGCGCACACGAACAGGCGCCCAGCAGCCGGCTCTAGAGCTGCATTGCGGGGAGGGGGACAGGCGCACATGAACAGGCGCCCAGCAGCCGGCTCTAGAGCTGTATTGCGGGGAGGGGGACAGGCGCACATGAACAGGCGCCCAGCAGCCGGCTCTAGAGCTGTATTGCGGGGAGGGGGACAGGCGCACACGAACAGGCAGACAGCAGCCGGCTCTAGAGCTGTATTGCGGGGAGGGGGACAGGCGCACACGAACAGGCAGACAGCAGCTGGCTCTGTAGAGCTGTATTGCAGGGAGGGGGACAGGCGCACACGAACAGGCACCCAGCAGCCGGCTCTAGAGCTGTATTGCGGGGAGGGGGACAGGCGCACACGAACAGGCGCCCAGCAGCCGGCTCTAGAGCTGTATTGCGGGGAGGGGGACAGGCGCCCACGAACAGGCGCCCAGCAGCCGGCTCTAGAGCTGTATTGCAGGGAGGGGGACAGGCGCACACGAACAGGCAGACAGCAGCCGGCTCTAGAGCTGTATTGCGGGGAGGGGGACAGGCGCACACGAACAGGCGCCCAGCAGCCGGCTCTAGAGCTGTATTGCAGGGAGGGGGCCAGGCGCACACGAACAGGCGCCCAGCAGCCGGCTCTAGAGCTGTATTGCGGGGACGGGGACAGGCGCACACGAACAGGCGCCCAGCAGCCGGCTCTAGAGCTGTATTGGGGGAGGGGGACAGGCACACACGAACAGGCAGACAGCAGCCGGCTCTAGAGCTGTATTGCGGGGAGGGGGACAGGCGCACATGAACAGGCGCCCAGCAGCCGGCTCTAGAGCTGTATTGCGGGGATGGGGACAGGCGCACACTAACAGGCGCCCAGCAGCCGGCTCTAGAGCTGTATTGCGGGGAGGGGGACAGGCGCACATGAACAGGCTCCCAGCAGCCGGCTCTAGAGCTGTATTGCGGGGAGGGGGACAGGTGCACACGAACAGGCAGACAGCAGCTGGCTCTAGAGCTGTATTGCGGGGAGGGGGACAGGCGCACACGAACAGGCAGACAGCAGCTGGCTCTGTAGAGCTGTATTGCAGGGAGGGGTACAGGCGCACACGAACAGGCACCCAGCAGCCGGCTCTAGAGCTGTATTGTGGGGAGGGGGACAGGCGCACACGAACAGACGCCCAGCAGCCGGCTCTAGAGCTGTATTGCGGGGAGGGGGACAGGCGCCCACGAACAGGCGCCCAGCAGCCGGCTCTAGAGCTGTATTGCGGGGAGGGGGACAGGCGCACACGAACAGGTGCCCAGCAGCCGGCTCTAGAGCTGTATTGTGGGGAGGGGGACAGGCGCACACGAACAGGTGCCCAGCAGCCGTCTCTAGAGCTGTATTGTGGGGAGGGGGACAGGCGCACACGAACAGGCGCCCAGCAGCCAGCTCTAGAGCTGTATTGCGGGGAGGGGGACAGGCGCACACGAACAGGCAGACAGCAGCTGGCTCTGTAGAGCTGTATTGCGGGGAGGGGGACAGGCGCACACGAACAGGCAGACAGCAGCTGGCTCTGTAGAGCTGTATTGCGGGGAGGGGGACAGGCGCACATGAACAGGCAGACAGCAGCTGTCTCTGTAGAGCTGTTTTGCGGGGAGGGGGACAGGCGCACACGAACAGGCAGACAGCAGCTGGCTCTGTAGAGCTGTATTGCGGGGAGGGGGACAGGCGCACACAAACAGGCAGACAGCAGCTGGCTCTGTAGAGCTGTACTGCGGGGAGGGGGACAGGCGCACAGCAACAGGCGGACAGCAGCTGGCTCTGTAGAGCTGTACTGCGGGGAGGGGGACAGGCGCACAGCAACAGGCGGACAGCAGCTGGCTCTGTAGAGCTGTATTGCGGGGAGGGGGACAGGCGCACAGGAACAGGCGGACAGCAGCTGGCTCTGTAGAGCTGTATTGCGGGGAGGGGGACAGGCGCACAGGAACAGGCGGACAGCAGCTGGCTCTGTAGAACTGTATTGCGGGGAGGGGGACAGGCGCACACGAACAGGCGGACAGCAGCTGGCTCTGTAGAGCTGTATTGCGGGGAGGGGGAAAGGCGCACACGAACAGGCAGACAGCAGCTGGCTCTGTAGAGCTGTATTGCGGGGAGGGGGACAGGCGCACAGGAACAGGCGGACAGCAGCTGGCTCTGTAGAGCTGTATTGCGGGGAGGGGGACAGGCGCACATGAACAGGCAGACAGCAGCTGGCTCTGTACATTTCTTTATTTCCCGTGGGCAACACACACAGTTACAAAAATGGCATTAAAAGAAGCAAAGCCCCCACGAACAACAAGGAGCTGGGAGGTGGAAGGGCACAGAGGCGAGGGATGGGGGGGGCAGGGTTGTGGGGCTCTGGCAGAGATGAGAGTAGAAAGGGCACTGAAGGAGCTGTGGAAATGGGGGGACCAAGAAGGTGGAAGTAGGGGGCTAAGGGAAAGCAGGGAGCCATGGGGATGGGGGGGCAGGAGAGAGACATGGGGGCTCCAGCAGGGGCGCCCAACGTGACGGTGCTGGTGAGAAGCCAGACTCACCCCAGCCCAGAGCAAGCCCCACAACAGGATCTGCTACCACCCAGAACGGGACGGGACCCAGAAGTCCTGGCTCCCAGCCCCTCCCAACATGCCAGCCAGAGACCATGGGCTCCCCTGCACTTCTCTGGGGAGGGGGCAGAGCCTGGGGCAAGGGGGCATGTGCAGGGGCAGAAGAGGGTGAGGCTGTGAGCTAGGGAGGGGAGGGGCAAGGGGCAGGGCAGGTACTTGTGGGGGGCTGCACGGGCCGTGGAGGGACAAGGGAAGCCGGGATGGGGGGCCCTGTGGCCCTCCAGCGAGGAGGAAGGAGAGGATGCGGGAGGGCGGGAGACAGGCGGGCAGAGCCCAGGAACCCCCCGCCCCGGCCCCCCTTGGATCTGGGGCTGCGCTTGCCCGATGTGCTCTGGCGCTGGGGGCGGCCGCGCTGTTGCTGTTACGTTTGTGCGTTCTCCCCGGGTCCCTTCCTCTCTTCTCAGGCGGGGAGCGGGGGGGGGGTGGTTTGTGCTCCCATTGCTGCCCTACCCTGGGAACCCCCCCTCGGCCGCCTCTGGGCACGCGCCCGCCGTGCGTGCGAGCCAGCCGGGCCCAGGGGCCCTGCCTCGCTCAGGAGCTGCCGGCCTGCGCCCCGGCCTGGCGCCGCCCAGAGCAAAGCCAGAGGCTGCCGGGAGCAGCAGAGCCAGCGCCGCCCGGTGACCTGGGAATAGCAGCCCCCCCGGGATTTAACGCAGCCGCCCCTTCGCCACCTCGCCTCTTGCCCCGGCCGGCCAGCTGAAGCCACACGCCGGGCCAAACGCCCCTTTGCACTGCGCAAAGCCAGACCCCAGCGTGCGGGCGCCGCAGCCCAGAGCCGCTGGACAGGCACCCTCGCTACACAAGGACAGCTCTCCGCCAGCCTGCCTGGCAACGGGTCGCCTTAGGCCGGTACCAGGCCGGCTGTGACTGGTACCAAACCACCCCAGGGCCTTATCCGGGGGGGGGACATTCTCTGCAATTTCAGCATGAATGTCCCTGCCCCCGCACGGTGGAGCCGTCCTGCTGCTCCAGGAACAAGCGATCCGCTTGGGGAGCCAGGCACGGCCCAGACGTGTGCCCAGGGAGCTCACCCCTAGAGCCAGCGGCGGCGCCTCCCCAGCCCCGTCCATGGGCACCGCGCCCGGCCGTCTGGTGGGTGGAGTCCCAGCGGCGGCGCCTCCCCAGCCCCGTCCATGGGCACCGCGCCCGGCCGTCTGGTGGGTGGAGTCCCAGCGGCGGCGCCTCCCCAGCCCCGTCCATGGGCACCGCGCCCGGCCGTCTGGTGGGTGGAGTCCCAGCGGCGGCGCCTCCCCAGCCCCGTCCATGGGCACCGCGCCCGGCCGTCTGGTGGGTGGAGTCCCAGCGGCGGCGCCTCCCCAGCCCCGTCCATGGGCACCGCGCCCGGCCGTCTGGTGGGTGGAGTCCCAGCGGCGGCGGCTCCCCAGCCCCGTCCATGGGCACCGCGCCCGGCCGTCTGGTGGGTGGAGTCCCAGCGGCGGCGCCTCCCCAGCCCCGTCCATGGGCACCGCGCCCGGCCGTCTGGTGGGTGGGGTCCCAGCGGCGGCGCCTCCCCAGCCCCGTCCACAGGCGCCACACCAGGCAGTTGGGCGGGTGGGGTCCCAGCGGCGGCCACATGGAAACGGGCGCGGATCCACTTGGCGCCCGGCTGGTGGGGCTGAGCTCCGTGGCACCACACGTGGCCCCGGGGGCTCGGCCACACTCGGGCGCTCGGCGTTCGTCTGACGGGGCCTTCCGAGGGGCTGAGTGGAAGCCCGGGGCCCGGCGCGTGCTCCTCGCCTTCCCCACACAAGGGGCTTCGCTCGGTTTCATTCACGTCCCCACCGAGGCCGTTTTCGCTAATCCGTGCGGCAGGCGCCTTCCAATTCACACCCCGTCCCCGAACATCCCCCTGCGGGCGGGGGGCCTCCTTCGCTCAGCTACCCCGCGCTGGGGTGGAAGTGGGGCTCGGCGCGCCCCTCCTCTGCCCCAAGTCCTGACCCCGCCCGGCAAAGACTCCACTTGCGCCCATGTCTGCGCGTGGCGCTGAGCCGGGACCTGGCGTTTGGCAGAGCACCACGGGCCCCTCCTACCCTACGCGCTTGGTGCTTTTCTCTAAAGGGTGGAGGGACCTGTCAGTTGCCAGCAGGTGAGGGGGTGGGAGGAAGCCCCCCTCACCCCATACAACCCTGCATTAAGTGGAGTCAGCACTTGTAGGCTTAGAACCCCCTGCCAGGCAGAAAAGCCCCCCACACTGTGCAGCTATGGGGTAAGAAGGAATTTGGAGGGCAACCCTGCCAACATCCAGGAGGCTGCTTTGGTATAAGACTTTGGTATCTCTTCTGCCTGGATGTGGAAAAAGAAATCTCGCCCTGTGGAGAACAGGAAGTCCCGCCCTGCGGAGAAAAGGAAGTCTCGCCCTGCGGAGAACAGGAAGTCCCGCCCTGCGGAGGACAGGAAGTCCCGCCCTGCGGAGAAAAGAAAGTCCCGCCCTGCGGAGAACAGGAAGTCCCGCCCTGCGGAGGACAGGAAGTCCCGCCCTGCGGAGGACAGGAAGTTCCTCCTTGATACAAAGAGGAAGCTGTGCTCTGCAGAGAAGGGGAAGTCCCAGTTCTCAGAGAACCGACAGTCGTTCCCAGACACAAAGAGGAAGTCCCGCCCTGTGAATAACGGGAAGTCCAACCCTGATGCAAAGAAGCGTTACCCTGTATGGAAAAAGAAGGGCCGCCCCGCTGCCCGTGTTCCCCGCCATGGCCAGTGGGACGCTCTTGCCCTGCCCCCGCCCCCCAGGTTTAGGCGCCCTTGGCCCCCCCCCCCCCCAACAAATGCCGGTGCCCCCGAGTGATTTTCTCCTGCCCCCCCTTTGGCGCAAGCCCCTTGGACACCACCTCCAGCTTCCGGCCCTGCAGCCCCCGTGGCCATGGCAGGTTTGCAGCCATGAGAACTGAGGCCAGCCCACCCCGCGGGAAGGCTCCTGCCCCCCTGCAGCCAAGGGGCTCCGAGCAGCTTGGGAGCGTTCTCCGGCCTCCGTCCCGGGGTGGCAAGGGTGGCCCTGGGCCCTCGGAGGGCTGGCTGCTCCCTGGAGCCTCCCGCGGGCCCTGCGCTCAGCTGGGAGCGCTCAGAACTGCTCCGAGCACCACGCGGGACGGAGAGTGCCACGCGCCAGCCAGTGCTGTCAGCCCACGGCTAGGACCCACAGGTCGCCGCAGAGAGCTCAGGAGCCAAGTGTGGCCCGGAGCAGCCGGAGGGACGCCTCCCCACTGCCAACTGACCCCTTTCCGCAGTGCCAAGAGCCACTAGAATGCCCACCACCACCCAGAACAGCCGGCGTGGCCGGCGGCCTCCGGGAACAGAGCCAGCAGTGCAGAGGAATGGGCGGCAGCGGGCCTGGCCCAGGGACTCCACGGCCGCGTAGCTCACCGAGTGCCCGAGTCCCCTGGAGCAGCTGCGGCCGGCCCCGTGCCCGGGACGTGGACCACCATGGAGCAAGCCACAATTCTCCGGTGTCGGAGCCATCTGGGCCAGCAAACACTCCAGTGCCCAGCTCTGGCATGAAAGCGGCACCGAGGCCAGCGGCCCCTGTTCCCTTCTCATCACACCGCACAAGGGAGCGAGCTGGAGGGGAGAGCTGTACTCCGGGGGGGGTTGGCACCACCAATACAGATGCTCTCCCCCCCCCCCCCCCCCGCACTGGCTGACAGGCTCCCGATCCCCCTCAACTCGTCTTTGGTTGTGAGAGTGTTTTTCATTCCAGACGTTTTGGTAGAAATGACGACAGTGAAACCCAGAGAAGCCCCAGAACAGAAGAGAAAAGCCAGGCCGAGGGTCTGGTACATTGGTATTATTCATTTGTCAAGTCACTTCTAAGTCCCACAGTTACAAATAAATTAACAAGACAGGCTCAGACCCTGGAAGATTACAACTTAAAACGTTTAAACACTAGGAACTGACTACCTTTGGCAAAGTTATCCATCGCGATCTCCCTCCTGGGTCAGCCACTCGGCAGGGCGGCTCCGGCAGGGCTGGGACGCTGGTACTGCCCTCTCGGAGCGGCTCGCAGTGGCCGGCACTCCCCCCGATGCAACTGGGCTCGGACAGCGAAGCACCGTCGGCCAGAGGGTTCCCAGCTGAGTCTGGGTGGGGGTTGGTCTGGTGCCCCGCGGGGCCGAGCCCGGAGGAGCTGCCAAACTCCTGCCCCCGCCCCGCCCCGCGACGAAAAGGGAAACCCACGAAGGAAAGGAAATGAGAGTCGCTCCGGGGGCTCCGCAGGACCGTGGGGAGGTGGCCACTCACCCGCCCCGTCCGGCACGCACCCTTGTCAAGCGTTTCTATTTGGTTTCTCTTTAAAGTAGATGAGGTATATGGCAGACTATCTCCAGGGAACCGCGCGGTGGGCGCCGCGGCACCGAGGGAGGAGGCGCCCCCCAGCCCAGCCCTCAATATTTGGTTTCACAGCTGTAGTTTAAAGCTTGTTTGGATTCTTATTCCGAACCCCTCGGGGGGGCACGGAGGCATTTCAGAGGTTCATCGTGTGCACCCGTCTCTGGCCCCGCCGAGGCTGTCAGCGAACCGCCGGGAGCCAGCCACGCCTTGCAGAGAGACGGGAGCAGAGCGGGGCCTGGCTCCCCGCCCCCGCCCCCGTGAAATGCACCCCGCGGCCCGGGCTAGCCACGGACACACGCCCAGACCCCAGAGAGAGCCGTGCCCCGCTGACAGCCATCCGCCGCCCCCTCCCACGCCTCTTCCCCGCTAGTTCGGGCCTCTGCCCGTGGTGCCGTGCGCCCAGCGCTCCCTGTTCCGCTCCTGGAGATAGGGGCATTTTTGGTCTAAAATCCTTTTTTTTTTTTAACAATTTTTGGTTTTTTGGCTTTTTTTTGTCGTCTCAAACTTTTTGCGTTTGGTTTTTTTTTGTTTGTTTGTTTTTTGGTTTTTTTCATTTTTGTCATTTTTCTATATACAGTAAGAAGCGATAAAGCAGAACATAGAATTTCTCTCTCTAAAAAAAAGGAAGAATTCCCGCGCCCTCTCCCCCCACCCCCAAAACCAAAACCCTTCCCAAAAGAAAGAAGAGAGTTCACTAAAACAGTTACATTCCACCTAGAAAACGTGTTCAGGCAGCGCGTGCGGGAGAGCCCCCTCTCTGCCGTGGAGAGAACCACCATTCCTCCGCCCGGCTCTCTTCCCCACGCACCTAACAGGGTGAAAAACCGGCGCTTTCACGTCTGGGTCTTTTGTTTGGTTCTTGGGGGTTTTTGGTATTTTTTGGGTTTAAAACTAGGTGTTTCGGTCAGTTTCTTTGTAAAGCAAAGTTTCACAGTATGTTTAGTTTGCCTTGTCTCAAACCCACCTGAACTCTAAGAACACAGCTAAAAGCAGGAGCTAAAATGAGGTCAAGATTCTTCTTTGTTTTTCCTTTAAAGAAAGGTTTGTTTGTTTTCAGTGTGTTTTTTTTTAAACTTTTCCGTTCTGTTCGTTAGTTGCCGGATGGCGTTTTCTCATGGCTAACTTCCTTCTCTGAAAGGAGCAAGACTTTGGTTCGCAGGCGTTGAAAAAACAAAACAAAAGGATCACGCACAGAAATTCATCCAACTAAAAAAGAAACAAAACCAACCAAAGGAAAAGTTGTCTTTGTGTTTAAAAACAAACAGACGATCGATCGGCGTTTCGAGAAGCCGTTTTTAAAGCTTTTCAGGCCGTGGGGAAGGGCGCTCGGAGCTCTCCGTCAGCCCTGCCCCAATCTGGCGGGTGATTTGGTTTATTTTGAACTGGTTTTTTTTGTCCCTTTGTCACATAAACCAGGGCTTCTCAACGCACAGTCCATGAGGTATTTTTTTCAAGACAGAGAAAGAGCGTTAGGCCATCAAAAAAGTCAACACGCCCCTTTAGTTCCATGTGTTAAAATCCTTTCTTCTTCAATATTTGAGTTTTCTTAGATCACTTTGTTACGAATTTTTTTGGTTCAAAGTTTCCCATCACATCCCGAGTCTTTGCAGTGAGAGCAAAAGTCTTCATGCCAATGGTTTCCTGTACACAGATCCAGCGATTTTTTGGTTTCTTTTGGAAAATGTAAAGAAAGCTGAAATTCCCGTTTTTCTTTGTTTGTCTTTTTGTCAGGCACTGGAATATGATCTTTTTTCAGAACATAGATATAAAAATAAAAACAACCCATTATATGTCCTTCCCCTACTTCAGAAAACAACCCCAGAGATACCCGCGCTGAACGGAAAAAACGGAATGGAAAAGACTGCTTGGGGCGGCCTGCCTGGGAGGGGTCGAGGCTCGGGTTGGTTCTGAGACGAGGCCCCAGGCGAGCAAAGCGGCAGGCCCGTGGGCCGCTCGCAGCTCTTTGAGTAGCCCCGCTGACGGCCGGAGCGGCGCAAAGGCTGGGAGCCAGCGTCTGCATGAAGACCGTGCGGCAGTTTAAGCCGAGGGCAAGTCGCTAAAGTGAGAGAGAGCGCGCCCCACAGGCTAACCCCTCGCACTGCCAGTCCCTGGCGCTCACTTCCTGCTGGAACTGCGCTCTTGGTTTGCCTTGCTCCGCCAGGCGGAAGATTTTCCTCCCGTGAAAATGCTCAGATGCTGTTTTCACGTCTCCTCCCCCGCTTGCTTCTAAGAAGCTCCTGAGCTCTTGCGCTAGCTGGCCGTCCCCCAGCCGGCGGCTTTCCCGGGCTCCCTGGCAGGCTGGGAAAAGCAGAGCGAGGCGGCTGGGTTAAACTGGGGCACCAGGTCCTCATGCAGAGCTGGCTCTGAGCGGTCCGGCAGGCAGAGCCGAAGCCCTTTCGGAAGCGTCTTCCCAGGCGCTGCGGAAAAGCCACCTCCACGCCCGCTTAGTTCTTTACAAAAATAAAAGCAAATTGAAAAAATAGAGATTTATCAAATCGAAAGCAAAAGCGAGTTCGTTGGGAGCGTGACTCTGCCGTGAAAAGTCTCCCGCCCGCCCCCTGCGAGCCCCCTTCCCGCATGGCAAATAAAAATTGATTACTAATAAATAAAAGGTTTCAAAAGACATTCGACCGGACACAGAGGTTAGAAAAGTTTGTAAAAAGCCTTTGGGCGAAGCTAGGGACTGGTCATGGGTTGGGGTTTTTTGGTGTGAGATTTTTTTTTCTTATTATTTCCCCTATTCTTCCTGTGCAATTAAAAAAAACACCTATTTTTCCTTACGTCTCCCCCACAAAAATGTCCAAGAAACACTCCGAGAAAAATCAAAAAGAAATTCCAAAAACCAACCCCGCTGGCGGAAGAGCAACTCGCGTCACCCGGCCGGCCAGCCCCCCGCTGTCAGCGAACGGTGAAAACAAAAAAGCGAGATTGCCGTTAAATCTCGAGATTGCAAAGGAAAGAAAAAACCACAATCCAAGCTGGGTTCTTTGCATTCTGCTTTGGGCCCCTTCAGGGTCACGGGCCCACGATTTTCCCCGAGCTGGAGGGTCAGTGGTTTTCCCCTGGCTTCCTCGAGGAAGTGCTCCAGCGCGGGAAAAGCAGTGGTTCCCACGACAGGCCGCTTCCGGGACACGGGAGATGCAGAGCACGGCCGTGGATCGCCGGGGAGCCGGCCGTGGTTCCTCCGCCCCTCGCCCGTGGTTTGGCTGCTTTGGGTTATTTTTGGTTGATTTCTTCGTTTGGCTGCTGCTGACAGTTTGGTTTTGCTTTCACGCGTCTCTTGCCGCCTGCGCGGCCGTGGCGGGCTGCACCCCGCTGCCCCTCACTCCGTCGCAGCGTCGGGCTCGGAGGCGGCTGGCCCGGCGTGGCCCGGGGGCGGCCCGGCCGCCTCGCTGGAGGAGCTGCAGGAGGAGCAGGAGGAGGAGGAGGAGGAGGAGGAGGCGAGGCTGGGGGACTTGCTGGACAGGGAGGCGGCCACGGCGGCCGAGACCAGCCCCACGCCCCCGGGGGTGGCGCCCAGCAGCGGCAGCCCGGCGTGGTTGAGGAACAGCGGCGAGGTGACGATGCTGTGGGTGCCTGCCGCGCCGGCCGCGGTGCCCAGGACCAAGTTACCGCTGGCGTCAAGGCTGGTGATGGGCAGCGTTCCACCAGTGGCCAGCGCTGCGGAGAGACGGCGCGTGAGCCAGAGGCCCCGCCCCTCGAGGGGATAGGCCCCGCCCCTGCCTGGGGCCAGATGGGGGCCGGCGCCACCTGGAGGGGACAGGCCCTGCGCCCCGTTTCCCCCCTACCCCCCAAGCGGCCGCCCTCCCTTCCCTGGGTCAGACCCCCTGGAGGGGACAGGCCCTGCGCCCCGTTTCCCCCCTACCCCCCAAGCGGCCGCCCTCCCTTCCCTGGGTCAGCCCCCCTGGAGGGGACAGGCCCTGCGCCCCGTTCCTCCCCTGCCCCCCAAGCGGCTGCCCTCCCTTCCCTGGGTCAGACCCCCTGGAGGGGACAGGCCCTGCGCCCCGTTCCTACCCTGCCCCGTAAGCGGCTGCCCTCCCTTCCCTGGGTCAGCCCCCCTGGAGGGGACAGGCCCTGCGCCCCGTTCCTCCCCTGCCCCCCAAGCGGCTGCCCTCCCTTCCCTGGGTCAGCCCCCCTGGAGGGGCCAGGCCCTGCGCCCCGTTCCTCCCCTGCCCCCCAAGCGGCTGCCCTCCCTTCCCTGGGTCAGCCCCCCTGGAGGGGACAGGCCCTGCGCCCCGTTCCTCCCCTGCCCCCCAAGCGGCTGCCCTCCCTTCCCTGGGTCAGCCCCCCTGGAGGGGACAGACCCTGCGCCCCGTTCCTCCCCTGCCCCCCAAGCGGCCGCCCTCCCTTCCCTGGGTCAGCCCCTCTGGAGGGGACAGGCCCTGCGCCCCGTTCCTCCCCTGCCCCCCAAGCGGCCGCCCTCCCTTCCCCGGGTCAGCCCCCCTGGAGGGGCCAGGCCCTGCCTAGAGGGGAAATCCCCGTGCCCCATTGCCCCCAGCGAGTGTGTATGACACAGAACAGACACGGCGAGGGAGGGGTGGTTAGTGAGCGGGTGGGATGGATGGTTACTGGGCTCTACAGCCGGCTACAGGCCATGGATGGGATGAGGGGGGCCCAGACTGAATGAGCAGGCGGGGGTGTCTGGGGTGCCACCGGCCGGCCTCGCACACTCCTCGCACACTCACCTGGCAGGACAACACATGCGCCTGGCCCCACAGCCACACTCGCTTCTCATCCTCACACACAGATCGCTGCACAAACACACAGATCTCTGCACGTGTCCAGTCCTTGCACACACCCTCCTCATCCTTGCACAAACACACGGATCTCTGCACGTGTCCAGTCCTTGCACATACCCTCCTCATCCTTGCACAAACACACGGATCTCTGCACGTGTCCAGTCCTTGCATATACCCTCCTCATCCTTGCACAAACACACGGATCTCTGCACGTGTCCAGTCCTTGCACATACCCTCCTCATCCTTGCACAAACACACGGATCTCTGCACGTGTCCAGTCCTTGCATATACCCTCCTCATCCTTGCACAAACACATGGATCTCTGCACGTGTCCAGTCCTTGCACACACCCTCCTGACCTTTGCACAAACACACGGATCTCTGCATGTGTCCGGTCCTTGCACACACCCTCCTCACCCTTGCACAAACACATGGATCTCTGCACGTGTCCACTCCTTGCACACACCCTCCTCACCCTTGCACAAACACACGGATCTCTGCATGTGTCCACTTCTTGCACACACCTTCCTGATCCTTGCACAAACACATGGATCTCTGCACGTGTCCACTCCTTGCACACACCCTCCTGACCTTTACACAAACACATGGATCTCTGCACGTGTCCACTTCTTGCATGCACCCTCCTCACCCTTGCACAAACACACAGATCTCTGCACGTGTCCACTTCTTGCACACACCCTCCTGACCCTTGCACAAACACATGGATCTCTGCACGTGTCCACTTCTTGCATTCACCCTCCTCACCCTTGCACAAACACACGGATCTCTGCACGTGTCCATTTCTTGCATGCACCCTCCTCACCCTTGCACAAACACACAGATCTCTGCACAGATTCACCCTCCTTGCCCGCACGCTCCCTCCTGACCCTTGGACACCAATCTGCACATCTCCACTCCTTGCACTTACCCTCGCACAAACACACGGATCTCTGCACATCTCCACTCCTTGTGCTTACGCTCGCACAAACACACGGATCTCTGCACATCTCCACTCCTTGTGCTTACGCTCGCACAAACACACGGATCTCTGCACATCTCCACTCCTTGTGCTTACGCTCGCACAAACACGCGGATCTCTGCACATCTGCACTCCTTGCACTTACCCTCGCACAAACACACGGATCTCTGCACATCTCCACTCCTTGCGCTTACCCTCGCACAAACACACGGATCTCTGCACATCTCCACTCCTTGCGCACTGTGACATAGCGGGGGGGCTGTCTGCTTTGTAACCTGGTGTCCCCACCTGGCTGCGCTGGGCTGCGATTCCCACTGACTCCCCCATGTGGATTGGCCCAGACACCCCTGCCCAGCCTGGGCAAGGAACAAGGCTCTTCCCGGGGGGAGGGAGGGGGGAGGTGGCACCTGGCTGGGGGCAGGGCCTGGGCGTGTGGGTTGGTCTCTGCTGGGTAGGATGAGGAGAGGGGCCTGAGAGCACAAAGGGGGGTCCAGGGCCCGGGAGCTCTCTGCACGTCTGCTCTCCTTCCACGCACCCTCCTGACCCTCGCACCAACACACGGATCTCTGCACGTCTGCTCTCCTTGCACGCACCCTCCTGACCCTCGCACCAACACACGGATCTCTGCACGTCTGCTCTCCTTGCACGCACCCTCCGGACCCTCGCACAAAGACACGGATCTCTGCACGTCTGCTCTCCTTGCACGCACCCTCCTGACCCTCGCACAAAGACACGGATCTCTGCATGTCTGCTCGCCTTGCACGCACCCTCCTCACACAAACACACGGATATCTGCACATCTGCTCGCCTTGCACACACCCTCCTGACCCTCGCACAAACACACGGATCTCTGCACGTCTGCTCGCCTTGCACGCACCCTCCTCACCCTCGCACAAACACACGGATCTCTGCACGTCTGCTCGCCTTGCACGCACCCTCCTCACCCTCACACAAACACACGGATCTCTGCATGCCTGCTCGCCTTGCACACACCCTCCTCACCCTCGCACAAACACATGGATCTCTGCACGTGTGCTCGCCTTGCACGCACCCTCCTCACCCTCACACAAACACACCGATCTCTGCACGTCTGCTCGCCTTGCACGCACCCTCCTCACCCTCACACAAACACATGGATCTCTGCACGTGTGCTCGCCTTGCACGCACCCTCCTCACCCTCGCACAAACACACGGATCTCTGCACGTCTGCTCACCTTGCACACACCCTCCTCACCCTCACACAAACACATGGATCTCTGCACGTCTGCTCGCCTTGCACGCACCCTCCTCACCCTCACACAAACACACGGATCTCTGCACATCTGCTCGCCTTGCACGCACCCTCCTCACCCTCACACAAACACACGGATCTCTGCACGTCTGCTCGCCTTGCACGCACCCTCCTCACCCTCACACAAACACACGGATCTCTGCACGTCTGCTCTCCTTGCACGCACACTGCCTAGTCACCCTTTCAAGCTCTGTACTCTCAGGTGTCCTCGCACGCTCACAAAGGCCAGTTTCCACTCACTCCTGGCCTGTCACACTTGTGCTCCCATGCACGTGCCTCCTCGCCCTGCTTTTCCAAGCAGCCCTGGCTCCAGCCTTGCACTCACACCCACACCCTTGCACACACCAGGCACGCTGGCGCTGGCCGGCGGGCAGAGCAGATGGCGGCATGCCTGCTCGTGCCACGAACCTTGGATGGTGGCCAGCGGGTTGGTGGCCATTAGTGCCGGGTTTAACCCCGCGTTCACCCCTAGCACTGTGCTTCTGAAAATCAAACCAGACGTGCAGGTTAGGCCGGGGAACCCCCTCAGCACCCCCATGCCACTGGCCTCCCCACGCTACGTGACCTTGGCCCCAGGCCCGTTGGCACTGGAAGACTCTGCCCACATGGGGCAGTCGCCGTGTTACCCTGGGCCAGTGCTGTACCCCCCCCGGGGCCCGTCGCGGCCCCCCGCTGCTTACCCTGTGTTGGGGTTGAGGCCCGAGAGGCTGATGGCCGGGTGGGTGCTGCTCTGGGGACTGGGGTTAGTGCTGTTGCTGGGAGGCGGCGTGGCAGAATTGAGGGCGGAAGGCCCCCCACCCGCCCCCGTCCGGCTGGGGGCCAGGGGGCCGACCGCCGAGGACAAGGTAGTCACTGCAAGAGAAAAGGGGAGATGGGGAAGGGGGTCAGCAGAGGGAGGGCTCAGCCCAGCGGGCCCTAGGGAAACACACTGCCTTGGTCTCCCCTGCTAGCTGAGTTTCGGTAGGTCCTACGTAAACAGAGGCCCTCAAACATTCCCTTCAGTCTGCTTCCTGTGGGTCAGATATAGTTTGTGTAGGTCCTATGTAAACACGAGTGCCTCACTGGTTCTGTCACGCCCACCGAATAGGTCCCATTGCTGTAGGTCCTATGTAAACACAGTGCCTCAGTCTCCCTGCTGGCTGAGTGGAGTTTGGGTAGGGCCTATGTAAACACAAGGCAAGGACATACCTGTTGTGCTCAGACTGCTGGAAGCCTGAGAGAGCGGGAGATTCACGCCGGGGCCTGGACTCGGCACCTGGCCAGAGAGAGACGGATCAAGATCAATGGAGGACAGGTGGCCACCTCTGGGGGGCACAGGGAACCCCCACAGGCAGGAGCAGAATGTACCACGTGAGGGCTGTAGCAGGGGTCATCCCATGGGGGGAGGCTGTGCCACATAGGTACCATGTGGGGGCTGCAAGGAGGGTGGAGGTCCAGGTGGGGAGTGTACCATAGTGCGAAGGTATATCCTATGGGACAGCTGGCGGTGGTGATGTGGGGGATGTGCCCAGAGACTGGTACGTACCATGTGGGGGATGTACCCGGGATTGGTACATACCATGTGGGGGATGTACCCGGGATTGGTACGCACCATGTGGGGGATGTACCCGGGATTGGTACGTACCATGTGGGGGATGTACCCGGGATTGGTACATACCATGTGGGGGATGTACCCGGGATTGGTACGTACCATGTGGGGGATGTACCCGGGATTGGTACGCACCATGTGGGGGATGTACCCGGGATTGGTACGCACCATGTGGGGGCAGTACCCGGGGATTGGTACGCACCATGTGGGGGTTGCACCCGGGGATTGGTACGCACCATGTGGGGGTTGCACCCGGGGATTGGTACGCACCATGTGGGGGTTGCACCCGGGGATTGGTACGCACCATATGGGGGATGTACCCGGGATTGGTACATACCATGTGGGGGATGTACCCGGGGATTGGTACGCACCATGTGGGGGATGTACCCGGGATTGGTACATACCATGTGGGGGTTGCACCCGGGGATTGGTACGCACCATGTGGGGGATGTACCCGGGATTGGTACGCACCATGTGGGGGCAGTACCCGGGGATTGGTACGCACCATGTGGGGGTTGCACCCGGGGATTGGTACGCACCATGTGGGGGTTGCACCCGGGGATTGGTACGCACCATGTGGGGGTTGCACCCGGGGATTGGTACGCACCATGTGGGGGTTGCACCCGGGGATTGGTACGCACCATATGGGGGATGTACCCGGGATTGGTACATACCATGTGGGGGATGTACCCGGGGATTGGTACGCACCATGTGGGGGATGTACCCGGGATTGGTACATACCATGTGGGGGTTGCACCCGGGGATTGGTACGCACCATGTGGGGGATGTACCCGGGATTGGTACATACCATGTGGGGGTTGCACCCGGGGACTAGCACGCACCATGTGGGGGATGTACCTGGGGATTGGTACGCACCATGTGGGGGATGTACCTGGGGATTGGTATGCACCATGTGGGGCAGTACCCAGGGATTGGTACGTACCATGTGGGGGATGTACCTGGGGAATGGTACGCACCATGTGGGGGATGTACCTGGGGATTGGTATGCACCATGTGGGGCAGTACCCAGGGATTGGTACGTACCATGTGGGGGATGTACCTGGGGAATGGTACGTACCATGTGGGGGCCTGTACCCAGGAATCAGTACGTACCATGTGGGGAATGTACCCTGGGACTGGTACGTACCACGTGGGGGCAGTACCCGGGAATCGGTACATACCATGTGGGGGGGCAGTACCCAGGGATCAGTATGCATTATGTGGGGGGGCAGTACCCGGGAATTGGTATGCACTATGTGGGGGCAGTACCCGGGGATCGGTACATACCATGTGGGGGGGCAGTACCCAGGGATCAGTATGCATTATGTGGGGGGGCAGTACCCGGGGATCGGTACGTACCAAGTGGGGGCCCTACCTGGGGGTAAGTATGTAACATGTGGGGGCTGTACCCCGGGGGGTCGGTACGTACCATGTGGGGGCCCTACCTGGGGGTAACATGTGGGGGCTGTACCCCAGGGGGGTCGGTACGTACCATGTGGGGGCCCTACCTGGGGGTAAGTATGTAACATGTGGGGGCTGTACCCTGGGGGGTCGGTACGTACCATGTGGGGGCCCTACCTGGGGGTAAGTATGTAACATGTGGGGGCTGTACCCCGGGGGGTCGGTACGTACCATGTGGGGGCCCTACCTGGGGGTAACATGTGGGGGCTGTACCCCAGGGGGGTCGGTACGTACCATGTGGGGGCCCTACCTGGGGGTAAGTATGTAACATGTGGGGGCTGTACCCTGGGGGGTCGGTACGTACCATGTGGGGGCCCTACCTGGGGGTAAGTATGTAACATGTGGGGGCTGTACCCCGGGGGGTCGGTACGTACCATGTGGGGGCCCTACCTGGGGGTAACATGTGGGGGCTGTACCCCAGGGGGGTCGGTACGTACCATGTGGGGGCCCTACCTGGGGGTAACATGTGGGGGCTGTACCCCAGGGGGGTCGGTACGTACCATGTGGGCAATGGCAGCCCGTCAATACAGGCGTCCTAGGCGGTCGTGTAGAGCGCCAAGAAAAACGGCCGTCGCGGGCTTTGGGGGCAGGGGCGCCGATCGCGCGTTTCCCCCAGGGCGCCAGTTGCCGGCAGCTCATCTAGGGCCGCTCCTGCATGTGGGGGCCCTACCTAGGGGTCGGGACGCACCATGTGGGGGCCGTACCCGGGGGGGTCGGTTCGTACCATGTGGGGGCCGTACCGGGGGGGGGCAGGACGTACCATGTGGGGGCCGTACCCGGGGGGGGGGGGGTCGGGACGTACCATGTGGGGGCCGTACCCTGGGGAGGTCGGTTCGTACCATGTGGGGGCCGTACCTGGGGGGGCAGGACGTACCATGTGGGGGCCGTACCTGGGGGGTCGGGACGTACCATGTGGGGGCCGTACCTGGGGGGGCGGGACGTACCATGTGGGGGCTGTACCCGGGGGGGGGGTCGGGATGTACCATGTGGGGGCCGTACCCGGGGGGGGTCGGTTCGTACCATGTGGGGGCCGTACCTGGGGGGGCAGGACGTACCATGTGGGGGCCGTACCTGGGGGGGCGGGATGTACCATGTGGGGGCTGTACCTGGGGGGGCGGGACGTACCATGTGGGGGCTGTACCCGGGGGGGCGGGACGTACCATGTGGGGGCCGTACCTGGGGGGGCAGGACGTACCATGTGGGGGCCGTACCTGGGGGGGCGGGACGTACCATGTGGGGGCTGTACCCGGGGGGGCGGGACGTACCATGTGGGGGCCGTATCCAGGGGGCTTGCCCTGGGTGGGCAGCATGGGGCTGCTGCTGCAGGGGTTGATGCGTTTCTCCTTCTGGCGGCGGTTGCAGAACCAGACGCGGATCACCTCCTTCTCCATGTTCAGCTGCTCTGCAATCAGCAGGATCTCCTCTGAGGTAGGCTTCTGGTTCTGGGGGAGGAACATAAGAGCGGCCAGACGGGATCAGACCCAAGGTCCATCCAGCGCCGTGTCCTGCCTCCCAACAGTGGCCCGTGCCGGGTGCCCCGGAGGGAATGCACAGAGCGGGGAATTGCCCAGTGATCCCACCCGTCACCCATGCCCAGCCTCTGGCACACAGGGGCCAAGGACACCCCCCCTGCCCAGCCTGGCTAACAGCCATTGATGGACCTCACCTCCGTGAATCTATCTGGCTCTTTCCGGATCCCTGCTAAAGTCCTGGCCTTCACACCCTCCTCTGGCGAGGAGTTCCACAGGTTGACTGTGCACTGTGTGAAGAAACACTTCCTTTGGTTTTAAACCTGCTGCCTATTCACCTCACTGGGTGACCCTAGTTCTTGTGCTATGGGAAGGACTAAAGAACTCTTCTTCATTCATTTCCTCCACACCGGTCATGATTGTATCCCCCTTTGTCGTCTCAGTCCCAGTCCTATTAATCTCTCCTCACATGGCAGCCGGTCCATACCCCGAGGCATTTTTGTTGCCCTTTCCTGAAGCCTTTCCAATGCCAAGAGATCTTTTTTCAGATGGGGTGACCACAGCTGCACACAAGATGGGCACCACGTGGAGCGGTCTAGCGGCGATCTGCTATTCTCTGCTGTGCTCTCTGTCCCGTCCTCATGGCTCCCAGCGTTCTGTTTGCTGTGGGCCGAGGGGATGTTTTCGGACACTCCAAGGTCTCCATTGTATATGTACAGGGGAATCATTTTTGCGATGTCAGTCCCTTGAGGCGCATGACCCCGCTGTGTGAGATTTCACTGTGCCCAGTGTTTGTCCCCTCGCAGTGCGAAGAGGTAGGGGACTTTCTCACTAGTGTGACTGAATCCCGTGGGTGCCTCAGTTTCCCCGTGCGCCATACAGGACCCGGTGTGACCTCACTTAGCAGCCGGGCCGCAAGACAAAGGGGCCAGTCCCACTCTGGGGGGCGGTACGGGCCGGTGGAGGAAGGGAGGCCGGTCCGAGGGAGGCGGCTGCGCACGCTCAGCGACCTGCACTTCTTTTTCATTTTTTCCCCCGGAAAAGGCTGCTGCAGCGCCGCGGAGGCCCGCCAGAGGGCGCCCTGGCCTAGCCCACAGCAGCGGCTCCCCCCCCCCCCGACTAGGGAAGGGGAGGAGCCGGCAGAGCCCTTGGCTGCACCTGCCAGGCCACGTGGGGCGGGGCCACGAGGAGACAGGCCACGTGGGGCGGGGCCACGGGGGGACGGGCAGCGTGGGGCGCTGGGGGCCGAGGGGGGACGGGCAGAGTGGGGCGCTGGGGGCCGAGGGGGGACGGGCAGAGTGGGGCGCTGGGGGCCGAGGGGGGACGGGCAGAGTGGGGCGCTGGGGGCCGCGGGGCGACGGGCAGCGTGGGGCGCTGGGGCCGCGGGGCGACGGGCAGCGTGGGGCGCTGGGGCCGCGGGGCGATGGGCAGCGTGGGGCGCTAGGAGCCGCGGGGGGACGGGCAGCGTGGGGCGCTAGGAGCCGAGGGGGGACGGGCAGAGTGGGGCGCTGGGGCCGCGGGGGGACGGGCAGCGTGGGGCGCTGGGGCCGCGGGGGGACGGGCAGCGTGGGGCGCTGGGGCTGCGGGGGGACGGGCAGCGTGGGGCGCTGGGGCCATCGGGGGGACGGGCAGCGTGGGGCGCTGGGGGCTGCGGGGCGACGGGCAGCGTGGGGCGCTGGGGGCTGCGGGGCGACGGGCAGCGTGGGGCGCTGGGGGCTGCGGGGCGATGGGCAGCGTGGGGCGCTGGGGCCGCGGGGCGATGGGCAGCGTGGGGCGCTGGGGCCGCGGGAGGACGGGCAGCGTGGGGCGCTGGGGCCGCGGGGGGACGGGCAGCGTGGGGCGCTGGGGGCCGCGGGGGGACGGGCAGCGTGGGGCGCTGGGGGCCGCGGGGGGACGGGCAGCGTGGGGCGCTGGGGCCGCGGGGGGACGGGCAGCGTGGGGCGCTGGGGCCGCGGGGGGACGGGCAGCGTGGGGCGCTGGGGCCGCGGGGGGACGGGCAGCGTGGGGCGCTGGGGCCGCGGGGGGACGGGCAGCGTGGGGCGCTGGGGGCCGCGGGGGGACGGGCAGCGTGGGGCGCTGGGGGCCGCGGGGCGACGGGCAGCGTGGGGCGCTGGGGGCTGCGGGGTGACGGGCAGCGTGGGGCGCTGGGGGCCGCGGGGGGCCGGGCAGCGTGGGGCGCTGGGGCCGCGGGGGGCCGGGCAGCGTGGGGCGCTGGGGCCGCGGGGGGCCGGGCAGCGTGGGGCGCTGGGGCCGCGGGGGGGACGGGCAGCGTGGGGCGCTGGGGGCCGCGGGGCGATGGGCAGCGTGGGGCGCTGGGGGCCACGGGGGGACGGGCAGCGTGGGGCGCTGGGAGCCGCGGGGGGACGGGCAGCGTGGGGCGCTGGGGGCCACGGGGGGACGGGCAGCGTGGGGCGCTGGGGTCCACGGGGGGACGGGCAGCGTGGGGCGCTGGGAGCCGCGGGGGGACGGGCAGCGTGGGGCGCTGGGGGCCGTGGGGAGACGGGGATGAAGGAGATGGTCCCTCCAGCTGTTGAGCCGCCTGCACCATTCCACAGCTACAAACAGGCAGCGTTGGGGTCATGGGGGGGGGGTCTCCCTGTGGGTCTCGGGGTGTCAGTGAGCTGGGGATCAGCCTGGGCTCCTGAGTTGTGGGTTTCTCCCTGAGGTCCGGGGGGGGGGTCTGAGGTAGTGTCAGGCCCTGGCTGCTTGCTGGGCTTGGCCTGGGGGCGACCCCACTGGTGGCTGTGTGAGCAGGGGGTGGGGGGGGGGGGCCTGGCGGGCCCCATGACAGTGACGGGACCGGTTAGGGGAAGGGAGGGAACCAAGGAAGGGAGTGTGGGGGGAGGGGCAGTCTTGGGCTGGAACCATGAAGGAGACAGACTAAGGAGGGGCTGGAGTCTAGGGGCCCAGGGACCCATCTCCAGGGGGCTGGGGCGTCCTGGCCCTGACTCCTGTGGCCACGTCACGTCTGGGCTGGGCCGTGCCCGGGGGAGCAACAACCCCCCTGTTCTCCCGGCTGGCGGAGTCTGTTCTGGCTGCCGCGGGGCTGCAGGATCCGGGGGGACCCGACGCGCCATCGCACTGGTGTCAGGAGTGGGATGCGCTGCACCCGTGGAGGGAGAGAGTGTCAGGGCGCAGTAGAAGGAAGAGCCTGGAGCCAGGCGTGTGGGGCGCAGAGCGAAGCGGTTCCTGGCAGTCGTGGGCGCTGCAGCACTCGGCCGGGGAGTCTGCACCCCGGGGACCGGCGGGGCGATGGCCTGCGCCCGACTCCTGGGGGCAGAGCTGGTGGGGCTGTGCGGAGAGGGGCTGCCCGCGGGGAAAGCAACCAAGGCCCAGCTGATTGCCCGGCTGCAAGAGAAAGACCCGTCCAGGGGCCTGGATCCTGTCCCAGCGGGGAGCAGCCAGACCCCCCGGGGAGCGTCTCAGGCTCGCAGACCGGCGGGAGGGCTGGTGCCCGCTGGAGACGCGGTGCCCATTGGGCCACGCTCTGCCAGGGCAGGGTCCAGGGCTGCGGCGGCTGGAGATCGAGCTGCGGATGAAGGAATTGGAAGTCCAGGACTAAGAAGAAGCTCCTGGACCGAGAGGCCGTGGCCGCATGAGCTGCCCTGCAGAGCGGAGGAGCTGAGGGGCCCGGCTGCGCTGAGGGGGAGGACCCCAGGGGGCCCGGGGCGGCCAGACGCTCGGAGACGCTCGTGTCGGCCCAATGGAAAGACGTGGGGGACGTGGGCGGTTCCTCAGCCCCTCTGAGCGGGCCTGTGAGCTCCACCAGATCCCCCAGCGGACCGGCTGCAGGAGCTCGTCCCCGCACTGAGCCAGGAGGCGGCCGGAGTGCTCAGTCAGCTGGAGGACCTACAGCCAGGGGATTACAGCCGAGTCAAGGAGGCCCCGCTGCACAGTCCGGGCTGACCCCCGAGATGTACAGGAGGAAGTTCTGGGGGCTGCAGAAGGGGCCAAGGGAGACCCATGTGGATCTGGCCTCCCGCCTGCGCAATCCTGCCGCAAGTGGGTGTGCGGGGCGGGGCCCAGGCCGCAGAGGAGCTGCGAAAGCTGATGATGCCGGAGCAGTTCATGGAGCCTGCCCGCCCAGCCTGAGGCCTGGCTCCAGGACCGGTGGCCAGAGGACCCCCAGGAGGCCGGGGGCTGGCGGACGAGTTCACAGGGAGCCGGTCTGGGGGTGAACGGGAATCGTGGCGAGAGAGGGAACCGCGCAGAGACTGGATCTCGGCTGAGCGACGGAGAGAGGCACCTACAAGATGAGCCCAAGACCCCCATGGGTCTGTCTACACTAGCCCCGAGTCCGAACTAGGGAGGCTCATGTGGGCTTTCCAACTTGCAAATCCAGCCTGGGATTTAAACACCCTGGGCTTCATTTGCATGTTCCCGGCCGGTCGCCGTTTCCAAATGCCCTTAGTCCGGACTACGCAGTGACACGGGAATTCGGACTAAGTCCTTAGTTCGGATTAACGGTTATTCCTCGTGGAATGAGGAGGCTCAGGGTGGGGGTCTCTCCGGAGGGGGGCAGGGCAGGGGTCTCTCCAGGGGGGGCAGAGGGGAGGTCTCTCCAGAGGGGGGCAGGGTGGGGGGGTCTCTCCAGGAGGCGCAGGGTGGGGGTCTCTCCAGAGGGGGGCAGGGTGGGGGTCTCTCCAGGAGGCGCAGGGTGGGGTAGGGGTCTCTCCAGGAGGCGCAGGGCGGGGGTCTCTCCGGAGGGGGGCAGGGCGGGGGTCTCTCCAGGAGGCTCAGGGCGGGGGTCTCTCCGGAGGGGGGCAGGGCGGGGGTCTCTCCAGGAGGCGCAGGGTGGGGGTCTCTCCGGAGGGGGGCAGGGCGGGGGTCTCTCCAGGAGGCGCAGGGCGGGGGTCTCTCCGGAGGGGGGCAGGGCAGGGGTCTCTCCGGAGGGGGGCAGGGCAGGGGTCTCTCCGGAGGGGGGCAGGACGGGGGTCTCTCCAGGAGGCGCAGGGCGGGGGTCTCTCCGGAGGGGAGCGGGGGGCCCTGAGGGAGCTATGGGGGGCTCACCGCGAGAAAGCTCTTCTCCAGGGCAAAGCGCACATTGGTCTCGATGCTGGTCCGTTTCTTGCGGCGCCGGCCTGGCAGCCCGTCAAAGCCCAGGCTGGGGCTGCTCAGCTGGTTGGGGCTGGGGAGGGTCGAGTCCACCGACATGGTCTCTGGGGGGCACAGACCGGTCACTCAGCTTCTACCCCCACCCCCACCGTCCCCCTCCCCTGCCACTGGGCCCCACTGCCTTCCCAGGGCCGGGGGAGACCTGAGGCCTGCCCCCCACCCTCCTCTAACCACTGGGCCCCACTGCCTTCCCAGGGCCGGGGGAGACCTGAGGCCTGCCCCCCACCCTCCTCTAACCACTGGGCCCCACTGCCTTCCCAGGGCCGGGGGAGACCTGAGTCCTGCCCCCCACCCTCCTCTAACCACTGGGCCCCACTGCCTTCCCAGGGCCGGGGGAGACCTGAGGCCTGCCCCCCACCCTCCTCTAACCACTGGGCCCCACTGCCTTCCCAGGGCCGGGGGAGACCTGAGTCCTGCCCCCCACCCTCCTCTAACCACTGGGCCCCACTGCCTTCCCAGGGCCGGGGGAGACCTGAGTCCTGCCCCCCACCCTCCTCTAACCACTGGGCCCCACTGCCTTCCCAGGGCCGGGGGAGACCTGAGTCCTGCCCCCCACCCTCCTCTAACCACTGGGCCCCACTGCCTTCCCAGGGCCGGGGGAGACCTGAGTCCTGCCCCCCACCCTCCTCTAACCACTGGGCCCCACTGCCTTCCCAGGGCCGGGGGAGACCTGAGTCCTGCCCCCCAGTCCCGCTCTAACCACTGGGCCCTACTCCCTTCTCGGAGTGTGGGGAGACCTGCGTCCTGCCCCCCTCCTGGTTCTCCCTGCCCCGTGCCGCCCCTCGGAGCCCAGCCAGCCCCCCGCCCCTCACCGGCGTCGTTGAGCCATTTCTCCAGCAGCGGTTTCAGCTTGCACATGTTCTTGAAGCTGAGGTTCAGGGCCTCGAAGCGGGAGATGGTCGTCTGGCTGAAATCGTTCCCGTACAGCTTCCCCATGGCCAGCCCCACGTCGCCCTAGGGGGCAGAGTCAGCCGCAGGGCCCCTCCAAGACAGCCCGGGCTCCCCCCAAGGGCTGCCCCCCATCCCAGAGCCAGGGGAGACCCCTGGTTTGCACCTCCCGTTGTAACCACTAGGCCCCACGCCCCTCCCAGCGCCTGGTACCTCACCTGCGTGCGCAATGAATTTTGTTCTGTGCAGCACATCAGCTCCCCGGGCACATGGCCAAACGCCCACGGCGGGGGCGGGACCGAGGGGCTCGGGGGGGGGGGTAGGATAGAGGGGCAGGGCAGTGAGGCTCTGGCTGGGGTGGGGCCCTTTGGCAGGGCCAAGAGGAGGCGTCTGGGCGCACTTTGGCGTCTCTCGCCCATCCGACCTGGGGGCTCCTCCCTGGGCTGTGGCAGGGCCAGGCAGCTCCAGAGAGCGGAGCCCAGTCCCTTGCTCCAACCACTAGGCTCCACTCCCCAATCAGAGCCGGGAGAGGACCCAAGTGTCCGGGTGCCCAGCCCCCCCGCTGTACCCCCCAGACCGTGCTCCCCTCCCCCCACCTGGGAGGACCCAGGTACCCAGCCCTCCCTCCCTCGCTGTACCCTCCAGGCTGCGCTCCCCTCCCCCCACCCGGGAGGACTCAGGTGCCCAGTCCCCCCCACTGTACCCCCCAGGCCGTGCTCCCCTCCCCCAACCAGGAAGGACCCAGGTGTCCGGGTGCCCAGCCCCCCCCCTCGTCCCCTGCTGTACCCCCAAGGCCACTCTCCCCTCCCCCCAGCCGGGAGGACCCAGATGCCCAGCCCCCCCACTGTACCCCCCAGGCCGCGCTCCCCTCCCCCCACCCGGGAGGACCCAGGTGCCCAGCCCCCCCCCACTGTACCCCCCAGGCCGCGCTCCCCTCCCCCCAGCCAGGAGGACCCAGGTGCCCAGCCCCCCCCCCACTATACCCCCCCAGGCCATGCTCCCCCCCGGGCCATACCTGCGTGAAGCCCAGTTTGATGCGGCGCTGCTTGAAGGTTCGGGCAAACTGCTCCAGTTCCTCCAGGTCGCTGGGCTCCTCAGGCGGCGCCGGCGGCTCCAGGCATTTCGGGGGCTGGGGGTGCGCGAGGTGGGACTCGGGGAGGCCCGGCCGAGTCCCTGGCTGGGGGGGACAGGAGACAGGGGGATCCATGCACCCAGCAGACCTGCACCCCCTGCTGAGTGGGGGACAGATGGATGGACAGAGGGACAGGTGGATGGTGTGGGGGAGACATGCACGGAGTGTGAAGGGACGGACAGACAGACAGACTGCTGGATAGATGGCATGGGAGATGGACGGATGGATGGGGGTGGAGGGATGGACAGGGACGGACAGACGGATGGATGGGGGTGGAGGGACGGACAGGGATGGACAGACGGATGGATGTGAGGTGGGGGAAGGGACAGGAATGGACGGATAGGGGGTGGGGGAATGGCTGAATGGGGTGGAGGGATGGGCAGACGGATGGATGGGGGGCTGCAGAGATGGACTGACAGATGGATGAAGAGAGGGATGGATGGGCGGTGGGGGGATGGACAGACAGACTGATGGGGTGGGGGTAACGGATGGGGATGGACAGCCGGACGGATGGAGGGTGGGTGAATGGATGAATGGGGGTGGAGGGACAGACAGACGGATGGATGGGGGGTGTGAAAAGACGGACGGGGGCTGGGGAGACGGACAGATGGACGGACAAGGGGTGGGAGAACGGACGAATAGGTGGAGGGACGGACAGATGGACGGTCAGGGGGTCAGAGAAGGGACGAGCGGGTGAAGGGACGGACAGATGGACAGGGGATGGGGAGACGGACAGACAAACGGACAGGGGGTCGGAGAAGGGAAGACCGGGTGGAGGGACAGACGGACGGACAGGGGGTCGGAGAAGGGACGAGCGGGGAGACGGACAGACGGACGGGGCAGAGCGAGCCCTCCCGCCGGCTGCGTGGCTCACCTGTGCGGGCAGCCCGGCGCGGGGGGGGGCCGACAGGAGCCCCCCTGGGCTTTGCTGAGGTAGCTGAAAGAGATTAGGTGCCGGGAGCAGCCCTGCAGGGGAGGAGAGAGGGTCAGGCCAGGTGCCCCGCCCCCGCCAGGGCTTGCTGGGGGTGGGGGGCCAGGCAGACGGGGACCCTCCCCCGGGCACAAGGGGTCAGGGTGCTGGGGGGGCAAGGCACAGGAGGCAGAGTACTGGGGGGCAGGGTGCTGGGGGGCGAGGGGTATGGCGGCAGGGCACTGGGGGGAAGGGTGAATCAGAGCATGGTGCTGGGGTGACAGGGCGCTGGGGGGCAGGGCACTGGGGAGGCAGGATGATGGGGGGGGCAGGGTGCTGGGGGGGCAGGGCGCTGGGAAGGCAGGGTGCTGGGGGGTCAGGGCACTGGGGAGGCAGGGTGATGGGGGGCAGGGTGCTGGGGGGCAGAACTCTGGGGAGACAGAACGTTGGGGGGCAGGTTGATGGGGGGCAGGGCGCTGGGGAGACAGGATGATGGGGGGCAGGGTGCTGGGGGGCAGAGCACTGGGGGGCAGGGCGCTGGAGGGCAGGGTGATGGGGGGGCAGGACGCTGGGGGGAAGGGTGCTGGGGGGGCAGGGCACAGGGGGGCAGGACGCTGGGGGGGCAGGACGCTGGGGGGCAGGGCGCTGGGGGGCAGGACGCTGGGGGGGCAGGGCGCTGGGGGGCAGGGTGCTGGGGAGACGTACCTTGCTGTCCTTGCTGGGCCTGTGGCAGCAGGAACTGGGTGGGCGGCTGGAGGTGATGCCCGGGAACAAGTACCAGCTGCTGGAGCTGAAGGAGCTGCTGGATGTCCTGAGACAGAGCGAGAGTCAGGGGGCAGATGGGGGGCAGGGCCCAGCACACTGTGCTGCCCAGAGCCTCAGCGCAGCCCCAGTGCATGGCCAGTGACAGCTCCCCCCACCTATGGTGGCCCGCATGGTGCAGTCACACACACACAGTGTCTGATGCAGTGACACACAGATTCCCGCAGTACTCGGTGCAGTGACACACAGTTTCCCGCAGTGCCCGGTGCAGTGACACAGATTCCCACAGTGCTCAGTGCAGTGACACACACAGATTCCCGCAGTACTTGGTGCAGTGACACACAGATTCCCGCAGTGCTCAGTGCAGTGACACACACAGATTCCCGCAGTACTTGGTGCAGTGACACACAGAATCCCGCAGTGCCCGGTGCAGTGACACACACAGATTCCCACAGTACTTGGTGCAGTGACACACAGATTCCCGCAGTGCCCAGTGCAGTGACACACAGATTCCTGCAGTGCTTGGTGCAGTGACACACACACAGATTCCCGCAGTGCCCGGTGCAGTGTCCCCCACTGTGCTGAGCACCCAGCACAATACAGTGACCCGTCATGCAACGAATGATGCAGTGAGTGTCTGCAATGTCAAGCACAATGCAGTGACGCCTCGTGCTGCCCAGAGTGATGCAGTGACACCCCCACAGTGCCCAGTGCAGCGATGGCCCCATGGTGCCCAGAGCGAAGGGACACCCCCGCAATGATGCCATGACAGCCCTGCAGTGCCCAGTGACACCCCCGCAGTGCCCAGTGCCAGCCCCGCAGTGCCCAGAGACAGCCCCGCAGTGCCCAGTGCCAGCCCCGCAGTGCCCAGTGACACCCGCGCAGTGCCCAGTGCCAGCCCTGCAGTGCCCAGTGCCAGCCCCGCAGTGCCCAGTGCCAGCCCCGCAGTGCCCAGTGACACCCCCGCAGTGCCCAGTGCCAGCCCCGCAGTGGCCAGTGCCAGGCAGCAATGCCAGGCCCAGTGCAGCGCGGCCCCGCGGTGCCCGGTCCCTTACCTGCGCAGTGAGCTGGATGGGCTGCGACAGCGCAAGCTGCGGCGTTTGCGGCTGGCTCTGGGGCGCCTCCCCCCCCAGCGGCTGGCTGGCTGCCGCGTTAGCTGCAGCGGCCGCACTGGATTGCTGCACGGCCGCGGCCAGGAGCTGCGCCTGGGCCTGCTGCAGGAGGAGCTGCTGCTGGGCCGGCATCAGGGCCGTCAGCTGGGGGGCCGGGGGGCCGGGGGGAGGGGAAGCAGCAGGTTAGTCCCAGCGCGTCCCCCCAGCAGCGCCAGCGAGCAGCAAAGCAGCCCCCGCCCCCCACCAGTGCGCGGGAACCCACCTGGGACCCCCCCCCCCGAACAAGCCCGGGACCCATTCCCCAGCCCCTCGCCCTGGGGCCACCCCCCATTCCTTGCCCACCCCCAAGCCAGTGAGCCCTTGCCCTGAAGGGGAAAGGGCCCGTGCTCCCCCCACTAGGGCCCCCACTCACCCCGGCCAGCTGGCTGCCGGCTAACATGAGCTGGGCCTGGGGCAGGTGCGGCTGCTGGGCAGGGGGGCCGGGCGCTGGAGCTGGAGGCAGGGCTGGGGGGTCCTCGGCCTTGATCTGGGGGAGAGGAGAGGGGGCTCAGGGGCAGAGGTCTGGCAGGGGGCAGGGCTCAGAGGGGGGATTGGTGGGGTCAGAGGGAGGTCAGGGGTAGGAGGGGGGGACTTGTGGCCCTCGGCCAGTCTGAGCTGCTCCCCCCGCCCCCCCCACGGACCTGGCTCGGCTCCGGGGCGGGCGGGGGGCAGGGCTGGGCATCGGCAGCGCCTGAGGATCTCCGAGGGGTTCAGCGGCCCTGCCCGGGGGCGGGGCGCCCGCCTGCGCTCCCCCCTCCCGCTGAGCCGCTTCCTGTTTTGCTGCCGCCCCGGGGGCCCCGGGATTTCCCCCCACCCCCACCCCTTGAGTCATCGCCCGCAGCCAGCCGACCGCGCGAAAACAGGAACGGCGGGGGCTGGAAACCCTGGGAACCGGCACGGCCCGCCCCCCCCAGGCGCGGCGCTCACCTTGGGGCTGGGGCCGGTGGGGGCCGGGGAGAACGGAGCCACTTTGCTCTGCTGGGTCTGCCACAGACGGGAGGCCCCGAGTCAGCGGGGGGTGGGGACGTTTCCGTGCCCTCGTATCCCCCCCACGCTCCCCCCACCTGCACGGCCCCCCCCGGACTCTCCCCCGGACCCCACAGCGCCCCCCCCTGCGGCCTCTCCTGCCCCAGGACCCTGCACCGCCCCCCCCCCCACGGCCTCTCCTCCCCCTGGACACTGCACCGCCCCCCCCATGGCCTCTCCTCCCCCAGGACCCTGCACCGCCCCCCACGGCCTCCCCTCCCCCTGGACTCTGCACCGCCCCCCCCCCCACAGCCTCTCCTCCCCCCGGACTCCGCAGCGCCCCCCCTGCGGCCTCTCCTGCCCCAGGACCCTGCACCGCCCCCCACGGCCTCTCCTCCCCCCGGACACTGCACCGCCCCCCCCATGGCCTCTCCTCCCCCAGGACCCTGCACCGCCCCCCACGGCCTCCCCTCCCCCTGGACTCTGCACCACCCCCCCCCACAGCCTCTCCTCCCCCCGGACCCCGCAGCGCCCCCCCTGCGGCCTCTCCTGCCCCAGGACCCTGCACCGCCCCCCACGGCCTCTCCTCCCCCTGGACTCTGCACCGCCCCCCCCCCCACAGCCTCTCCTCCCCCCGGACACTGCACCGCCCCCCCCCACGGCCTCTCCTCCCCCCGAACACTGCACTGCCCCCCAGACTCTCCCCACGCCCCCCCCCTTACTTACCTGGTGGTTTGTGTCGGGGCCGTTTCGTTCTGTGTCTGGAAGAAGAGAGAAAATGACCCTTTATCCCCCCCAGCAGGGATCAAACCCTCACAACCCCCACCCCAGGGCTGCACCCTCACACTGCCCCCCCCAACCAGGGCACCCGCAGGGCCTGCTAAGGGCCTCGTTCCTGACCCCCTTCGCCAGCTCCGTTGGGGGGAGACACCCCCAGGTTGGCTGAGTGACCCTGCAGGGGGTCAGGGGGCAGCCCCAGCAGGGCGCCGGGGGGCAGCCGTAGCCGGGGCGCCGGGGGGCAGCCATAGCTGGGGCACCGGGGGGCAGCCATAGCTGGGGCGCCAGGGGGCAGCCGTAGCTGGGGCGCCGGTGGGCAGCCATAGCTGGGGCGCCGGTGGGCAGCCATAGCTGGGGCGCCAGGGGGCAGCCGTAGCCGGGGCACCGGGGGGCAGCCATAGCCGGAGCACCAGGGAGGGCAGCCATAGCCGGGGCGCCGGGGGGCAGCCGTAGCCGGGGCGCCGGGGGGCAGCCGTAGCCGGGGCACCGGGGGGCAGCCGTAGCCGGGGCACCGGGGGGCAGCCGTAGCCGGGGCGCCAGGGGGCAGCCGTAGCCGGGGCGCCGGGGGGCAGCCGTAGCCGGGGCGCCAGGGGGGCAGCCGTAGCCGGGGCGCCGGGGGGCAGCCGTAGCCGGGGCGCCGGGGGGCAGCCGTAGCTGGGGCGCCGGCAGTACCTGTATGCTCCCCATGCAGCTCCACTCGCACCTTCTCCAGCTCCAGGGGTTTAGACATTCTTATTTCTAGAGAGAAGGGGAGTGATGAATGGGACCCAGGCGTCCTGGCTCCCCCGCCCCTAACCACTGGGCCCCACTCCCCTCCTAGAGCCAGGAGAGAACCCAGGCGTCCTGGCTCCCCCGCCCCTAACCACTGGGCCCCACTCCCCTCCTAGAGCCAGGAGAGAACCCAGGCGTCCTGGCTCCCCCGCCCCTAACCACTGGGCCCCACTCCCCTCCTAGAGCCAGGAGAGAACCCAGGCGTCCTGGCTCCCCCGCCCCTAACCACTGGGCCCCACTCCCCTCCTAGAGCCAGGAGAGAACCCAGGCGTCCTGGCTCCCCCGCCCCTAACCACTGGGCCCCACTCCCCTCCTAGAGCCAGGAGAGAACCCAGGCGTCCTGGCTCCCCCGCCCCTAACCACTGGGCCCCACTCCCCTCCTAGAGCCAGGAGAGAACCCAGGCGTCCTGGCTCCCCCGCCCCTAACCACTGGGCCCCACTCCCCTCCTAGAGCCAGGAGAGAACCCAGGCGTCCTGGCTCCCCCGCCCCTAACCACTGGGCCCCACTCCCCTCCTAGAGCCAGGAGAGAACCCAGGCGTCCTGGCTCCCCCGCCCCTAACCACTGGGCCCCACTCCCCTCCTAGAGCCAGGAGAGAACCCAGGCGTCCCGGCTCCCAGTCCCTTCTGTGCCGGGCCCCGCTGGCTCTGCGGTGGCAGGTCTGCAGCTGGGCCTGCAGGTGGGGGGACAGGTGGGGCCGAGCGTGGGGGGGGGCAGGGAATGGGACATGAGGCCTGCCCCCTTTAGGGGGCACCAGCCCTGAGGTGGGTCCAGCAGTGGACTGTCCGGGGGGACGGGCCCTGGGCTGTCTCCCGCCTGGCCCCCCCAGCAGAGCCCCGCCCCGCTGACCCGCATGTGGGGTGCCCCAAGCCCCGGCCCCCGGCCCGCCCTGCCCCCGAGGCCCGGGGGTTACCTCCTGGCGGGCGCGCTCAGCCCGTCCTCGCGCGCCGGCCGGCCCCGGGCGCCCTGCCCGGCCCGCAGCCCCGGGCTGCCAGGAGCTGCATGCTGCCTCATTTGCATAGGGACTGAGTCACCAGGCGGGGGGGGCTCCGTGCCGGGGATCCCGGGGGCTGAGCCGTGGGGCCCGGAGGTCACAGTGGGAGGAGGGGCCCGCGGCTGGGTGCTGGGGGCAGGGACGGGGGGTTATGGGGGGACTGGGGCACAACAGGGTGGGGGCTCCAGGGGGCCCCGTCCCGCAAGCTGTGCCCTTCCCTAGCTGGGGCGGCCCCAGCCCCCCCCATCCGGCTCTGCTCCCTGGGGCTGCGGCCCAGCCCCCTCCCTCCCAGCCCTGCCCCGCCGGCCCCTGGCCTGAGGAACCGCCTGCCACCGCGCCCGCAGGGCCCAGCCTGAGCCCCGGGCAGCGCGGCCCTGACACGGGCCTGTCGCCCCTGTGGGGGCTGGGCCCTGCCGAGTGCGCACGTGTGTGTGCGGGTGTGAGAGAGAACATGGCCCCGGGCCGGGGGGCAGGGCCCGCCAGAGCCCCCCCCCCCCCCCCCCGCCAGCACTTTCACTTCTCCTATTTGTTTCCCTTTCGCATTTTTAGCTGGGTTAAAAACAGCCTCCAATTTACTGAAACCCAGGCTAAAAATACCCCCCCGGAACCAGCCAGAGCCCCCCATGGCCAGCCCCCACCTCACAGCCAGCCCCCCCCATAACCACCCCCCCCATAGCCAGCCCCCACCTCACAGCCACCCCCCCCACCTCACAGCCAGCCCCCCCCATGGCCAGCCCCCACCTCACAGCCAACCCCCCATAGCCAGCCCCCCACCTCACAGCCAGCCCCCACCTCACAGCCAGCCCCCCCCAAGGCCAGCCCCCACCTCACAGCCAGCCCCCACCTCACAGCTAGCCCCCCTCCTCACAGCCAGCCCCCCACCACGCAGCCAGCCCCCCCCATGGCCAGCCCCCACCTCACAGCCAGCCCCCCCCATGGCCAGCCCCCACCTCACAGCCAGCCCCCACCTCACAGCCAGCCCCCCCATAGCCAGCCCCCCACCTCACAGCCACCCCCCCACCACACAACCAGTCCCCCCCATAGCCAGCCCCCACCTCACAGCCAGTCCCCCCCATAGCCAGCCCCCCACCTCACAGCCAGCCCCCACCTCACAGCCAGTCCCCCCCATAGCCAGCCCCCCACCTCACAGCCAGCCCCCACCTCACAGCCAGCCCCCCACCTCACAGCCACCCCCCCACCACACAGCCAGCCCACCTCACAGCCAGCCCCCACCTCACAGCCAGCCCCCCCCATAGCCAGCCCCCACCTCACAGCCACCCCCCACCTCACAGCCAGCCCCCCCCATAGCCAGCCCCCACCTCACAGCCACCCCCCCACCTCACAGCCAGCCCCCCCATGGCCAGCCCCCACCTCACAGCCAGCCCCCCCCATAGCCAGACCCCCTCATAGCCAGCCCCCCACCTCACAGCCAGCCCCCCCCCATAGCCAGCCCCCCACCTCACAGCCAGCCCCCACCTCACAGCCAGCCCCCCCCATAGCCAGCCCCCCACCTCACAGCCAGCCCCCCCCATGGCCAGCCCCCACCTCACAGCCAGCCCCCACCTCACAGCCAGCCCCCCCATAGCCAGCCCCCACCTCACAGCCAGCCCCCCCCATAGCCAGCCCCCCACCTCACAGCCACCCCCCCACCACACAGCCAGTCCCCCCCATAGCCAGCCCCCCACCTCACAGCCAGTCCCCCACCACACAGCCAGTCCCCCCCATAGCCAGCCCCCCACCTCACAGCCAGCCCCCACCTCACAGCCAGTCCCCCCCCATAGCCAGCCCCCCACCTCACAGCCAGCCCCCACCTCACAGCCAGCCCCCCACCTCACAGCCACCCCCCCACCACACAGCCAGCCCACCTCACAGCCAGCCCCCCCCATAGCCAGCCCCCACCTCACAGCCACCCCCCCACCTCACAGCCAGCCCCCCCCATAGCCAGCCCCCCACCTCACAGCCAGCCCCCCCCATAGCCAGCCTCCACCTCACAGCCAGCCCCCCCCATAGCCAGCCTCCACCTCACAGCCACCCCACCACCACACAGCCAGCCCCCCCCATAGCCAGCCTCCACCTCACAGCCACCCCCCCACCACACAGCCAGCCCCCCCCATAGCCAGCCCCCCACCTCACAGCCACCCCCCCACCACACAGCCAGTCCCCCCCATAGCCAGCCCCCCACCTCACAGCCACCCCCCCACCACACAGCCAGCCCCCCCCATAGCCAGCCCCCCACCTCACAGCCACCCCCCCACCACACAGCCAGCCCCCCCCATAGCCAGCCCCCCACCTCACAGCCACCCCCCCACCACACAGCCAGTCCCCCCCATAGCCAGCCTCCACCTCACAGCCAGCCCCCCCCATAGCCAGCCCCCCACCTCACAGCCAGCCCCCACCTCACAGCCAGCCCCCCCCATAGCCAGCCCCCCACCTCACAGCCACCCCCCCACCACACAGCCAGTCCCCCCCATAGCCAGCCCCCACCTCACAGCCAGCCCCCCACCTCACAGCCAGTCCCCCCCCATAGCCAGCCCCCCACCTCACAGCCACCCCCCCACCACACAGCCAGTCCCCCCCATAGCCAGCCCCCACCTCACAGCCAGCCCCCCACCTCACAGCCAGTCCCCCCCATAGCCAGCCCCCCACCTCACAGCCAGCCCCCCACCACGCAGCCAGTCCCCCCCATAGCCAGTCCCCCACCTCACAGCCAGCCCCCACCTCACAGCCAGTCCTCCCCATAGCCAGTCCCCCACCTCACAGCCAGCCCCCCACCACACAGCCAGTCCCCCCCATAGCCAGCCCCCCACCACACAGCCAGTCCCCCCCATAGCCAGTCCCCCACCTCACAGCCAGCCCCCACCTCACAGCCAGTCCTCCCCATAGCCAGTCCCCCACCTCACAGCCAGCCCCCCACCACGCAGCCAGTCCCCCCCATAGCCAGCCCCCCACCACACAGCCAGTCCCCCCCATAGCCAGTCACCCACCTCATAGCCAGCCCCCACCTCACAGCCAACCCCCCCACCTCACAGCCAGCCCCCCCCATAGCCAGTCCCCCGCATGGCCAGCCCCCACCTCACAGCCAGTCCCCCCCATGGCCAGCCCCCACCATAGCCAGCCCCCACCTCACAGCCAACCCCCCTATAGCCAGCCCCCCACCTCACAGCCAGTCCCCCCCATGGCCAGCCCCCACCATAGCCAGCCCCCACCTCACAGCCAGCCCCCCCATAGCCAGCCCCCCACCTCACATCCAGCCCCCACCATAGCCAGCCCCCACCTCACAGCCAGTCCCCCCCATAGCCAGCCCCCCACCTCACAGCCAGCCCCCACCTCACAGCCAGTCCCCCCCATGGCCAGCCCCCACCTCACAGCCAGCCCCCACCATAGCCAGCCCCCATCTCACAGCCAGCCCCCCCCATAGCCAGTCCCCCGCATGGCCAGCCCCCATTCACAGCCAGCCCCCCCATAGCCAGCCCCCACCTCACAGCCAGTCCCCCCCATAGCCAGTCCCCCGCATGGCCAGCCCCCACTCACAGCCAGTCCCCCCCATAGCCAGCCCCCCACCTCACAGCCAGCCCCCACCTCACAGCCAGTCCCCCCCATAGCCAGCCCCCCACCTCACAGCCAGCCCCCACCTCACAGCCAGTCCCCCCCATAGCCAGCCCCCACCTCACAGCCAGCCCCCCACCTCACAGCCAGTCCCCCCCATAGCCAGTCCCCCACCTCACAGCCAGCCCCCCCCACATAGCCAGCCCCAGACAGCCGGTGCCCCACAGCTAGCATCCCCCAAAGCCAGTGCACTCCCCACATGGGCAGCCCCTCCCCACAGCCGGAGCCCTGTCCCACAGCTCCCCCTGCTGGGTAGGGCCGGGCCGGCCGTGAACAGTGCCAGGGGCCAGGCTGTCTGTGCAGGGAGCCTGCCCCGGCTCCCGTCCCCACCCCTACCTGGCACCACCTGGCGGGCTCGCCATGGCGGGGGGCTCATCTGCATGGTGCCCAGCTGGGGAGGGTGAGGAGTGACGGGGGAGGGGCAGAGCAGGGGGAGTTCCCAGCCCCCCCCAGGAGAGGGAAGGAGCACAAGGGGGGGCCAGGGGGATGCGGGCAGCAGGAAGCAGCTGGGAGGAAACTGCAGGGGAGGAGAACAGCGAGGAAAACACCCGGCGTGCAACAGGGCCCGCAGCACAGACACACGCACACCCGGCGTGCGACAGGGCCCGCAGCACAGACACACGCACACCCGGCGTGCGACAGGGCCCGCAGCACAGACACACGCACACCCGGCGTGCGACAGGGCCCGCAGCACAGACACACGCACACCCGGCATGCGACAGGGCCCGCAGCACAGACACACTCACACCCGGCGTGCGACAGGGCCCGCAGCAGAGACACACGCACACCCGGCGTGCGACAGGGCCCGCAGTACAGACACACGCACACCCGGCGTGCGACAGGGCCCGCAGCACAGACACACGCACACCCGGCGTGCGACAGGGCCCGCAGCACAGACACACGCACACCCGGCATGCGACAGGGCCCGCAGCACAGACACACTCACACCCGGCGTGCGACAGGGCCCGCAGCAGAGACACACGCACACCCGGCGTGCGACAGGGCCCGCAGTACAGACACACGCACACCCGGCGTGCGACAGGGCCCACAGCACAGACACACGCACACCCGGCGTGCGACAGGGCCCGCAGCAGAGACACACGCACACCCGGCGTGCGACAGGGCCCACAGCAGAGACACACGCACACCCGGCATGCAACAGGGCCCGCAGCACAGACACACGCACACCCGGCGTGCGACAGGGCCCGCAGCACAGATACACGCACACCCGGCGTGCGACAGGGCCCGCAGCACAGAAACACGCACACCCGGCGTGCGACAGGGCCCGCAGCACAGACACACGCACACCCGGCGTGCGACAGGGCCCGCAGCAGAGACACACACACACACGGCGTGCGACAGGGCCCGCAGCACAGACACACGCACCCCTGGCGTGCGACAGGGCCCGCAGCACAGACACACGCACACCCGGCGTGCGACAGGGCCCGCAGCACAGACACACGCACACCCGGCGTGCGACAGGGCCCGCAGCAGAGACACACCCGCACCCCGGCGTGCGACAGGGCCCGCAGCACAGACACACGCACACCCGGCGTGCGACAGGGCCCGCAGCACAGACACGCACACCCGGCGTGCGACAGGGCCCGCAGCACAGACACACGCACACCCGGCGTGCAACAGTGCCCGCAGCACAGACACACTCACACCCGGCGTGCGACAGGGCCCGCAACAGAGACACACACACACCCGGCGTGCGACAGGGCCCGCAGCACAGACACACGCACACCCGGCGTGCGACAGGCCCGCAGCACAGACACACGCACACCCGGCGTGCGACAGGGCCCGCAGCACAGACACACGCACACCCGGCGTGCGACAGGGCCCGCAGCAGAGACACACGCACACCCGGCGTGCGACAGGGCCCGCAGCAGAGACACACGCACACCCGGCGTGCGACAGGGCCCGCAGCACAGACGCACACACACCCGGCGTGCGACAGGGCCCGCAGCACAGACACACGCACACCCGGCGTGCGACAGGGCCCGCAGCACAGACACACGCACACCCGGCGTGCGACAGGGCCCGCAGCACAGACACACGCACACCCGGCGTGCGACAGCTCCTGGCATGGACCCATGCACCCGCCACGCGAGAGGGTCCCTGGCTCTGACACACACGGCATGTACCTGAGGGCCTTTGTACACACACGCACGCACTGCTGAGTCCGCACCTGCACGTCAGCTGCTGCCCACCAGAGGGCAGCAGGGCCTCGTGAACATTCACACCCAGCCCTGGTGCACCCAGCTCAGGGCTGCCGTGGGAGTGAGCCCCCCTCCCGCCCCCAGGCTGTGGCAGGCATGTGGGACAGAGGAGGCTGAAGGGGAGGCAGGGCCGGGCAGCCGGGGAGAAGGGCAGGCCCGGGGCCCATTGCTCTGCCCTATGGATCCAGGCAGGCGCCCTGGGCTGCAGTCTTGGGGGAGGGGAGAGGCTGGAGGGGGCAGGGGAATGCACCTGCCACCCCCCCCCCGAGTAGGAGGGAGAGCGGGGGAGGGCATTGAATGCACCCAGACTCCCCTCTCCCCGCCACCTCCAAACCTGCTGCGCCCCACTCCTCAGGCCTCCCAGACTGGAGCCAGGAGCAGAGGCTGGGAGGGGGGGGTTCAGTTGGGGGGGGAGACCGAGGCATGGGGGTGAACTGTGGGCAAGGGTGCCACCCGGCCTCGCCCTGAGCTGGGCCAGACATGCAGGGCACCAGTGCCAGGGAAGGGCAGGGAACAGCTCCCATTTGCACGTCTGTGCCTGCACACTTGCCTGCTCTCTGCGGCACCTTCCCCTGCCCTCGCACACTTTCCTATCTCTTCCCCTGCCCTCGCACACTCAGCAGCACCTTCCCCTGCCCTCACACTCTCCTACTTTTTCCTTTGCCCTCGCACACTCAGCAGCACCTTCCCCTGCCCTCGCACACTCAGCAGCACCTTCCCCTGCCCTCGCGAACTCTCCTACCTCTTCCCCTGCCCTCGCACTCTCCTACTTTTTCCTTTGCCCTCGCACACTCAGCGGCACTTGCCCTGCCCTTGTGCACTCAGCGGCACTGCCTTTTCCCCTGGGCTCTCCGCTCCCGAGGCCCACCAGGAGGCATAGTACGTGAGAGACCCCATATTGTCGGCCCCACAATCATTCTCTTCTTGCTGAGGGCGCCGTGGGACTCACGGCATTTCACCGGCAATCGGAGGATTCACTGGGAGCAGGCCTGGAGCCAGGGAGGTGTAGGGGGAAAGAAAACAGCTGGTGAATGATTGGCGGGCGGGGGGGGCCTGGGGGCATCGTACATCACTCAAATGCCCCCCCCCCGGGAGTTTGTCAGACAATGAAACGCTGCAGCATCTCACTCCCATCCATCCGACGTGGGGCAGCAGGGGGCCATTGGCTCCAACCAGCCAGCCCTCCGTACTGCCTCCTCTCCATCTGCTCCCACCCCCACCGCACCCAGGTCACGGCCGCACATGGCTAAGGGGTCGAGGGAGACCTGGGGGACTCCCGACCCTCCCCCGGGTTCACCGTGGGAGAGAATTAACTATCAGGAGAGAGGTGGATTCGGTACTCGAAGACGCTCATGCATGAGCCCACACACGCACACGCAAAAACACGCATGTGCATGCAATTGTGTATGCGTGAAAATACACACCCAAACCCGTGTGCACATGCATGAACACGCATCAACATGTACATACAAACACATACATGTGCACCCATGCACGCATGAACTTGCGCACCTGTGTGAACACACGCGCACACATGTGAACACGCACACACCAGCCGCGTGGGCAGAGATGGAGAAAAAGGCAAAAGGAAGGGAATTGCAAAGAACCCAGGAGTCCTGCCCCCCGCCCGCCCCTCTATCCCACTACACCGCATTCACCTGCTAATACTCAGTCCCAACCCTGGCAGGGCACTGCTGGGGGAAGTTCGCAGCGCCACAGCCCCAAGCTGAGCTGGGATGGGGAGACCGAGGGGGATACGGAGGCAGGGCTGAACGCCACTCCCTCCCCCCAGCCCCCTTCAGCCCCACAACTGGAGCCCCCCAGTCTCTGGGTTGCTCCCAGCCTCCCGCCCCCGCCCAATTTGGCCGATTGGCAGAGCTGTCCGTCAGCCTCGCGTCCCCGCTGGGAGGCTGGACACTGTCCCCTCAGGGGGCTGGGAGTGGGGTCGGGGGGTCACAAGGCTGCAGGAATGGGGGGCCCACAGCTTGCTGCCTTCGGAGCCTGGGGGAAGTTTGAGGAAACCGCTGCTGGGGGCAGGGAAGGGGGGCAAGTCCCGGTGAACCCCCATCACAGGTGGGCCAGTGACAAGCATCTGATGGGGCCAGATAGGAGCCGGTACCTCCTGCGGGGCCAGGCCCCATGTCCTGGCCCCTGGCCCTGAGCCAGCTAGTGCCCAGCGCTGGCCGGGATCGGGGCTGGCACCCCCTAGAGGGGAGAGGCCTGGGGGTTGGGGAAAGCAGGGCAGGCAGGGCTGCCTCTCGCCTGCTGTCCCAGCAGACCTGCCGCTAATTAAACCTCCATGAAACGTCATTAAGTGGCTCTTGCTTCCAACCTCATTACATGCTGATGAGGAGAGAGGCTCGCTCAGCCCCCCCATCGCCGCCCTGCCGCCCTTCTCCCTGCCAGGCTGCTCTGTTATCTGGGCCCTGAGCACAACGGGGGGCACCAGCCAAGGAGCCAAGCGACTGGCTGAGGAAGGGGGCACCCCAAAGTCCTTGATTCCTCCATCACTCTGTCAGCAGAACTTTCCAGCCTTGAACCCTCACACCCCTAAGTTATAGTCCTGGAACCTTCCCACCCCAATGTTCCACACCTGGAACCTTCACACCCCCAACATTCCAGTCCTGGAACCTTCCCACCCCAATGTTCCACACCTGGAACCTTCACACCCCCAACATTCCAGTCCTGGAACCTTCCCACCCCAATGTTCCACACCTGGAACCTTCCCACCCGAACGTTCCAGTCCTGGAACCTTCTGTGACATTGTCACGGGGTGGGGGGGAGTTCCCGATCTCAGGCGGCAGGTGGCACCGAAGGTCTGTGGGTCCCAGGGACACGGTGCCGGCCGGATCGACGTCAGCGCAGGGCCCAGGGCCGGCGGCCTCGTTCCTCTCGGGGGGGAGGGGGGAACCCGGCCGCTCCGCCCTTCCCTGCCCTAAGCCCCTTCTCTCCTCCCAGCCCAGCCGAGACTCACCCTTCCCCCTGGCCCAGCCCCGGCCCGGTGCAGCCCCGCCGGCCCTTCCCCCTGGCCCAGCCCCGGCCCGGTGCAGCCCTGCCGGCCCTTCCCCCTGGCCCAGCCCCGGCCCGGTGCAGCCCCGCCGGCCCTTCCCCCTGGCCCAGCCCCGGCCCGGTGCAGCCCCGCCGGCCCTTTCCCCTGGCCCAGCCCCGGCCCGGTGCAGCCCCGCCGGCCCTTCCCCCTGGCCCAGCCCCGGCCCGGTGCCGCCCCACCGGCCCTTCCCCCTGGCCCAGCCCCGGCCCGGTGCAGCCCCACCGGCCCTTCCCCCTGGCCCAGCCCCGGCCCGGTGCAGCCCCACCGGCCCTTCCCCCTGGCCCAGCCCCGGCCCGGTGCAGCCCCGCCGGCCCTTCCCCCTGGCCCAGCCCCGGCCCGGGTGCCGCCCCGCCGGCCCTTCCCCCTGGCCCAGCCCCGGCCCGGTGCAGCCCCGCCGGCCCTTCCCCCTGGCCCAGCCCCGGCCCGGTGCAGCCCCGCCGGCCCTTCCCCCTGGCCCAGCCCCGGCCCGGTGCAGCCCCGCCGGCCCTTCCCCCTGGCCCAGCCCCGGCCCGGTGCAGCCCCGCCGGCCCTTCCCCCTGGCCCAGCCCCGGCCCGGTGCAGCCCCGCCGGCCCTTCCCCCTGGCCCAGCCCCGGCCCGGTGCAGCCCCGCCGGCCCTTCCCCCTGGCCCAGCCCCGGCCCGGTGCAGCCCCGCCGGCCCTTCCCCCTGGCCCAGCCCCGGCCCGGTGCAGCCCCGCCGGCCCTTCCCCCAGGCCCAGCCCCGGCCCGGTGCAGCCCCGCCGGCCCTTCCCCCTGGCCCAGCCCCGGCCCGGTGCAGCCCCGCCAGCCCTTCCCCCTGGCCCAGCCCCGGCCCGGTGCAGCCCCGCCAGCCCTTCCCCCTGGCCCAGCCCCGGCCCGGTGCAGCCCCGCCGGCCCTTCCCCCTGGCCCAGCCCCGGCCCGGTGCAGCCCTGCCGGCCCTTCCCCCTGGCCCAGCCCCGGCCCGGTGCAGCCCCGCCGGCCCTTCCCCCTGGCCCAGCCCCTGGCCCCCGTGCACCGTGGTCGGACCAGCCCTTCCGCCTCCCTCAGGCTCTGCCCAGGGTCTCTGGCCGGGCCCACGAGCCCAGGGAGCCTTTCCTGGAAGGCCAAGACGTCCCTCCCCCCCCCATAACTCTCTCAGTAAGCCCGGGGGGCCCCTCCCCATTCTGCACCATGGATCCAATGGGGAGAACCCTGCTGGACTCTTGGGGCACCTCCCTGTGTGCAGAGAGCAGGGGGGGCAGGTACTCGCCCCAGTCCTGCGGGTGCCGGAGCATAAAGGCCTCCAGCATCTGCGCCAGGGTCCCCGGGAACCTCCCCACCAGCCCGCTGGGCCGGGCGCCCTACGCTGGGGTCCAGGTGAGCCGGGCCCCGTGTGTCTCCCACAGGCACCGGAGCGGGGCCGACATGAAGTGGGATCCCTGGTCCGTGAGGACTCCTGGGGGAACCCCCTGCTGAACAGGGCCAGCGGCGCGTCTGCCACCGGGTCTGCTCGCTAGAGGGCAGGGCCACGGCCCCGGGGCAGTCGGGAGCCAGATCCCCGGCTCCCAGGACGTATTTCTCCCCCGTCTGGGTGGCCTGGCCCCACTAGATCCATCCCCACCCTCTGGAAAGGCTCCTCTACGATGGGCCGGCGCCTCGAGGCAGCTTCCCCCCGTCTCGGGCGTCCCGCCCCCTGGCAGGAGTCGCAGGCCCGGCAGTGCCGCTGCACGGCGCAAAGATCCCCGGGCGGCAGGAGGCCTGGAGCAGCCTCAGCCGGGTGCGCTGGATCCCCTGACCGGGACGCCATGGGCCAGGTACAGCAGCCTGGGGTGACGCTTTGGGGGAGCCACCAGCTGCCACTGGACCCCCCATGTCCCCACCTTCCTGGGGGAGCCGTTCCCGGACAGGAACCCCTCCCCCACAGGAACCCCTCCCGGCAGCCTCCCCCGAGGGGCTGAGCTGTGCCGAGTCCAGTCTGGTCCCTCAGCGTCTGCAAGGGGGGGTCTGCCTGCACCTCCGCCTGGAGTTCAGCCGCTGGGACCTGTTCCCCCCCTTGCCTGGGTCCGGAGTCCCAGCCCTGCTGAGCCCGGCCCCCTGGGGCATCTTGTCTGCTGGGCCGGGGCCCCGGGCCCCTCTCCCAGGGCGGGGTGCGGATACATCTCATTGCTCTCCGTGTTAACCACTGTCTCACTGAAACCTTTAGTGCAACTTTGTACCCAGCCCCTTTAGCCTTGCAGGGAGCCGCAGCTCTGCAGCGAGCCGCCCTTTTCTGTGTCGGCTGGAGTCTCCTCACCTGCTCCTGTGCAGGCTCCGTCCCCTCTGGCTACACGCACCGTCCTGCTGCGTGGGCGAGGGGTGAACGGCCGCCCCCGCCCCCTGGCCCTGGGGGAGGTCGGCGAGGGGTGGGAGCCAGAGCCCGGAACTATGAGACGAACAATGGGACCCGTGAAGTGGCCTGGACCTACGGCCGCCCTAGGAGTCGGCAGCAAGGGCCTGCGTTGGGAAGCCCTCTGTGAAGGGGAACGTGGCCGCGCTGAGACACCCCCAGACCAAGGCCCACACGTGGCAAACTGCACGTGCACATGGTGCCTCGCACAGGCGATGCGGGTGCACGTGGTGGCTAACGGGGGAGATGTGCAGGAGGGGGAAGACGCTGTTGACTGAAGGCGTCTTGCAGGGAACCCGGGAGCAGCGATCCGGATTGGCAGGAGCCCGGCTCCACCCCTGCCCCACCTAACTCACCCGGCCCGTGCAGTGAGAGGGAGTGTGTGTGTGTGGGGGGGGGGGTGTATGGGTGTGTGTGTGTATGGGTGTATGGGTGTGTGTGTATGGGGGGGTGTCGGTGTATGTGTGGGTGTGGGTGTATGAGGGGTGGGGGTGTCAGTGTGTATGTGTTTGTGTATGTGTGGGTGTGTGTATGGGTGTGTGTGTATGTGGGGTGTATGTGTGTGGGTGTGTATGGGTGTGTGTGGGGGTGTCAGTGTGTGTGTGTGTGTGTGTGTGTATGTGGGGTGTGTATGCGTGTGTGTATGTGGGGTGTGTGTGTGTGTCAGTGTGTGTGTGTGTATGTGGGGGATGTGGGGGTGTATGGGGGGTGTCAGTGTGTGTATGGGTGTGTGTGTGCGGGTGTGTATGTGTGTGTGTATGTGGGGGGTGTCGGTGTGTGTGTGTGTGTGTGTGTGTGTATGTGGGGTGTGTGGGGGGGGTGTCGGTGTGTGTGTGCGGGTGTGTATGTGTGTGTGTATGTGGGGGGTGTCGGTGTATGTGTGTGGGGGGGTGTCGGTGTGTGTGTGTGTGTGGATGTGGGGGATGTGGGGGTGTATGGGGGGTGTCGGTGTGTGTGTATGTGGGGGGTGTCGGTGTATGTGTGTGTGTGGGGGGGGGGTGTGGGGGGGTGTCGGTGTGTGTGTGTGTGTGGATGTGGGGGATGTGGGGGTGTATGGGGGGTGTCGGTGTGTGTGTGCGGGTGTGTATGTGTGTGTGTATGTGGGGGGTGTCGGTGTATGTGTGTGTGTGTGTGTGTGTATGTGGGGTGTGTGGGGGGGTGTCGGTGTGTGTGTGTGTGTGGATGTGGGGGATGTGGGGGTGTATGGGGGGTGTCGGTGTGTGTGTGCGGGTGTGTATGTGTGTGTGTATGTGGGGGGTGTCGGTGTATGTGTGTGTGTGTGTGTGTGTATGTGGGGTGTGTGGGGGGGGTGTTGGTGTGTGTGTGTGTGTGGATGTGGGGGATGTGGGGGTGTATGGGGGGTGTCAGTGTGTGTATGGGTGTGTGTGTGCGGGTGTGTATGTGTGTGTGTATGTGGGGGGTGTCGGTGTATGTGTGTGTGTGTGTGTGTGTGTGTGTATGTGGGGTGTGTGGGGGGGTGTCGGTGTGTGTGTGTGTGTGGATGTGGGGGATGTGGGGGTGTATGGGGGGTGTCGGTGTGTGTGTGCGGGTGTATGTGGGGGGTGTCGGTGTACGTGTGGGGGGGGGTGTCAGTGTGTGTATGGGTGTGTGTGTGCGGGTGTGTATGTGTGTGTGTATGTGGGGGGGTGTCGGTGTACGTGTGGGGGGGGGTGCTATATCATATGCACATGATAAGTGTTGACTGCTGTATGTGTGTTACCAATAACCGTGGACAGATCCCGTGCGGCACTTTTAAGTACAACAGGGGCCACGAGCCCCTCGCTTGCTCTGGCTACGATTGGTGGCCGGGGCCCTGTGGGGTCCGTCTGGCCACTCCTCTAGGTCGCCCCCATCAGCGGGTGCACCCCCACTTCCCTGAGGCCCTCCGTAGCCCCCATTCCAGAGGCACCCGGGCTACGGGCACCGTGAATGGGCCCGTCTGTGCCCCTCAGGGTCAGCTGGGTGTTGGCACCACGTGGTCTGGGCTACGACCTCGGCCGGGCCAGCGTCACCTCCGCCCCGTGTCCCAGTGGCCCGTCCCCGCCCTGCCACCCACCTGCAGGGGTACGAGCCGCCCCGCCCCCACCCGGCACACGGAGAGACCCGCCTCCCGAGGGTCGGACCCCCAGGAGGAGCCTGCTCCTCCTCCAAGGAGGTCTTGGGCCGTGGGGCCTGTCCTGGTGCCTGGGGCCCTGACCCCAGCGATGGCCGGTCAGGTGCGATGGGTCCGGCCCTGGCTGGCCCTCTGGGGGAAGGATTGCTGGGCCTCCCTCCTGGGACCCCTCCCTGGCACAGCCACGAGCTGATCTCCGCCTGATTCCCTCACACCCGGACCAGCTGTGAACTCGTCCACCAGCCGCCCCGAACAGCCCTCCGGATCCCTGTGCGCCCGCCACAGCCAGGTCGGCCGGGCACATTGCATGGGACCATCAGCCTGACCAGGGCCGCTGCGCTCCCCGCCCCCCCCGAACACCCACTCCCGGCAGCGTGGCGCCAGGCGGGAGGCCAGGTCTGAGACGGTCTCTGGCCACTTCTGCGCCCCTGTAGCCCTTCCCTGCACTTTCCTGGGGTCAGCCCGGACTGTGCGGCAGGGCCTGCTTGGCCCGTTCGGAGTCACCCGGCTGCAGATCCTCCAGCTGGTCGAGCCCCCTGCGGCCTCCTGACCCAGCAAGGGGGGAGCTGCCGGAGCCGGTCCACTGGGGGTCTGGGGCAGTTCACAGGCCTGCTCGAAGGGGCTCAGAAACCCGTCCACGTCCCCACGTCCTTACACTGGGCCAGCAGGAGCTTCTCCAAGTGCATGTCCGTCCCGGCCCCCCGGGGTCCTCCCCCTCAGTGCAGCCGGGCCCCTCGGCTCCTCCGCCACGGCCCCCCGGGGTCCTCCCCCTCAGTGCAGCCGGGCCCCTCGGCTCCTCCGCCCCGCCACGGCCCCCCGGGGTCCTCCCCCTCAGCGCAGCCGGGCCCCTCGGCTCCTCCGCCCCGCCACGGCCCCCCGGGGTCCTCCCCCTCAGCGCAGCCGGGCCCCTCGGCTCCTCCGCCCCGCCACGGCCCCCTGGGGTCCTCCCCCTCAGTGCAGCCGGGCCCCTCGGCTCCTCCGCCCCGCCACGGCCCCCTGGGGTCCTCCCCCTCAGTGCAGCCGGGCCCCTCGGCTCCTCCGCCCCGCCACGGCCCCCCGGGGTCCTCCCCCTCAGTGCAGCCGGGCCCCTCGGCTCCTCCGCCACGGCCCCCCGGGGTCCTCCCCCTCAGTGCAGCCGGGCCCCTCGGCTCCTCCGCCCCGCCACGGCCCCCCGGGGTCCTCCCCCTCAGCGCAGCCGGGCCCCTCGGCTCCTCCGCCCCGCCACGGCCCCCCGGGGTCCTCCCCCTCAGCGCAGCCGGGCCCCTCGGCTCCTCCGCCCCGCCACGGCCCCCTGGGGTCCTCCCCCTCAGTGCAGCCGGGCCCCTCGGCTCCTCCGCCCCGCCACGGCCCCCTGGGGTCCTCCCCCTCAGTGCAGCCGGGCCCCTCGGCTCCTCCGCCCCGCCACGGCCCCCCGGGGTCCTCCCCCTCAGTGCAGCCGGACCCCTCGGCTCCTCCGCCCCGCCACGGCCCCCTGGGGTCCTCCCCCTCAGTGCAGCCGGACCCCTCGGCTCCTCCGCCCCACCACGGCCCCCTGGGGTCCTCCCCCTCAGTGCAGCCGGGCCCCTCGGCTCCTCCGCCCCGCCACGGCCCCCCGGGGTCCTCCCCCTCAGTGCAGCCGGACCCCTCGGCTCCTCCGCCCCACCACGGCCCCCTGGGGTCCTCCCCCTCAGTGCAGCCGGGCCCCTCGGCTCCTCCGCCCCGCCACGGCCCCCCGGGGTCCTCCCCCTCAGCGCAGCCGGGCCCCTCGGCTCCTCCGCCCCGCCACGGCCCCCTGGGGTCCTCCCCCTCAGTGCAGCCGGGCCCCTCGGCTCCTCCGCCCCGCCACGGCCCCCCGGGGTCCTCCCCCTCAGTGCAGCCGGACCCCTCGGCTCCTCCGCCCCACCACGGCCCCCTGGGGTCCTCCCCCTCAGCGCAGCCGGGCCCCTCGGCTCCTCCGCCCCGCCACGGCCCCCCGGGGTCCTCCCCCTCAGCGCAGCCGGGCCCCTCGGCTCCTCCGCCCCGCCACGGCCCCCCGGGGTCCTCCCCCTCAGTGCAGCTGGGCCCCTCGGCTCCTCCGCCCCGCCACGGCCCCCCGGGGTCCTCCCCCTCAGCGCAGCCGGGCCCCTCGGCTCCTCCGCCCCGCCACGGCCCCCTGGGGTCCTCCCCCTCAGCGCAGCCGGGCCCCTCGGCTCCTCCGCCCCGCCACGGCCCCCTGGGGTCCTCCCCCTCAGCGCAGCCGGGCCCCTCGGCTCCTCCGCCCCACCATGGCCCCCTGGGGTCCTCCCCCTCAGTGCAGCCGGGCCCCTCGGCTCCTCCGCCCCGCCACGGCCCCCTGGGGTCCTCCCCCTCAGTGCAGCCGGGCCCCTCGGCTCCTCCGCCCCGCCACGGCCCCCTGGGGTCCTCCCCCTCAGCGCAGCCGGGCCCCTCGGCTCCTCCGCCCTGCCACGGCCCCCTGGGGTCCTCCCCCTCAGCGCAGCCGGGCCCCTCGGCTCCTCCGCCCCGCCACGGCCCCCTGGGGTCCTCCCCCTCAGCGCAGCCGGGCCCCTCGGCTCCTCCGCCCTGCCACGGCCCCCTGGGGTCCTCCCCCTCAGTGCAGCCGGGCCCCTCGGCTCCTCCGCCCCGCCACGGCCCCCTGGGGTCCTCCCCCTCAGTGCAGCCGGGCCCCTCGGCTCCTCCACCCCACCACGGCCCCCCGGGGTCCTCCCCCTCAGTGCAGCCGGGCCCCTCGGCTCCTCCGCCCCGCCACGGCCCCCTGGGGTCCTCCCCCTCAGTGCAGCCGGGCCCCTCGGCTCCTCCGCCCCGCCACGGCCCCCTGGGGTCCTCCCCCTCAGTGCAGCCGGGCCCCTCGGCTCCTCCGCCCCGCCACGGCCCCCTGGGGTCCTCCCCCTCAGTGCAGCCGGGCCCCTCGGCTCCTCCGCCCCGCCACGGCCCCCTGGGGTCCTCCCCCTCAGTGCAGCCGGGCCCCTCGGCTCCTCCGCCCCGCCACGGCCCCCTGGGGTCCTCCCCCTCAGCGCAGCCGGGCCCCTCGGCTCCTCCGCCCCGCCATGGCCCCCCGGGGTCCTCCCCCTCAGCGCAGCCGGGCCCCTCGGCTCCTCCGCCCCGCCATGGCCCCCTGGGGTCCTCCCCCTCAGTGCAGCCGGGCCCCTCGGCTCCTCCGCCCCGCCACGGCCCCCTGGGGTCCTCCCCCTCAGCTCAGCCGGGCCCCTCGGCTCCTCCGCCCCGCCACGGCCCCCTGGGGTCCTCCCCCTCAGCGCAGCCGGGCCCCTCGGCTCCTCCGCCCCGCCACGGCCCCCCGGGGTCCTCCCCCTCAGTGCAGCCGGACCCCTCGGCTCCTCCGCCCCACCATGGCCCCCTGGGGTCCTCCCCCTCAGCGCAGCCGGGCCCCTCGGCTCCTCCGCCCCGCCACGGCCCCCCGGGGTCCTCCCCCTCAGTGCAGCCGGACCCCTCGGCTCCTCCGCCCCGCCACGGCCCCCCGGGGTCCTCCCCCTCAGTGCAGCCGGGCCCCTCGGCTCCTCCGCCCCGCCACGGCCCCCCGGGGTCCTCCCCCTCAGTGCAGCCGGGCCCCTCGGCTCCTCCGCCCCGCCACGGCCCCCTGGGGTCCTCCCCCTCAGCGCAGCCGGGCCCCTCGGCTCCTCCGCCCCGCCACGGCCCCCCAGGGTCCTCCCCCTCAGTGCAGCCGGGCCCCTCGGCTCCTCCGCCCCGCCACGGCCCCCCGGGGTCCTCCCCCTCAGCGCAGCCGGGCCCCTCGGCTCCTCCGCCCCGCCACGGCCCCCCGGGGTCCTCCCCCTCAGTGCAGCCGGGCCCCTCGGCTCCTCCGCCCCGCCACGGCCCCCCGGGGTCCTCCCCCTCAGTGCAGCTGGGCCCCTCGGCTCCTCCGCCCCGCCACGGCCCCCCGGGGTCCTCCCCCTCAGTGCAGCCGGGCCCTTGGCTCCTCCGCCCCGCCACGGCCCCCCGGGGTCCTCCCCCTCAGTGCAGCTGGGCCCCTCGGCTCCTCCGCCCCGCCACGGCCCCCCGGGGTCCTCCCCCTCAGCGCAGCCGGGCCCTTGGCTCCTCCACCCCGCCACGGCCCCCTGGGGTCCTCCCCCTCAGCGCAGCCGGGCCCCTCGGCTCCTCCGCCCCGCCACGGCCCCCTGGGGTCCTCCCCCTCAGCGCAGCCGGGCCCCTCGGCTCCTCCGCCCCGCCACGGCCCCCCGGGGTCCTCCACCTCAGCGCAGCCGGGCCCTTGGCTCCTCCGCCCCGCCACGGCCCCCTGGGGTCCTCCCCCTCAGCGCAGCCGGGCCCTTGGCTCCTCCGCCCCGCCACGGCCCCCCGGGGTCCTCCCCCTCAGCGCAGCCGGGCCCCTCGGCTCCTCCGCCCCGCCACGGCCCCCCGGGGTCCTCCCCCTCAGCGCAGCCGGGCCCCTCGGCTCCTCCGCCCCGCCACGGCCCCCCGGGGTCCTCCCCCTCAGTGCAGCCGGGCCCCTCGGCTCCTCCGCCCCGCCACGGCCCCCTGGGGTCCTCCCCCTCAGCGCAGCCGGGCCCCTCGGCTCCTCCGCCCCGCCACGGCCCCCTGGGGTCCTCCCCCTCAGTGCAGCCGGGCCCCTCGGCTCCTCCGCCCCGCCACGGCCCCCTGGGGTCCTCCCCCTCAGTGCAGCCGGGCCCCTCGGCTCCTCCACCCCGCCACGGCCCCCCGGGGTCCTCCCCCTCAGTGCAGCCGGGGCCCTTGGCTCCTCCGCCCCGCCACGGCCCCCCGGGGTCCTCCCCCTCAGCGCAGCCGGGCCCCTCGGCTCCTCCGCCCCGCCACGGCCCCCTGGGGTCCTCCCCCTCAGTGCAGCCGGGCCCCTCGGCTCCTCCACCCCGCCACGGCCCCCCGGGGTCCTCCCCCTCAGTGCAGCCGGGGCCCTTGGCTCCTCCGCCCCGCCACGGCCCCCCGGGGTCCTCCCCCTCAGTGCAGCCGGGCCCTTGGCTCCTCCGCCCCGCCACGGCCCCCTGGGGTCCTCCCCCTCAGTGCAGCCGGGCCCCTCGGCTCCTCCACCCCGCCACGGCCCCCCGGGGTCCTCCCCCTCAGCGCAGCCGGGCCCCTCGGCTCCTCCACCCCGCCACGGCCCGCTCATGCTGCCGCTGCTCCCTATGGTCCTCGCGCTCCTTTTCGGGGTCCTGCCGCTCCTTCTCCTTGGGTATGCATACATTACCCTCCTAGTTCGAACTAGCGGGGTAGTGTAGACAGACCCCTTCTCCTGCGCCTCCAATTCCTTTATCTGCAGCTCCATCTCCCGCCGCCGCAGCTCTGCCAGGAGGGACCCCGCCCTGGACAGACCGCGCCTGGCAGAGCCTGTCCTGGTGGGCACCGCGTCTCCGGCGGGCGCCAGCCCTCCCTCCAGTCTGAGAGGCTGAGACGCTCCCCGGGGGTCTGGCTGCTCCCCGCTGGGACAGGATCCAGGCCCCTGGACGGGTCTCTCTCTTGCAGCCGGGCAATCAGCTGGGCCTTGGTTGCTTTTCCCGCGGGCAGGCCCCTCTCCGCACAGCCCCACCAGCTCTGCCCCCAGGAGTCGGGCGCAGGCCATCGCCCCGCCGGTCCCCGGGGTGCAGACTCCCCGGCCGAGTGCTGCAGCGCCCACGACTGCCAGGAACCGCTTCGCTCTGCGCCCCAGACACATACTGCTGGATGCTCCATCCACGGTGCAGCTGAACCATCCTCTGCTACCACTGTCACGGCGACGCCGGGGATCTTTGCGCCGCGCAGCGGCACTGCCGGGCCTGCGACTCCTGCCAGGGGGCGGGACGCCCGAGACGGGGGGAAGCTGCCTCGAGGCGCCGGCCCATCGTAGAGGAGCCGTTCCACGGGGGGTGGCAATGGATCTAGTGGGGATTTCACCACCTGCTACCCCAGGCCGTGGCCCTGCCCTCTATCCAGGCAGACCCGGTGGCAGACGCGCCCCTGGCCCTGTTCAGCAGGGGGGGTCCCCCAGGAGTCCTCACGGACCAGGGATCCAACTTCATGGCGGCCCCGCTCCAGTGCTTGTGGGGAAGTGCAGGGTCCAGCACCCCTGGGCCTCGGCGTAGCACCCCCAGACCAACGGGCTGGTGGGGAGGTTCAATGGGACTCGGAAGCAGATGCTAAGGACCTTTATGCACCAGCACCCGCAGGACTGGGACAAGTCCCGGCCCCCTGGGGTCCTCCCCACTCAGCGCAGCCGGGGCCCTCGGCTCCTCCGCCCCGCCACGGCCCCCTGGGGTCCTCCCCCTCAGCGCAGCCGGGCCCCTCGGCTCCTCCGCCCCGCCACGGCCCCCTGGGGTCCTCCCCCTCAGTGCAGCCGGGCCCCTCGGCTCCTCCGCCCCGCCACGGCCCCCTGGGGTCCTCCCCCTCAGTGCAGCCGGGCCCTTGGCTCCTCCGCCCCGCCACGGCCCCCTGGGGTCCTCCCCCTCAGCGCAGCCGGGCCCCTCGGCTCCTCCGCCCCGCCACGGCCCGCTCATGCTGCCGCTGCTCCCTACGGTCCTCGCGCTCCTTTTCGGGGTCCTGCCGCTCCGATCCGCACACACCCGCGCACACGCAGTGATCCGCACACACCCACGTGCACACAGCGATCCGCACACACCCACGCACACGCAGTGATCCGCACACACACACTGATACGCACACGCAGTGATCCGCACACACCCACGCACACGCAGCGATCCGCACACACCCGCGCACACACAGCGATCCGCACACACCCGCGCACACGCAGTGATCCGCACACACACACTGATACGCACACGCAGTGATCCGCACACACCCGCGCACACGCAGTGATCCGCACACACCCACGCACACGCAGCGATCCGCACACACACACTGATACGCACACGCAGTGATCCGCACACACCCGCGCACACGCAGCGATCCGCACACACCCACGCACACGCAGCGATCCGCACACACACACTGATACGCACACGCAGCGATCCGCACACACACACTGATACGCACACGCAGCGATCCGCACACACCCGCGCACATGGGCACCGATCCGCGCACACCCGCACACACACTGATATGCACACACGCAGCAATCTGCACACACCCGCGCACACGCAGCGATCCGCACACACCCGCGCACATGGGCACCGATCCACGCACACCCGCACACACACACTGATATGCACACACGCAGCGATCCGCACACACCCGCGCACACGCAGCGATCCGCGCACACCCGCACACACACTGATACGCACACACGCACCGATCCGCACACACCCGCGCACACACTCCGATCCACACACACCCACGCACATGGGCACCGATCCGCACACACCTGCACACACACACACCGACCCGCACACACCGATCCGCACACACCCACACCCGCAGCAATCCGCACACACTCACGCACACACACCGATCCGTACACACATGCACACACGCAGCTATCTCTACACATCCGTGCGCACAGGCACCGATCCGCACACACCCACGCACACGCACTGATCCGCACACACCCGCGCACACGCACTGATCCGCACACACCCGTGCACACACACTGATCCGCACACACCCGCACACACGCACCGATCCGCACACACCCGCGCACACGCAGCGATCCGCACACACCCGCGCACACGCAGCGATCCGCACACACCCACGCACACGCAGCGATCCGCACACACCCGCGCACACGCAGCGATCCGCACACACCCACGCACACGCAGCGATCCGCACACACACACTGATACGCACACGCAGCGATCCGCACACACCCGCGCACACGCAGCGATCCGCACACACCCGCGCACACGCAGCGATCCGCACACACACACTGATACGCACACGCACCGATCCGCACACACCCGCGCACATGCACCGATCCGCACACACCCGCGCACACGGGCACCGATCCAGCCCTCTGGCCTGTGCCCACCCCCCAGTATTAATAACTTTGCTCCAGCAACTCCCGACAGGCTCCACAAGACAAATCTTCCCCTCCCGCTGCCCCCCCCTCTCCAGTCCCCCTTGTGCCACGGACACCCCTCCCACCAGCACCCCTCCGCCCCCAAGCTTCCGCCAGCCCCGCTCTGCGCCGCCCCAGCTAGTCCCCGACTGCACCGCTGGGCAGTCACCCCCCGTCACTCACAAACCTCCCACGCTGGGTCCTGCACCCCCACCCTGGCCTGTCACCCAGACAGGACCCATGATTCCGTGTGTCCTGGGGGAGGGTCGGGGAAGGGCAGCCAATGCCCCTGCCTGACACAGACACCCCAGACCACTGCAACATGCCCCCCAAATCCCCATCTGAGAACCACCGAGGCCCCCGGCCCCGGTGAACAGATGGACGGCTCGGTGGGGGAGCAAGGGAAACCAAGTCACTGAACCAGCATGAGAACCGGGGCCCCAGCCCCCTGCTCCGACCACTGGGCCTCACGCCCCCTCCCCAGCACCAGGAGAAAACCCAACAGTCCTGAGCTACATGCCACAGGCACCCGCACTAGCCCCTTCTCTGCCCCCAGCCAACGACCCCCCAATCTCTGCCCCCAGCCAGCGACCCCAGATCTCTGCCCCCAGCCAGTGACCCCCAGATCTCTGCCCCCAGCCACCCCCAATCTCTGCCCCCCACCGACTCCTCAATCCTTCCCCCAGCCAGCGACCCACAATCTCTGCCCCCCCCACGCCGACGCACTGACCTTGCAGGCAGAAGTGGCAGCTGTAAAACATTCACTCCAGTCCAGTCCAGAACCTGGGAAGAGAGCAACTGGGTCAGAACTGGGGCCGCGCCAAGGGCCCGGGGCAGAGGCACCAGCAGCCAGGCTGGGGGGCAGGGCTAAGTGCTGCCCCGCTCCCTCGCTCGCACAAGCCTGGAGCCGTCGCTTTCCAAGCCCAGAATGCCCCTAACTGGGGATCTGCTGGGAAAAGGGCCTGGCCCCTCCACTCCAGGGGCAGGGAGTTCCACAGGTTGGGCCCGCCTTGGCTGGGAAGGGCTTCCTGCCCCTCTTTGGAACTGGCCCCGGCCAGGATCCCTGAACCATGTCCCCATAAAAATCGCAGCCTCTCTGGGGTGCAGGCAACACCCTCTTCAACCCCTTCCAGCCACGCACTTGTCCCCCGCGCTCCCACCAGGGTCACACGGCCCTTGGGACACCCCGACACCCCCATGGCACACTTGAGGGCTTGGACACAGCCCAAGCACACACAGCAGTCTGAGTGTGCACACATGTGCACAGACACATGCACGTACAGACGTGCACGCCCCATGCACGCACACATGTGCACACAGACATGCATGCCCCCGCACACACACATGTGCACACAGACATGCATGCCCCCGCGCACACACATGTGCACACAGACATGCACGCCCCCGCGCACACACGCAGACATGCACACGTACACACACTTGCGCACAGACGTGCATGCCTCCCTCATGCACACAAACATGCACATGTACACATACGTGCACGCAGACATGCACGCCCCCCACACGCACACATGTGCACCCACGCACACTGGCGTGTACATGTATGCACATGCCCCCCACACCCGTGTGCCCCTCCACATGTGCACGCACGCCCAGACATGCCCGCCCGAGCCGGTGAGAGAAGCAGGCGCTCTGCCTCCCGCCCCCCAGCCCGGGCAGCCCAGGCGCCCTGCTACCCCGGCCGGGGGCGCCAGGCCCAGCCCGCCCAGCGCCTGCTAATCAGGGGATGTCATCTGCGGAGCCAAGTCTTTGCTTAAAGAGATTTAGGGCAGGAATCAATAGGAAATTTAAAAATCAATGCGGTTAGCGGGAGGAAATCGATGGGTTTAATCGGGCTGCCGATCCCCGTCACAACAATTAGAACGACGGGATGTTCTACAACCTGCTACACGCCATTAGCGTCACCCGCGCCCTGAGCGATGGGGTCCCGGGGGACAGCCGGGCGGCGGGGAGGGGAGCGCAGCGCGGGGGCTGTGGGGGCCCGGCAGGAAGTGCGGGGGGGGGCAGATGGGGCCTGTCAGGGAGTGGTGACGGGGGGCAGATGGGGCCAGGAGGGAGTGACATGGGGGGGCAGATGGGGCCAGGAGGGAGTGGTGCAGGGGGGCCCAGCAGGGAGTGGTGAGGGGGGGCCCAGCAGGGAGTGGTGAGGGGGGGCCCAGCAGGGAGTGGTGCGGGGGGGGCAGATGGGGCCAGGAGGGAGTGACATGGGGGGGGCAGATGGGGCCAGGAGGGAGTGGTGCGGGGGGGGGCCCAGCAGGGAGTGATGGGGGGGCAGATGGGGCCAGGAGGGAGTGGTGCGGGGGGGCCCAGCAGGGAGTGGTGCGGGGGGGCCCAGCAGGGAGTGGTGAGGGGGGGCCCAGCAGGGAGTGGTGAGGGGGGGGCAGATGGGGCCAGGAGGGAGTGGTGCAGGGGGGGCCCAGCAGGGAGTGGTGAGGGGGGGGCCCAGCAGGGAGTGGTGAGGGGGGGCCCAGCAGGGAGTGGTGAGGGGGGGGGCAGATGGGGCCAGGAGGGAGTGGTGCGGGGGGGCCCAGCAGGGAGTGGTGCAGGGGGGGCCCAGCAGGGAGTGGTGAGGGGGGGGCCAGCAGGGAGTGGTGGGGGGGGGCAGATGGGGCCAGGAGGGAGTGGTGCAGGGGGGGCCCAGCAGGGAGTGGTGGGGGGGCAGATGGGGCCAGGAGGGAGTGGTGCGGGGGGGCCCAGCAGGGAGTGGTGCAGGGGGGGGCCCAGCAGGGAGTGGTGAGGGGGGGCCCAGCAGGGAGTGATGGGGGGGCAGATGGGGCCAGGAGGGAGAGGTGTGGGGGGGCCCAGCAGGGAGTGGTGCGGGGGGGGGCCAGCAGGGAGTGGTGAGGGGGGGCCCAGCAGGCAGTGGTGCGGGGGGGGGGCCCAGCAGGGAGTGGTGAGGGGGGGCCCAGCAGGCAGTGGTGCGGGGGGGGCCCAGCAGGGAGTGGTGCAGGGGGGGCCCAGCAGGGAGTGGTGAGGGGGGGCCCAGCAGGGAGTGGTGGGGGGGGGCAGATGGGGCCAGCAGGGAGTGGTGAGGGGGGGCCCAGCAGGGAGTGGTGACGGGGGGCCCAGCAGGGAGTGATGGGGGGGCAGATGGGCCCAGCAGGGAGTGGTGCAGGGGGGGCCCAGCAGGGAGTGGTGAGGGGGGCCCAGCAGGGAGTGATGGGGGGGCAGATGGGGCCAGGAGGAAGTGACATGGGGGGCAGGACCGGCTCGGTGCACTCAGCCTGTGCTCGGGGAGGGGACAATCCCTCCCTCGGTGTTAGCACGGATGCCCAAGGAAGCACGGGGGCAGGGTGCTGTGAGCTTCCTTAGCGGTGCCCTGGGAATGGGGAGGGGGTGGGAGTTGGCATGGGGGAGGGGGCCAGGCGAGGCAGCCTGGAGCGAGAAGCCCAATCGATGTGTCAGCGCCGGGGTCGCTGGGAATCCCCGAAAATCAATGCGCAGCGTTGGCGGCCGCGCGGAGCCCAGCCCAGGAGGGAGCTGACAGGCGCTAATCGGCCTGTCGATAGCCCTGACCCTGCCACTTAACCTATCGACAGGCGGGGGACTGCCCCGGGCGGGGGGGCGCCAGGCCAGCACGGGCTGGGGGTGGTTGGGCCCCGGGCGGGGGGGCGCCAGGCCAGCACGGGCTGGTGGTGGTTGGGCCCCGGGCGGGGGGGCGCCAGGCCAGCACGGGCTGGGGGTGGTTGGGCCCCGGGCGGGGGGGGCACCAGGCCAGCACGGGCTGGGGGTGGTTGGGTCCCGGGCGGGGGGGGCGCCAGGCCAGCACGGGCTGGGGGTGGTTGGGCCCCGGGCGGGGGGGCGCCAGGCCAGCACGGGCTGGGGGTGGTTGGGCCCCGGGCGGGGGGGGGCGCCAGGCCAGCACGGGCTGGGGGTGGTTGGGTCCTGGGCGGGGGGGGCGCCAGGCCAGCACGGGCTGGGGGTGGTTGGGCCCCGGGCGGGGGGGGCGCCAGGCCAGCACGGGCTGGGGGTGGTTGGGTTCCGGGCGGGGGGGGCGCCAGGCCAGCAAGGGCTGGGGGTGGTTGGGCCCCGGGCGGGGGGGGGGGGGCGCCAGGCCAGCACGGGCTGGGGGTGGTTGGGTCCCTGGCGGGGGGGCACCAGGCCAGCACGGGCTGGGGGTGGTTGGGTCCTGGGCGGGGGGGCGCCAGGCCAGCACGGGCTGGGGGTGGTTGGGCCCCGGGCGGGGGGGCGCCAGGCCAGCACGGGCTGGGGGTGGTTGGGTCCCGGGCGGGGGGGCGCCAGGCCGGTATGGGTGAGGGGTTGGGACAACTCCGGGCAGGGGGGCACCAGGTTGGCACAGGCTGTGGGTGGTCGGCCCTGGGCAGGGGAAGGGCCCTGGGCAGGGGAAGGGCCTGCCAGGGCATGGGGGTGTCAGCAAGGCCCCATGGGCTGGGGAGATACCACTGGCTGGATGCAGGGGTCACTGTCCCTCGGGAGTCAGACCTCAGTGCTAGAGACCCCCGGGGCACTATGGGAGGAGGCCTGGCACCAGCAGCCCTCTGGGACCCCCTTCCACTGGAGGGGCAGGAGCAACATCCCCTCTAATATGTTCTACCATGTGCAGAATAAACATTGTTGGGTGCACCAAGGCCTGTGGGAATGTGCACCCCCAGGAGAAGCACAAACGCAGCGAGGGCTCCACTAATCAGCTGGGCAGCCTTGGAATCTCTGCTGAGGGGCCGCCCACGCGCCCGGGTCCCAGGGACACTGGACAGGGAGACGTGGGACTCAGCAGGGATCCTGAGAAACACCCCCCGAGTGCAGCGTGAGGGGCCGATGGTACAGCAAGGCCCAGCTCCATTGCTACACCCGATCCAGGGCCTGGCTACACCCAAACCCCCTGCATCCTGATCCAGGGAGCAGCTACACCCCAACCCCCCTACACCCGATCCAGGGCCTGGCTACACCCAAACCCCATACAGCCCAAGGCAGGGCCTGGCTACACACTAATCCCCTGCACCCCGATCCAGAGTGTAGATACACCCCAACCCCCCTACACCCTGATCCAAGGCCTGGCTACATCCCACACCCTACAGCTCGATTCAGGGCCTGGCTACACCCCAACCGCCTACATCTGACCCAGACCACAGCAATACCTCAAAACCGCCACCATCCCTCTGCTCCCGGCTCCCACCCCAGGGCCCTGCCTGACGGGGTCGCGCTGAGGGGGTGCTGTGCTTGGTGGGCAGAGTGTGTATTTCCCCCTTTGGGCACCCAGAGGGTTAACCTCTCGGATGCCTGGGTCCACATTCGGCCTGCCCACAGCCCCCCCTCGCAGAGAGGGGCCTCTAAATATGGATTCCCCCCCCATCCCCCGTGGTGCAGGTGGGGGTGGGGCCCCAGCAGAGGGGGGTGGTGTCGGCTGCTCACAACTGCCCCAGGGCTCCGGGCGACGTGCACTCCCCACCACACAGGGGCAGAGGAAACCTCACAACAACACAGCCACAAACATGGCCAGAGAACTCACACGGGCCGCGCACAGCGCACAACAGACCCAGCACAGAGACCAGAGCACAAACGTCGCCCCCCCGCCCTGTGCACTCGCACGCGCCCCCGGCGTGGGCACAGCCGACGCAGCAACACACCTCCCGGCTCTGTGCCCCTTTTGCACAAGCACACGCACACACAGACACCCCCTTGTCCCCACCCTCACCCTGTTCTGCGGCCCGGGCGTCAGCAGGGGACACAGGGACATCAGCACCCCCAGACCAAGGCACCCCAGAACAGAGACGCATTTTCACAATCCATGTGGGACTGGGAGTGTGCGTGTGCACGTGAACGTGTGTGCGATGGTGCAGGAGTTCACAACTGAGAGTGGGAATGGGTGTGTGCTTGTGCACACCCCCAGGCCCCCTACACACACACAAAACTGCTGACCCTATGAAAAGCGGCTGGCTACTGAAATCTGGTTAGCAGAATCCACTTATGGGCTGGCTGCAAGGAGCCGGGGGGCGGGGACAGGACCCCTGGGTTACAGCCCCAGCTTGGGCAGGGAGGTCTAGTGGTTAAAGTCGGGGGGGTCTCATTGACCCTCGGAGCGGAGGGGGTTTTACTCTGTTACGCGACCTCCAGGTCAGCAAACCTGAGTGTGGACACCCGAAGAACAACCCGGAGCCTGCGCCGCCGAGTCACCCCGCCCCCCCCCGCCAGTGCTACACTACAAGCTCTCGGGCAGGCGCTCTCTGGCTGCGCGCCTGGGGGCGCTCGGCCCGCCGGGCCCTGATCTCGGCCCCAAGTCCAGCACCAAGCCCGGCCAGTCACTCCGGATTAGGCTCATTAACTGCAGCTGGAGTCACTTGGCTCCTTGTGCCAATCCCCCCCCCCAGCCCTGCAAACCAGCTACAACCCCTCCCCGGGGGGGCCATTCACAGAGCCCCCAAATCCCCCCCAGAGCCAGGGAACCTGTCAGCAAGTCTGAGAGCAACTCAAGCAGAGAAAGAATCCCGGACAACTATGGACAGACAGGTGTGCAGACAGACAGAGTGTATGGGGATGGACAGATGGACGGACAGACAGAGTGTATGGGGATGGACAGATGGACGGACAGACAGAGTGTATGGGGATGGACAGATGGACGGACAGACAGGGTATATGGGGACAGACAGAGGGATAGACCGAGTAAGTGTATGGGGAGAGACGGAGGGACGGAGAGACAGAGTGCATGGGGACGGACAGACGGACAGAGTGTATGGGGACAGACAGAGGGACGGACAGACAGAGTATATGAGGACAGATGGAGGGATGGACAGAGAGAGTGTACGGGGACAGACAGAGGGACAGACAGAGAGAGTGCATGGGGACAGACGGAGGGACAGACAGACAGAGAGCATGGGGACAGATGGAGGGACAGACAGACAGAGTGAATGGGGACGGACAGACAGAGGGACAGACAGAGAGAGTGCATGGGGACAGACGGAGGGATGGACAGACAGAGAGAGTGCATGAGGACAGACGGAGGGATGGACAGACAGAGAGAGTGCATGAGGACAGACGGAGGGACGGACAGACAGACAGAGTGCATGGGGACAGACGGAGGGATGGACAGACAGAGTGCACGGGGACAGACAGACAGAGGGACAGACAGACAGAGCGCATGGGGACAGACAGAGGGACAGACAGACAGAGTGCATGGGGACAGACGGAGGGACGGACAGACAGAGCGCATGGGGACAGACGGAGGGACGGACAGACAGACAGAGTGCATGGGGACAGACGGAGGGACGGACAGACAGAGAGAGTGCATGGGGACAGACGGAGGGATGGACAGACAGAGTGCACGGGGACAGACAGACAGAGGGACAGACAGACAGAGTTCATGGGGACAGACGGAGGGACGGACAGACAGAGTGCACGGGGACAGACAGACAGAGGGACAGACAGACAGAGTGCATGGGGACAGACGGAGGGACGGACAGACAGAGAGAGCACATGGGGACAGACGGAGGGATGGACAGACAGAGTGCACGGGGACAGACAGACAGAGGGACAGACAGACAGAGCGCATGGGGACAGACGGAGGGAGGGACGGACAGACAGAGCGCACGGGGACAGACGGAGGGACGGACAGACAGAGCGCACGGGGACAGACGGAGGGACGGACAGACAGACAGAGCGCACGGGGACAGACGGAGGGACGGACAGACAGACAGAGCGCACGGGGACAGACGGAGGGAGGGACGGACGGACAGACAGAGCCGGGGGTGCGGGCATGGCCAGCCGGCGGGCGCCGACGCCGGACACCTGGCGGTTTGCAGTCTCTCCATCAGGCGAACGGGGACGGATTGTGGGACCTGCGCCCCGGGGAGCCCAGGCCTCCGGGCGGGAGCGAGCCGGGGACCCGGGCGCCGGGATCAGGCGGCGGCCGCATTTGGAGGCCCCCGGCGCGACTGGCAAGAGGCTGCTCGTGCGGCGGGCGCTGGACCTGCAGGCGCTGGGGGTCTCCGGCCACACGGCCCGGCACAGAGCTCCCCGGGGGCGGGGACGCCGTTCCTACCGGGCCGGGCCAGAGCGCGAGGGGCAGGGGGCACCCGGAGCTGCTGGCGGGAGACCAGCGGGGCTGAGCGGCCCAGGGCGGGCGCAGGCTGCCCCCGGGGGGCCGCTTTGGCTTGTGCACGTGCCCCGGGGCAGCCCCCGCCGGGGGGTGCAGGCAGCCAGGCCGCCCGGCTCTGGGGTTCACTGCCTGGCGCGCGGCGGCTGCCTTCGGTCCTGGCCCCCGCCCGCCCATCCCCCGCCCCCGCTTTGAGGGGATTCCTCCACCCCCCGGCAGGCAGGGAGGGGATCCCCAGGCTCTGCAGAGCGGGGGGGGATCCCTGCCGAGGGCCGGCTGAGATGGAGAAAGCCACGGTCAGGCCTTGGCCAGGAAATGGCTGCTGTCAGGTACACAGCGGGATCCCGCCGGGCCGGGGGGCAGCCCCCAATGACACAAGCCCAGGGATGCTGCTTCGTTACTGGTCACATGGGGGGCGCACAGGGCTGGGGGGGAGGGGGTCCCTGATCAGCTGGTGGACGAGGGGGGTGGTAAGAAGGGGGGTGGGGGCCTGTATAGAAGGGGAGACTGAGCCAGGGGATGGGAGGGGGAAGGGCGAGTGGGGGGGGTCTGGTGCAGGGGGAGAAGGCAGGAGACCGGCGAAGGAAAAGGGGGGCGGGGAGCAGCCTGGGAAAGGTGCCGAGCCAGGAGGGCAGGTGGGGGGAGGGAGGCAGGGAACCGGGGAGGGGGCAGGGGGGTTCTCTGGCCAGGGCCTTTTGTGAAGCCAGCTAGGTCCTGGTCCGGGGCACTCTGCAGCCTGCACGGGGGGGGCAGGGGTCTCCCGGGGGGGGCGTCCAGGTGAAATTCCCTGCATGGGACAGGTGTGGCAAAGGACCAGAGGCCAAACCCCGAGGCCAGACAGACGCACCACACCCCAGATGCACCCCCTGCCCAGAGAGACACCCCCACCCACCATACCCCCCACCCAGACGCACCCCTCCTCCCAGACGGACACCCCCCACCATACCCCCCACCCAGACGCACCCCTCCTCCCAGACGGACACCCCCCACCATACCCCCCGCCCAGACGCACCCCTCCTCCCAGACGGACACCCCCCACCATACCCCCCACCCAGACGCACCCCTCCTCCCAGACGGACACCCCCCACCATACCCCCCGCCCAGACGCACCCCTCCTCCCAGACGGACACCCCCCACCATACCCCCCACCCAGACGCACCCCTCCTCCCAGACGGACACCCCCCACCATACCCCCCACCCAGACGCACCCCTCCTCCCAGATGGACACCCCCCACCCAGACGCTCCTCTCCTCCCAGATAGACACCCCCCCAACAAGACGGACACCCCGTACCCAGTCACTGCTGAGGGGAGGCAGAAACACTGGGACACACACTCACACACACACACACATTGACCAGGTACACAAACACACTGACTAGACACACACACACACACATACACACACACACATCTGATGAGACACACACAGGCACTGACCACACATTCACACACAAACACACTGACTAGAGACACACACACACACACACCTGACCAGACACACACAGGCACTGACCACACATGCACACACAAACACACTGACTACACACACACACACACACACCTGATGAGACACACACAGGCACTGACCACACATGCACACACACACAAACACACACACCTGACCAGACACACACAGGCACTGACCACACATGCACACACAAACACACTGACTACACACACACACACACACACCCTGACCAGACACACACAGGCACTGACCACACATGCACACACACACACACACACACACACACCTGACCAGACACACACAGGCACTGACCACACATGCACACACAAACACACTGACTAGAGACACACACACACACACACTTGACCAGACACACACAGGCACTGACCACACATGCACACACAAACACACTGACTAGAGACACACACACACACACACACCTGACCAGACACACACAGGCACTGACCACACATGCACACACACACACACACCTGACCAGACACACACGCACGCACACGCTGCAGGCAGCAATACAAAAGGTCACTGCAGAGAAGCGAGTCTCGCTTAGCAGCACAAGCCACATGCCGGGGAGAGAGAACCCCGACACACAGCGAGGCACCACACGCCACAGACACACACTGTGCGTGGAGAGATGCAAGCACACGCTGCCCCGTAACTCGGCCCGCACACACATCCCAAGCTCCGACTCACACTCAGTGCAACACCCCCCCGGCTGAGTGGCGTGCACACACCACGGCCCTGGTGGCAAACAATAAGAGGCACACGCACACTGCACGGAGACCCACACGACAGTGCACAGGAGCCTCACCCCGCGGTGTATCCCCCGCCTGGGCCATACGCACGCCGGGGTCCCTGCGTCCCACAGGCCCTACCCACGGGCTGGGGGGCAGGGGGACCCCAAGGCTCCTGGGGCAAAGTGCAGAGCCCCCCCGTCCCAGGAGGGCTTTGTTTATCAAGCCAACGAACGTCTGCTGCCCACAGTCCTGGCTCCCAGCCCCTCTAACCACTAGCCCCCACTCCGCTCCCAGCACCAAGGACAGAACCCAGGGGTCCTGGCTCCCAGCCCCCTACACAGGCATAAACCCAGGGGCAAAACAGTGTCATCTGGCTAAGCAGGCAGATACACACACGTACTGCCAGTCACACACGCACTGCCGGTCACACACACACTGCCACACACCACACACACACTGCCAGTCACACACGCACTACCAGTCACACACTGCCACACACCACACACACACTGCCAGTCACACACGCACTACCAGTCACACACTGCCAGTCACACACGCACTGCCAGTCACACACACACTGCCACACACCACACACACTGCCAGTCACACACGCACTGCCAGTCACACACACACTGCCGGTCACACACACACTGCCGCACACCACACACACACTGCCAGTCACACACGCACTGCCAGTTACACACACACTGCCACACACCACACACACACTGCCAGTCACACACGCACTACCAGTCACACACTGCCAGTCACACACGCACTGCCAGTCACACACGCGCTGCCACACACCACACACACACTGCCAGTCACACACACACTGCCAGTCACACACTGCCAGTCACACACGCACTGCCAGTCACACACACGCTGCCACACACCACACACACACTGCCACACACCACACACGCACTGCCAGTCACACACTGCCACACACCACACACACTGCCAGTCACACACGCACTGCCACACACCACACACACACTGCCAGTCACACACGCACTGCCAGTCACACACTGCCACACAACACACACGCACTGCCAGTCATACACACAATACTACTCACCACACACGCACTGCCAGTCACACACGCACTACCAGTCACACACTGCCAGTCACACACTGCCACACACCACACACACACTGCCAGTCACACACGCACTGCCAGTCACACACTGCCACACAACACACACGCACTGCCAGTCATACACACAATACTACTCACCACACACGCACTGCCAGTCACACACGCACTGCCAGTCACACACTGCCACACAACACACATGCACTGCCAGTCATACACACAATACCACTCACCACACACGCACTGCCAGTCACACACGCACTGCCAGTCACACACTGCCACACACCACACACACACTGCCAGTCACACACGCACTGCCAGTCACACACTGCCACACACCACACACACTGCCAGTCACACACGCACTGCCAGTCACACACTGCCAGTCACACACGCACTGCCAGTCACACACTGCCAGTCACACACGCACTGCCAGTCACACACTGCCACACACCACACACACACTGCCAGTCACACACGCACTGCCAGTCACACACTGCCACACACCACACACACACTGCCAGTCACACACGCACTGCCAGTCACACACTGTCACTTGGGCTAGAAGGGCTGGGGACAGGTCACCTGCAGATTCACACAGATCTGGCCCCTGCCCACCTCCTGACAACAACCCCCCATACACCTGGGCAATGGCGCTGCGAGCTTCCCACAGCAGTGCCCATCAGGGATCCCATGGTGCTGCGAGCTTCCCACAGCAGTGCCCATCAGGGATCCCATGGTGCTGTGAACTCCCCACAGCAGTGCCCATCAGGGATCCCATGGTGCTGTGAACTCCCCACAGCAGTGCCCAGGGGGACCCCCCCCAGTTGCCATGTTCCTATAGCGGTGCCCAGCAGGGCCCCCCACCAGGGCTGTGGTCTTCCCACTGCAGTGCCCAGCATGGACCCCTGGTGCTGCGAGCGCCCCACAGCAGTGTCTTATCAGCATCACCTGGTATTTTCAGCCTCTTTGAGCTCGGAGGCCATCCAAGGAGGCAGCAAGGAGGAATGAAATGGGGGAGGGGCCCCAGCCAGCTCCCCCTTCATCCCACCCCCAGCGCAGCCTCTGGAAGGGGGGCAGCGGGCGGGTGCGAAGGGCGCTTGGCGTGGAGATCTGGGGGTGACTCTGGGTTTGGGGGCGCCGGGGTTCAGCGATTCTCGGGTCGGTTTATTTCTCTCCAAAGCCCTTTCATTTGGAGATGCGGGATGAAGGGCAGGGACGGGACGGGGGGCAGTGAACCCCGCTGGCGCCCCAGGCGCGGCCGTGCCCCCTTCTCCCTGCGCCCTCGCCCCGCACCTCCCCGGCCACCCCGATCTCCTCTCCCCGCGCCCCCGCCCGCAAACCCGGCCCCGGGCTCCGCCAGGAGCCGCTGCTGGTCGCTGGTCATAGCCCGGCTGCCCACTCCTCGCCTGGACAAAAGGCGAGTCCATCGCCGGCTGAATCCCCCCCATCCTACCGCGCCCCCCCCCTCCGGCCACTGCCCCCTCCCCCACTCCGGACCATCCACTTCCCCGGCTCTGTGCAGCCAGAGCCCGCCCCGCACCTGCAGCCCCCTCAAGCCCGCATGGGAGCCCCCCGCGACGCAGCAGCGCTCCAGCTGCTCCGACCCCCGCCCCGCGAGACGCGAGCCCCCCCGAGCCCCCCACCCCCAAACAACCCGAGCCCCCCACCCCAGAGACGCGAGCCCCCCCGAGACGCGAGCCCCCCACCCCCAAACAACCCGAGCCCCCCACCCCAGAGACGCGAGCCCCCCCGAGACGCGAGCCCCCCACCCCCAAACAACCCGAGCCCCCCACCCCGGACACGCGAGCAAGCCCCCCCGGAGGCGCCCCCAGCCCCTCGCGCAGCATCGCGCTCCGATTCCCACGCAGGCGAGCCCCCCCGCGCCTCTCCACCGGCTCCTTTTTCCTCCCGATCCTGCCCGTCCCCTCCCCGCCCGCCGCTCCCGCAGCCTCGCCCGAGCCGAGCCCGCCGCTGCCCGCCCGGCTTTCATCTGCCAGCCCGCCGGGCGCATCTCGCCGGCAGCGGCGGCTCCGCTCCGGGCGCGCCGGCGGGTGCACACGCCCGGCGAGGCGAAGCGGAGCGGAGCCGGAGCCGGAGCCGGAGCCCGCTCGCCCGGGGGCCGGGGCCGGCGGCTTTGCCCTCCGCCGCCCCGCCGCCCTGCCCGGGCCCGGCGAGCCCGGCGAGCCAGACAAGAAAGGGCTGCGAACAATCGGCGCTGCGCGGCGCTGAGCTGAGCTGAGCTGCGCTGCGCGGCGCGGCGCTGGCAGCGGGCGCAGGGCAGGCGCGCGCGTGCGAGCGGGGCCGGCTGCTGCATTAAGCGCTTGGCAATCAATACCGAGCGGGGCCTTATGCAAAGCGCGGGCATTAATATGCAAAGTTTTAAAGATTTTTAAATGGGAGAGCGCGAGGCAAGGAGCCGGGAGGAGGGGGCTGCGCCGAGACTGCACCTACCTCTGCCTCCATCGGTGGCGCACGCTGACTCCTCCATGCGCGCATGGGTGCAGCCACACACGCGCGGGCGGCGGCGGCAGCAGCAGGCGGAGCGCGAGCCGGGGCGCGCGCCGGCTTCTCTCCATCCTCGCTCCCCCGCCCCTCGCCACCGGCCGCGGTTGCCCGGGCAACGGGGAGGATGCAGCAGCATCAGCACCAGGCATGAAGGATGCTCAGGGCGGCAGCAGAAGCAATGGCCGGGGATGGGGAGGGAGAAGGGGGGGGAGCCCCAGGGCTTGGGGGGAGGGGCAGGGCTGGGGGGAGGGGTGGGTTGGGAAGGGGGCAGGGTTAGGAGTAGGGAGGCCAGCAGTTGGGGGGGAGGGAGGGGGAGTCCCAGGACTTGGGGGGAGGGGGCAGCTGGGAAGGGGGAGGGGAGCGGGAAGGCCAGGGTTGGGGGGGCTAGGAAGGGGGGAGATCCGGGATACTGGGGGAGGGTGCAGGTGAGGAAGGGGGAGGGGCAGGGTTGGGAGCGGGGAGGCCAAGGTTCGGGGGGGCTAGGAAGGGGGGAGATCCGGGATACGGGGGGGGCGATGAGGAAGGGGGAGGGGCAGGGTTGGGGGAGGGCTAGAAAGGGGGGTGCCCAGGACTGGGAGGAGGAAGGGGGAGGGGCAGGAGCGAGGAGCCCCAGGGGAGGGCAGTTTTAGGGGGAAGGGAGCGTGTGTTTGTAGGGCTCTCGTGGCTCCGAGCGGGGTATGTCTGCACGGTTGTGTGTTGTAAGGGGGGCTGCGTGTGCAACACAACCCGCTTTCTCCCCGCTGCACCCCTCTCTCCAGCCGGCTGGCTCTCTCGCGTTGTTTTTCAGCTTCAAACTTTCACGCCGAAAATGGAGGGGTATCATTTGCAAAATTGAGAGGAGTTTGCATGCGGAGGAGACTGTGACGTCCAAGTTTCCCCTGCCACACTTTTGTGTGCTGTCTCTATGGAGCACGGCGAGCTGTGTCAGGGCACTGCGGGCAGGCGATGGGTTTCTGGGCACGAAGAAGGCTTACCTGCCAACTAACCCCGGGCTCTTGGTGCCCCGCACACCTCACATGTAAAGTGCTTCATGCAATAATTCCAAATGGCACTTGAAATATGCATTGGAAGCGGAGTTCCTCCGCCCGGGCTCTGAGAACGGAGCATGCAAGAGAGCTTGGGAATTAATAATCTTACATGCCAAAGAAAAAGCAAGAACTTTTTATGCAATGCCTATTCAGCACTAGAAGTACGATGTGCATCGTTCTCAGTGTAACTGGCAAGCTCTGTTTGGAGGGGAAAGCACTGTGTTACCGTATCACCCACGGCAGATTTGGAAATTAAGAGCATTACATTAGAATAATCAAGAACTTTTTATGCAATGCATATTCAAATGTAGACACGTTGCATACAATCATTCAGATGATGATATGCAGTGCAGTGTAAAACCTATAAACCAGATACAATGAAGCTTAAGAAGGTTGCCTGAAGTTGCTACTGAGTGTTTGAAACAAACTAATTAGACTGTTGTATGAAATGCATATTTAGAATATGCCATGCAGGCATTCCGAATCTTGTATGCAATATGGTTAGAGAATGGAGAATATTGTAGCAAATTTTCAAAGTATTGCATGTCCAAGAATTTGGAAATTAATTGTTTTATGGCAAAGCAATTAAGAAAATTGTATGCAAAGCATACTGACCACCGAAAGGATTGTATTCCATAGTTTGCAGGATGCATTTGGACAGGACCATTGTGTGCTTTGCTCTGAAAATGGCATGTCACGTTATTTGGAAATTAACAACTTGATATGCAAAAATCATTAAGAGATTGTTTCATGCAATGCATATTGAGACACAAACTACTCTGTGCAAACAGAAACCCAAACTATGGTAGGTAAGGCTCTGTGAACTGAGCATTTCATGCAAGATGTTTAGGGAAAGCTTAGAACATTGGATACAATTAGTATTGAAACATCGTATGCAAAATAATTAATTGCATGAACTGCATATTTATATTTAAGATATACTATACAATAGTTGAGTTTTATATCCCATTAATATAACTATTGAGTGCTGTATGCAGTATGTACAGATATATTTTATAGGAAGGATTTATATGAAAAATATTATTTGTGTGTAAGGCATATGGAAATTAGTAGCATACAGAATAATTATGCATTGCATCTTGAGATTTAGAGTAGATATATTATTGGTAATTTTACGTGTTGTCTGGAAATTCAAATTTGAATTTAAGTTTGGGGCATAAATACAGTGAAATTTTAAGATTATTATAAGAAATAATTAAGAGAAGACAAAAATAAAAGTACTACAGTAAATACAAATTGTACAATATTATATACAATCATTAACCATATATTTGAAGGATTTTATATTCAAAAGATGAAAGGATTATAAATGCAATATGTAGAAGGATATGATATGCAATCTGTGAAAGTATGGCATGCAACATGTATGAAGAATTAATGGTATTACATGCAGAAGTATTAAGACTGTTCCTTACAATCTAAAAGCATTATTTTCAGAGTTAGAAGAATATGAAAAATAACCCAGAGAATTGCTAAGAACAGAGAGATCATAGAATGCCAAAATTATTAGAGCTTTACATGCCATGGATAATGGGAGCTAACAGAATTATTTGTCAAAAATCAGACCAAAATTGCAGACTGTTGGAAATTTAAGAACGTTATATATAATATGTGAAGTTGCTGCATTTGTGTTTCACAGAGACGAAGAACAATAAAAAGGCTTGTGTGACACTATATACAAGGAATTTCAAAATAATTCAGACCATTTTATGTATTTTCCACTGAAAATAAAAAATATGATACGCAAAAATCATTGAGATTGGGTTTGGGGTTTTTTTAGCATAAAACAAATATGAGATGTTGAGTAGAATATGAACCAAGATTTTAAAACATTTGAGTCAAAATTGAGAAAGACGCTTATCAGACAAATCTCACTGAGAAGAAAGAATATCACATGAATAGAGAAATTAGTCATCATTCAGAGTACAGGATAAAATAAATTTACTTGAGAGCATTGTTGGAATTTGAAGTACTATGTGCAAATATTAAGGCTAACATTTCCAAAAGTGGGTTGTGCAGTTGTGCTCCGAAAGCCATGTTTTGTCAGTGAAATACAATTATTAAATATGCCTTTATCAGTTTACCTGTAGCCACGCAACTTAGAAAAATTTGGCCTAGCTGGTTAGTGTGATAGACATTTATAAAAGGAGGGTGCTGTGTATATAGAGTTCTTGCAAATTAGAATATTATGTGAAAGATATTTGGAACCATGATAAATAAACTCATGTAGAATCAAGAGCATTTCATACAAAGAATTGAGCATTTCAGGCATTATATCAGAGTTTAAAATGTTTGCAAATTACTTCAAATCAGGGGGAAAGGTTCCTCCCCATTTGGAAAATTAATTGTTGTATTTGGAATCCTGTTGTGGAAGACAGACCGGGCTCGTGTGTGTGTGAAAACGCAGAGCTCGGCGCGATACATGGCCGGATGGAGGTATAGTGCGCAATCTATATTATAATGGCTATTTCACTTCAAGTGCTCTGGGAGTGAGAATTAATGTTACATAACATGATATTGACAATTTGTGCATGTTGTAATGCATGTGGAGAATTGAGGCTGGTGAGTGCGACGTATATTAAGGATTCGGCACAGATGTGAAGTTGTATTATTGCAGGCACTGTACATTCAGCCGTCTGTCCTTGTTGGATGCAAAGTTTTGCCATCATTTTAAGTAATTACCTGAGATCCACGGTGCATGCAACATAAATTCAGCATCGTCTGCATGCTGATCGCTACAAATTCACATGTGATCATTCAAATTAGTGCTTGGAATCAGACCTGCATGCACCGTAGATTCACTGTTCAGTCCAATCACTACGGTTGAGGCACAAAACACAGGTTGGAAATGAAGGACCTGGCCAGAACTAACCCTGGGAATTAAGAGCAGATTCAATGCCGAATTTTGGAAGGAGCAAAATCCCGCTTGGGAATGGTTGGGATGAATTGGCTAGAGGCTGCCCTGGCTTTGGAATATGTCACCCGTGCGGAACAGTGCTCGGAATGCTGCTGGTTATTATCTGAGCGGGTGGACACTGCGAGCGAGGGGGTGAGACTGTGCAGCCAGGTCTGCGCTGGTGTTGCTCCAGGGAAACCAGCAGAAAACCCTCGACTTGCCCCAGCGCGGGGCCGGGCTTCTAGTATTGTCATGTCGTGTGCGTCGAGCGCTGCCCAAACCCCGGGGAGAAACCCACGGAGCCCGGGCAGCCCATCGGCACCCCACCCCGGCTGCAAACAGGCCCGAAAGAATCAGGAGAATTCCTTCTCGGGGGGCGGGGGAGGAAGCAAACTGGGCCCCAGATCGGCTTTCCTTTGGGCCCCCGCCGAACGCATCCCTTGCAGACAGGGCCCTGCGCTCCTTTCCTGCTAATTCATCCTCACCCGCCCAGCCTGCCTGCCTCTGACATGTCTAATGCTTTGTGTGTCATTCCAGCCCCTGCGTCTGACCGCAGAGCCTGTGTCCAGGCTAATAAAAAACAGACAGCAGGTCACGTCCGCCGCTCGGAAGGAGGCAGACACCTCGCGCACGCCGCGGCCGGGGGGGCGCCTGGAAATTAACTGTGGCCTCTGGAAAAATCCCAGCCTGAGTTGCAAAGCCCTGACCCCCCCAGCCGAGCATGCTCGGAGCCCACCCCCGCCCCGGGAAATGTCAGCCTGCGGTGGGCAAGGCCTCGCGGATGCTCACGGCCAGGCTCCCACCCCGCCGGGCTGAAGGGCTGGGACTGCAAAACCCTCCCAGCCCCCAGCCCCGACCCACTCCCTCCCGGGGGAACCAGGGTCCTGGTCCCAGCCCCCCTGCTCCCACCACCAGCCCCCACTGCCCTCCCAGCGCCGGGAGACAGCGCAGGGGTGGAAGACGGGGGGCTGGGGCCGGGGTGCGTGTAGGAAGGACACGGCTCCACGTTCCTCTCCCTGTGCGTGTCGCAGGCAAAGCGCTGCTGTCCTTTGAAATAATTACTGCCCCTCCACGCTGCATCCCGCCCCCCCCACCAGCCCCCACTGCCCCTCCACGCTGCATCCCGCCCCCCCACCAGCCCCCACTGCCCCTCCATGCTGCATCCCGCCCCACCCACCAGCCCCCACTGCCCCTCCATGCTGCATCCCGCCCCCCCACCAGCCCCCACTGCCCCTCCATGCTGCATCCCGCCCCCCCCACCAGCCCCCACTGCCCCTCCATGCTGCATCCCGCCCCCCCCCACCAGCCCCCACTGCCCCTCCACGCTGCATCCCGCCCCCCCACCAGCCCCCACTGCCCCTCCATGCTGCATCCCGCCCCACCCACCAGCCCCCACTGCCCCTCCATGCTGCATCCCGCCCCCCCACCAGCCCCCACTGCCCCTCCATGCTGCATTCCGCCCCCCCCCACCAGCCCCCACTGCCCGCAGAGCAGGGACCCAGCCGCTGCTCTAACCACCAGGCCCCACTGCCCGCAAAGCAGGGACCCGGCCGCTGCTCTAACCACCAGGCCCCACTGCCCGCAAAGCAGGGACCCGGCCGCTGCTCTAACCACCAGGCCCCACTGCCCGCAAAGAAGGGACCCGGCCGCTGCTCTAACCACCAGGCCCCACTGCCCCCAAAGCAGGGACCCGGCCGCTGCTCTAACCACCAGGCCCCACTGCCCCCAAAGCAGGGACCCGGCCGCTGCTCTAACCACCAGGCCCCACTGCCCCCAGAGCAGGGACCCAGCCGCTGCTCTAACCACCAGCCCCCACTGCCCGCAGAGCAGGGACCCAGCCGCTGCTCTAACCACCAGGCCCCACTGCCCGCAAAGCAGGGACCCGGCCGCTGCTCTAACCACCAGGCCCCACTGCCCCCAAAGCAGGGACCCGGCCGCTGCTCTAACCACCAGGCCCCACTGCCCCCAAAGCAGGGACCCGGCCGCTGCTCTAACCACCAGGCCCCACTGCCCCCAAAGCAGGGACCCGGCCGCTGCTCTAACCGCCAGGCCCCACTGCCCCCAGAGCAGGGACCCGGCCGCTGCTCTAACCGCCAGGCCCCACTGCCCCCAGAGCAGGGACCCGGCCGCTGCTCTAACCGCCAGGCCCCACTGCCCCCAGAGCAGGGACCCGGCCGCTGCTCTAACCGCCAGGCCCCACTGCCCCCAGAGCAGGGACCCGGCCGCTGCTCTAACCACCAGGCCCCACTGCCCCAGAGCAGGGAGAGAACCCAGGAGCCCTGGTGCCTGCAGGCGGCACAGTCCAAAGTGGTTTCCTAAGCGGCTAGTCCCACTGGCTCTGGGAGGTTTCTCTCTGGACCGGCCCTGCGCCCCTGGTGTCTGCAGAGGATCCTGCCTGGCTCCCTAGAGAGGGGGCGGGTGGGCAGGCCTGGCGCTAGGCCTGGCTCAGACGCTCCTCGGCAACCCAGGCGAACCCTCGGGGGCATCTTGAGAGGGGCTGGCAGAGCCCCAGCCAGCCTGGCTCAGCACTCCAGGAGCGGGCACTGGGGGCCGGACTGCCGGGGTCTCTCCTAGCTGGGGCGGGGGCTGGGAGCTGGATTCCTAGTTTCTCTCCTAGCTGGGCGGGTGGGCGGGGGGGGGGGGGCACGGGACTTCTGGGTTCTCCCTAGATGACAGGGTCTGATACCTGGATTCTGCCTAGCTGGGGGCGCGTCTGGGAGCCGAACTCCTGGGAGCTCTTGCAGCTGGATAGGGCTGGGTGGGTCCCCCCGATCCTGCTCCCCCGCAGCAGCCAGAACAGGCTCCGCCAGCCGGGAGAACAGGGGGGTTTATTGCTCCTCCGGGCACAGCCCAGCCCAGACGTGAGGTGGCCACAGGAGTCAGGGCCAGGACGCCCAGAGCCCTCGGGGCAGGGTCCATCGCCCCCCCCAACCCTCCGCACCCAGCTTAGGCTGTTCCCCTCATGTTTCCCAGCCAGAAACTGCCCAGCTCCAAGCCCTGCCCCCAGCCGGGTGCCGTCTCCCCCCCCCCCCCCGGGAAGAGCCTTGTTACCTGCTCAGGCTGGGCCTGGGTGTCTGGCCAATCCACACGTGGGGGGGTCAGTGGGAATCGCAGCCCAGCGCAGGGGGCCCGGGCCACAGAGCAGACAGCCCCCCCCCCAAAGCGCCACACCAGACACCTGGGTTCTCTCCTAGCTGGGGGGGGCTGGGAGCCACAGTGATTAGTTCTCTCCTAGTTCGGGGGGGCGGGGGGCCGGGGGCTGGACTGCTGGGTTCTCTCCTAGCTGGGGGGGGGGCTGGGAGCCACAGTGATTGGTTCTCTCCTAGTTCGGAGGGGCGGGGGGCCGGGGGCTGGACTGCTGGGTTCTCTCCTAGCTGGGGGGGGGGCCTGGGAGCCACAGTGATTAGTTCTCTCCTAGTTCGGGGGGCCGGGGGCTGGACTGCTGGGTTCTCTCCTAGCTGGGGGGGGGCTGGGAGCCACAGTGATTGGTTCTCTCCTAGTTCGGGGGGGCGGGGGGCCAGGGGCTGGACTGCTGGGTTCTCTCCTAGCTGGGGGGGGGGGCTGGGAGCCACAGTGATTGGTTCTCTCCTAGTTCGGGGGGCCGGGGGGCTGGGGGCTGGACTGCTGGGTTCTCTCCTAGCTGGGGGGGGGCTGGGAGCCACAGTGATTGGTTCTCTCCTAGTTCGGGGGGGCGGAGGGCTGGGGGCTGGACTGCTGGGTTCTCTCCTAGCTGGGGGGGGGCTGGGAGCCACAGTGATTAGTTCTCTCCTAGTTCGGGGGGGGGGGGGCCGGGGGCTGGACTGCTGGGTTCTCTCCTAGCTGGGAGGGTTGGGAGCCACAGTGATTAGTTCTCTCCTAGTTCGGGGGGGGCGGGGGGCCGGGGGCTGGACTGCTGGGTTCTCTCCTAGCTGGGGGGGGGCTGGGAGCCACAGTGATTAGTTCTCTCCTAGTTCGGGGGGCCGGGGGGCCGGGGGCTGGACTGCTGGGTTCTCTCCTAGCTGGGGGGGGGGGCTGGGAGCCACAGTGATTGGTTCTCTCCTAGTTCGGGGGGGCGGGGGGCTGGGGGCTGGACTGCTGGGTTCTCTCCTAGCTGGGGGGGGGCTGGGAGCCACAGTGATTGGTTCTCTCCTAGTTCGGGGGGGCGGGGGGCCAGGGGCTGGACTGCTGGGTTCTCTCCTAGCTGGGGGGGGGGCTGGGAGCCACAGTGATTGGTTCTCTCCTAGTTCGGGGGGGCGGGGGGCTGGGGGCTGGACTGCTGGGTTCTCTCCTAGCTGGGGGGGGGCTGGGAGCCACAGTGATTGGTTCTCTCCTAGTTCGGGGGGGCGGGGGGCCAGGGGCTGGACTGCTGGGTTCTCTCCTAGCTGGGGGGGGGGCTGGGAGCCACAGTGATTGGTTCTCTCCTAGTTCGGGGGGGCGGGGGGCCGGGGGCTGGACTGCTGGGTTCTCTCCTAGCTGGGGGGGGGGGGGCTGGAAGCCACAGTGATTGGTTCTCTCCTAGTTCGGGGGGGCGGAGGGCTGGGGGCTGGACTGCTGGGTTCTCTCCTAGCTGGGGGGGGGGGGTTGGGAGCCACAGTGATTGGTTCTCTCCTAGTTCGGGGGGGCGGGGGGCCGGGGGCTGGACTGCTGGGTTCTCTCCTAGCTGGGGGGGGCTGGGAGCCACAGTGATTGGTTCTCTCCTAGTTCGGGGGGGCGGGGGGCCGGGGGCTGGACTGCTGGGTTCTCTCCTAGCTGGGGGGGGGCTGGGAGCCACAGTGATTAGTTCTCTCCTAGTTCGGGGGGGCGGGGGGCCGGGGGCTGGACTGCTGGGTTCTCTCCTAGCTGGGGGGGGGCCTGGGAGCCACAGTGATTAGTTCTCTCCTAGTTCGGGGGGGGCGGGGGGCCGGGGGCTGGACTGCTGGGTTCTCTCCTAGCTGGGGGGGGGCCTGGGAGCCACAGTGATTAGTTCTCTCCTAGTTCGGGGGGGCGGAGGGCTGGGGGCTGGACTGCTGGGTTCTCTCCTAGCTGGGGGGGGGCCTGGGAGCCACAGTGATTGGTTCTCTCCTAGTTCGGGGGGGGCGGGGGGCCGGGGGCTGGACTGCTGGGTTCTCTCCTAGCTGGGGGGGGGCTGGGAGCCACAGTGATTGGTTCTCTCCTAGTTCGGGGGGGCGGAGGGCTGGGGGCTGGACTGCTGGGTTCTCTCCTAGCTGGGGGGGGGGGGGGGGCTGGGAGCCACAGTGATTGGTTCTCTCCTAGTTCGGGGGGGCGGAGGGCTGGGGGCTGGACTGCTGGGTTCTCTCCTAGCTGGGGGGGGTCTGGGAGCCACAGTGATTGGTTCTCTCCTAGTTCGGGGGGGCGGGGGGCCGGGGGCTGGACTGCTGGGTTCTCTCCTAGCTGGGGGGGGGCTGGGAGCCACAGTGATTGGTTCTCTCCTAGTTCGGGGGGGCGGAGGGCTGGGGGCTGGACTGCTGGGTTCTCTCCTAGCTGGGGGGGGGGGGGGCTGGGAGCCACAGTGATTGGTTCTCTCCTAGTTCGGGGGGGCGGAGGGCTGGGGGCTGGACTGCTGGGTTCTCTCCTAGCTGGGGGGGGGCTGGGAGCCACAGTGATTAGTTCTCTCCTAGTTCGGGGGGGCGGAGGGCTGGGGGCTGGACTGCTGGGTTCTCTCCTAGCTGGGGGGGGGCTGGGAGCCACAGTGATTAGTTCTCTCCTAGTTCGGGGGGCCGGGGGGCCGGGGGCTGGACTGCTGGGTTCTCTCCTAGCTGGGGGGGGGCTGGGAGCCACAGTGATTAGTTCTCTCCTAGTTCGGGGGGGCGGAGGGCTGGGGGCTGGACTGCTGGGTTCTCTCCTAGCTGGGGGGGGGCTGGGAGCCACAGTGATTGGTTCTCTCCTAGTTCGGGGGGGCGGAGGGCTGGGGGCTGGACTGCTGGGTTCTGCCCAGCTGGGGTGATCTGGGAACCCAACTCCTGGGAGCTCGCATGGCTGGAGCCGGACTCCTGGGTTCTCTCCTAGCTGGGGGGGTGATGTAGTGGGGGAACCTTGCTGGCTGCTGTGTTTGGGGTGGGGGCTGTGGGTGCCCCCCACTGGCCTCTGTCTGAGAGCACGGCCCAGCGGGGGCGGGGGGGGCCTGGCGGGCCCCATGACAGTGACCGGACCGGTCGGACCGGTTAGGGGAAGGGAGGGAACCAAGGAAGGGAGTGTGGGGGGAGGGGCAGTCTTGGGCTGGAACCATGAAGGAGGCAGACTAAGGAGGGGCTGGAGTCTAGGGGCCCAGGGACCCATCTCCAGGGGGCTGGGGCGTCCTGGCCCTGACTCCTGTGGCCACGTCACGTCTGGGCTGGGCCGTGCCCGGGGGAGCAATAAACCCCCTGTTCTCCCGGCTGGCGGAGCCTGTTCTGGCTGCCACGGGGCTGCAGGATCGGGGGGGGACCCAATGCGCCCTCACAGGGTGAAGGGGGGACTGGGAGCCACATAGGTTAGTTCTCTCCTGGTTTGGGGGGGCTGGGAGCCGGACTCCTGGGTTCTCTCTTAGCTGTGCGGGGGGAGGAGCGCTTGGGAGCCACATGGATTAGTTCTTTCCTAGTTTGAGGTGCCGGGGGGGGGGGGGGGAAGCAGGGGCTGGACGGCTGGGATCTCTCATAGCTGAGTGTGGACCTAGGAGCTGGACTCCTGGGTTCTGCCTAGCTGGGCGGGGGGGGAGGGAGGGGGGAGGGTGGACTCCTGGGTTCTGCCTAGCTGGGCGGGGGGGGAGCTGGACTCCTGGTTTCTGCCTAGCTTAGGGGGGGGGGAGCTGGACTCCTGGGTTCTGCCTAGCTTGGGGGGTGGGAGAGCTGGACTCCTGGGTTCTGCCTAGCTTGGAGGGGGGGAAGCTGGACTCCTGGGTTCTGCCTAGCTTGGGGGGTGGGAGAACTGGACTCCTGGGTTCTGCCTAGCTTGGAGGGGGGGAAGCTGGACTCCTGGGTTCTGCCTAGCTTGGGGGGTGGGGAAGCTGGACTCCTGGGTTCTGCCTAGCTTAGGGGGGGGGGAGCTGGACTCCTGGGTTCTGCCTAGCTTGGGGGGTGGGAGAGCTGGACTCCTGGGTTCTGCCTAGCTTGGGGGGGGGGGAGAGCTGGACTCCTGGGTTCTGCCTAGCTTGGAGGGGGGGAAGCTGGACTCCTGGGTTCTGCCTAGCTTGGAGGGGGGGAAGCTGGACTCCTGGGTTCTGCCTAGCTTGGGGGGTGGGAGAGCTGGACTCCTGGGTTCTGCCTAGCTTGGGGGGGCGGAAGCTGGACTCCTGGGTTCTGCCTAGCTTGGGGGGGGGGAGCTGGACTCCTGGGTTCTGCCTAGCTTGGGGGGGGGAAGCTGGACTCCTGGTTTCTGCCTAGCTTGGGGGGGAGCTGGACTCCTGGGTTCTGCCTAGCTTGGGGGGTGGGAGAGCTGGACTCCTGGGTTCTGCCTAGCTTGGGGGGTGGGGAAGCTGGACTCCTGGGTTCTGCCTAGCTTAGGGGGGGGGGGAGCTGGACTCCTGGGTTCTGCCTAGCTTGGGGGGTGGGAGAGCTGGACTCCTGGGTTCTGCCTAGCTTGTAGGGGGGGAAGCTGGACTCCTGGGTTCTGCCTAGCTTGGGGGGGCGGAAGCTGGACTCCTGGGTTCTGCCTAGCTTGGGGGGGCGGAAGCTGGACTCCTGGGTTCTGCCTAGCTTGGGGGGGGGGGAGCTGGACTCCTGGGTTCTGCCTAGCTTGGGGGGGGGGAAGCTGGACTCCTGGTTTCTGCCTAGCTTGGGGGGGAGCTGGACTCCTGGGTTCTGCCTAGCTGGGGGGGAGGGGAGCTGGACTCCTGGGTTCTGCCTAGCTTGGGGGGGAGCTGGACTCCTGGGTTCTGCCTAGCTTGCGGGGGGGGAGGGAGCTGGATTCCTGGGTTCTGCCTAGCTTGGGGGGATTCCTGGGTTCTGCCTAGCTTGGGGGAGGGGAGACCTGGACTCCTGGGTTCTGCCTAGCTTGGGGGGATTCCTGGGTTCTGCCTAGCTTGGGGGGGGAGCTGGACTCCTGGGTTCTGCCTAGCTTGGGGAGGGGGACCTGAACTCCTAGGTTCTGCCGAGCTTGGGAGGGGGAGCTGGATTCCTGGTTTCTGCCTAGCTTGGGGGGTGGGAGAGCTGGACTCCTGGGTTCTGCCTAGGTTTGGGGGGGGAGATCTGGAATCCTGGGTTCTGCCTAGCTTGAGGGGTGGGAGAGCTGGACTCCTGGGTTCTGCCTAGCTTGGGGAAGGGAAATCTGGACTCCTGGGTTCTGCCTAGCTTGAGGGGTGGGAGAGCTGGACTCCTGGGTTCTGCCTAGCTTGGGGGGTGGGGAAGCTGGACTCCTGGGTTCTGCCTAGCTTGGGGGGGGGGAGAGCTGGACTCCTGGGTTCTGCCTAGCTTGGGGGGAGGGAAATCTGGACTCCTGGGTTCTGCCTAGCTTGGGGGGTGGGAGAGCTGGACTCCTGGGTTCTGCCTAGGTTGGGGGGGGGGAGCTGGACTCCTGGGTTCTGCCTAGCTTGGGGGGAGGGGGGGCTGGACTCCTGGGTTCTGCCTAGCTTGGGGGGTGGGAGAGCTGGACTCCTGGGTTCTGCCTAGGTTGGGGGGGGGGAAGCTGGACTCCTGGGTTCTGCCTAGCTTGGGGGGAGGAGCTGGACTCCTGGGTTCTGCCTAGCTTGGGGGGGAAGCTGGACTCCTGGGTTCTGCCTAGTTTGGGGGGTGGGAGAGCTGGACTCCTGGGTTCTGCCTAGCTTGGGGGGGGGGAGCTGGACTCCTGGGTTCTGCCTAGCTTGGGGGGAGGGGGGGCTGGACTCCTGGGTTCTGCCTAGCTTGGGGGGTGGGAGAGCTGGACTCCTGGGTTCTGCCTAGGTTGGGGGGGGGGAAGCTGGACTCCTGGGTTCTGCCTAGCTTGGGGGGAGGAGCTGGATTCCTGGGTTCTGCCTAGCTTGGGGGGGAAGCTGGACTCCTGGGTTCTGCCTAGTTTGGGGGGTGGGAGAGCTGGACTCCTGGGTTCTGCCTAGCTTGGGGGGGGGGGAGCTGGACTCCTGGGTTCTGCCTAGCTTGGGGGGAGGGGGGGCTGGACTCCTGGGTTCTGCCTAGCTTGGGGGGAGGGGAGCTGGACTCCTGGGTTCTGCCTAGCTTGGGGGGAGGGGGGGCTGGACTCCTGGGTTCTGCCTAGCTTGGGGGGTGGGAGAGCTGGACTCCTGGGTTCTGCCTAGCTTGGGGGGAGGGGGGGCTGGACTCCTGGGTTCTGACTAGCTTGGGGGGTGGGAGAGCTGGACTCCTGGGTTCTGCCTAGCTTGGGTGGGGGGAAGCTGGACTCCTGGGTTCTGCCTAGCTTGGGGGGGGGGGGAAGCCGGACTCCTGGGTTCTGCCTAGCTTGGGGGACCTGGGAGCTGGGGACTTCTGGTTTCTCTCCTAGCTGGGGGCATGAACCGGACTCCTGGTTTCTCTCCTAGCTGGGGGGTGTCTAGAAGCTGGACTGCGGGGTTCTTGCCTAGTTGGGGGGGGTGGGAGCTGGGGACTCCTGAGTTCTCCCTTGCTGGGGGGGAAGGCTGGAAACCGGACTCCTGGGTTCTCCCTAGATGACAGGGTCTGGGACCTGGACTTTTGGGTTCTACCTAGCTGGGGGGGGGGCAGGATGGTGGGAGCCGGACTCCTGCGTTCTACCTATATGGGGGGGGCAGGAGCTGTCTCCTGGGTTCTTGCTTAGCTGGGGGGGGTTGTGAACCAGACTCCTGGGCTCCTCCTAGCTGGGGGGGGGCTGGAGCCGTGCTGGTGGTCTTGGGCAGCCCCTGGCGTGGGGGGGCGGTGCCGCGGTGTGGGGGGGGACAAAGCCATAGTGCCGTGGCGCCACCTGGCGGCCACTCAGCGAACAGCAGCAACTGTAGAAAGGGGGCGCCTCTGTGCTGCCCCCTGGTGGCCAAAGCTGCTTCAGCGCCTCCCAGGCCACCTGCCCGAGGCTCTGTTCAGGAGCCCCCCCCCCCCCGGCCCCTCTGCAGGTTTCCTCCCAGAGCCCCCCCGCCAGGGATGCCGGGGGGCGACCGCTGCCCCATGTCCTGCCGTAGTTGGGCTGGGGCAGGTCAGGGCACTCTCGCGGGAGAGGGGCAGGGGCCGGCGTGCGGGGCCCCCAGAGAGCTGGTGACATCTGGAAGGAGGCGTGGCCCAGCCCCCCCAAACCGGGGTAACCCCGAGAGCACGGGGGGGCTCGTTCCCAGCCAGCAGGGCAGGATTTGGCCACTGAGTGTGGGGGGGGCAGGCGGTAGGGAGCCCCCGCCCCAGTGCTGCACCCCCAGCTCCAGTACAGCCGCTAGGAGGGGCCTGTGATACGCCCCAGCCTCTGGGCCAGCCCCCTCGGAGCCAGAGACCCTTGGTTCCAGCCATCCTGCCTCCTCCTGGGCGCTTGGCCAGGCTCCGGGGGCTTCGTGCCCGCCCCAGGGAGCACGCTCCTCGCCCAGAGCTGGCAGGGACGCCTGGCAGCCGGTGCCCAGGCAAGCGGGGTTAGCAGCACCCGCGCAGAGCAACCCTGCACTAGTCCCCCCCACTGGCCTCGTAGGGCCTCCCTGATGCGGGCCGGCCCAGCCAGCCGTCTTACCCCCGGGGGGAGCAGAAGCTGGCAGGGCAGGGCAAAGGGGGAACAAGGCCGAGACGTGGCGAATTTGAAGAACTAGCAGGAGACCAAACCCAGCAGCAGGCTTGAGTTGAAATCCACCCAGAGCAGGAGGCTTCGCACAGGGGCCCGGGCCTGGGCCCGGAGGCTGCGGCAGAGCCGAAGGAATTCACTGCAGCGTACGGGAGGGAGAGGCCCCCGCCCGAGGGGACAGACCCAAAGAACCAGCCCAGCTTGAGGTGGCAGGAGAGGAGGAACCGAAGTGAGGGCAGGCGCTCACCGGGGCCAGCTGGGAGGATGCGGGCTGACGAGCGTGGCCGGACGCCTGCGTGGCCCCTAAGGGTACCCCACTGTTTGAGGGGGGCGGCAGAGGCTCCAGCCATTACAGCTCGCTTGGCAGTACCAGGGTGCCAGGCTGAACCGGAGCAAGGCAGAGTCGTCAGACACACAGACGGGAACGAGCAAGGCCTGCCCGGGGAAATGGCACTTGCCCCCCGGCCGGACGCTCCAAGGGGGCAGCGCGCACGTGGCCAAAGGGGAGCCAGTGGGCAGAACGTCTGTGGCCTTTCCAAAGGGTCCCTCCCCAGATGTGCTTCAGCAGGGGTGGAGACCCTTGTTTTTGGGTTGGGGGCCACTGACCCAAACCCACCAATGCACCCCTGGCCCCCAAGCAGAAGAAAGAACCCGCCTCTCAGATGTGCCCCCCATCTGAGAAGCAGGAAAAGACGACACCCACCGCCATGCTCCAGGCCAGGGGCAGGGGAGGCGCGGCGGCTCCCTAGGGCTGGAATAACTCCTCTGGGTGCCCAGAGAGGGGCAGCGTGCGGGAGCAGGCTGGCCGGAAGAGCTGTGGGTGCAGGCAGGGGGTGGGGGGCACCTACCTGGTGCAGCTCCTGGGGGACCACTGCAGGGGTCCTGCACTCCGTAGAGAAGCACTGCCCCCACTCCCATGGGCTGCGCTTCCCAGCCACTGGGGGCAGCTGCCGGCCAGGCTGGGGTAGGACAGGCCCACAGCAATCCCACCCCTGCTCTGAAGCAAAGCTGCAAAGGGGTAAGAGGAAACAATTGGACCAGCTGCTAGGAATAAGCGAGCCCTGGTCCCAGCCGGGTCAGACCCGGCTCTGTCCCGGGACCAGGGCTGCGCAGCCGCCCTCAGGGAGCTGGGAAAAGGGCTTTGCTGGGAGGTGGCAGCATCTGCGGATACAAAATTCCTCCAGGAACCTTAAGGCCCAAGCTGCCTGTGAAGCCCAGTGCAAAGCGAGGCCCCTGGTCCATAACCCCGCACCGACCGCACCGGCCTGGGCTCTCCAGCAGCTGCCCCCCGCAGTCACCAGCGTCTGTGGGGCCCACCCGAGAAGGGACAGACCACCAAACCCATAAAGCCAGTTACTTAAGCCCGGGGACACCCACCCTGTGACTATGGCCTGCAAGTTAGGGGTGTGAAATCCTGTTGAATTGGCTATGGGGTGAGACATCTTGAGTGCGCCTCCACCCCATGCCTGGGGGGGCCAGTGGACAGAGGCTGCCCAGGCCCCACCTGTTAGCCAGTCACACCCCTACTGCAAATCCAATTGCCCCCCTGGAATTCGTGAGGTAGAAAGTGGCTGTGGGGGATGGAGCCAGGCTGGACTGGCCCACGGGAAAGCTGAGGACTAAGGGGAAGCAAGGGGACCGAACATGAGCAGTGCAGGCCCAGTGACGAGCAGCAGGCAGAGAAGCCCACAAATCATTTCTTTGCATGGCCCGTGGCCGCTGAGACAGGCCAGGCCCAAAGGAAGCAGGCGGAGACACTGCTGGAGGCGGTGCCCGGCCGTGGCTAGTAGCCAGGGTGCGCAGGGACCAGATCCCCAGGCCTGGGCCCCCTGCCTCTCACTGCTGGGAGCTGGATCCCGCAGTAACCGCCCCGCTGCTGAGGGCTCCTGGCCTAGCCCCAGAGCTGGTTTGGAACGCCCCTGCCCCCACAGCAGCAACGCAGGAAACCCAACGGCAGCAACTCCCCCAGCCACAGGGGGACTCAGGGTAGAGCACAGCAGGGGCCATGTACGAGGCCCTGCCCCACCCCAGGGAGAGCTGATGGCAGCGTTTCCTCAGGCTGGCCAGGCCCAGTGCTCTCCCCACGGCTGCCGGGAGAGGGAGGGGAGAAGAGCCGGGCCCAGCCGGCGCTGGAGAGAGGACAGGGGAGCCAGGCCCAGTGCTCTCCCCACGGCTGCCGGGAGAGGGAGGGGAGAAGAGCCGGGCCCAGCCGGCGCTGGAGAGAGGACAGGGGAGCCAGGCCCAGTGCTCTCCCCAAGGCTGCCGGGGGAGGGAGGGGAGAAGAGCCGGGCCCAGCCGGCGCTGGAGAGAGGACAGGGGAGCCAGGCCCGTGTCCCCCCCCAGCCCTGGGGCTCTGTGCAGCCGCCGAGGAACACGCTCACTTCCAGGGCAGGAGTTTCCTCTACAAATCTGCTTTTATTGATTTTTCCCATCTGCTGATACAAGAGGCTGCAAAACCACCTGTCAAAAGGACCAGGCGGGGGAGGGATTCTGGGGTGGGGGGGAGGGTGGTTTTTTTTTGTTTTTTTTTGTTTTTTTTACTTAAAAAAATAGCATCTTTTTAAATACTACACTGGGCAGCTTCCCTCGCCCACTCCCCAGCTGCAGCAGGCACACTCCTGCAGCCACTGCCCACGCCTCGCCCCCCCCGACAGTATGTACAAGTCACCCGAGCACAGGCACGCATCCCTAAGAGGGACACAGGCCCCTGCTGTGCGGCCCCCACGCTCCCCAGCCTTTGCCAAAATGGCAGCAGGAGGAAAAGGAGGTTTGTCCCCTAAAAATGAAGATCACGGCTCCTTGTGGCTGTGCTCTGGCCGGGGAAGCCAGCCCTGCCACCACGCCCTGCGCATCTGGAGTTGCTTGTCCTGCCTCCGTGCCAACGCAGGAGGGGCGTCAGTGAGTCCCGTGCTCGATCCAACCCTGGCCGAGGGCTCCCGGAGCCGGCTGGCCCGGCCCAGTCAGAGGCCTGGAGGTGCACTCTGCTGGGTTTGCCCCGTGGCAGCACCAAGGGGGTCAGGCTGTTCGAGAGTCAATGTCCCAAATGGGCGTGCTCCAGGGGCCAAGAGACACTACGGAGACCTGGGAGAGAAAAAAGGGAGGGTAAGTGCTAGGAAGGTGGGGGAGGGTTTGCCTCCCCATGGAGATGGCAGAGGGACCCCCAATTTTCCAGTAGGCCTCCCTCCCCCACCTTGGGTGGCTTCCTGTTAGTACCTAGGAGGAGCTGGAGTGGCTAGCACCCAGGGTCAGATGGGGCTGGCAGTGACAGCAAAGAGGCGGGTTAACACCTAGCAGGGAGGGGGGTAGCTACATACCCAGACCAAGCTCTCCAGAGGCCAGTCACTGGGGGCCCAGGCTCTCCAGCAGCAGCCGGCGCCCCTCCTCGTAGTCATCCTCATCCACGTTGACCAGCAGGCGGATGGCCTCCTGCCCCACGGCGTCCTTGAGCGACTCTGTGAGGAAGACGCCCTTGAGGGCCTCCAGCAGCGAGCCGTTCATGTAGTCGCTCCAGAAGGCGTCCAGGTAAGAGAGCTCTGAGAACTTGATGTCGCAGATGATGGAGCCCAGGTCACGGGACTTGAGGATGGTGTTGGACTGGCCGAAGATGTCGAACTGGCGCTCCAGGCGGTGCTGCTTGTTGGACAGCACGTTCTGGCGCAGGACCGGCTCGTGCTGGCAGAACTCGGCACGCACCCGCAGCCGGATGTCTGGGGGAAGAGCGACAGAGAAACACAGAGGGGAGGGAAGAAGACAAACGAGGCGTTAGAGCGAGAGGGCACAGGCCAGCGGCACACAGAGACCGCGCGCTCATGCAGTGTGACGCTGGGGGGAGGGCGGCTCTGAACAGACCATGGGGCTGGCCCACGAAGGGCTCTGGACCCCCTCCCTAGAGCCTCCTCTTGGCACAGGGCTACAGCCAAGCCTTGCCAAATGTCCTGTACCCCTGCCAGCTCAGACCCAGAGCCCCAGCTAGCCAAGACCCTCTAGAGCAGCTGTGGGCATGCCTCAGCTCAGCCCCCCCCCCTCAAGAGCCCACAGGGCAGCCCCTTGGCACCTCTCTCCTTCAATCCCCCATCTCTAATACACAGCCAATCCATGGGCCGTACCCTAGTGGAAGATCAGCGCCCCACTGCTGACTGTCTCCACAGCTAGCGCTGCTGGTCAGAGCTGCTTTTCTGGCCCCCCTTCCCCCAGATTTGGCGGGGTTTGGCTGTAGCCATGCAGCCAGGAAGAGGTGGGGTTTAGTTTTGGATCAGCCGCCTGTTAGGCCACAATTGAAAGGGGGTCAAAGGGGAAGTACAATGGCTACAGAGCAAGATACAGTCAAATAGAGAACCTGAGAGGCAGGTGGGTGTTACATACGCTCTACAAGGCCGTCTGCTTAATGGCTCTCTCTTGTGGTCCTCACCTGTAGAAGCATTAACTCAGAGTGCAGTCACAGCCCCGGCCGGAGCCCGTGCCCCCCAGAACCAAACCATTCAGCTGAGGCTCCAAGGCCCGCCCCACCTTCCACAGAGGGAGCAGCCTGAAGTCACCCCAGTCTGGTGGCGGTGGGCTCGGACGGGCGTGCCAAGAAAGGAGCCCGTTTTGGCCCCGAGTGGATGTGGCGCCCTTCTCACCCATTAGGGCTGTGGCCTGCCTGGGATAAGCTGTAACCGGGGTGAGACCCAGACTAGGGTAGGGGGAGGAAGTCACAGGGTGCTCTGGCAACAATCCAAGCCCTTAAGTCTCCTGCTCACCCCCCCAGATGCCAGTGACACACAGAGCAGCCGCCAGCTTCCTTCCTTTGTACTGGCACCACACACAGCAAAACCCATTGTGCCTAGGGCCCCAAATCCAGTCACAGCATGGGGAGCTGCCCTGGATGGCCTGAACACACTAGGATCCTGCTCCCTCCTCAGAAGGGATGGCAGGGCAGGACTGGACTGGACTGGGAGCACCTCCTCCCCCAGGACGGAGAGATGGGGCCCTGAGCAGCTGCTGAGGTTACAGACATGTGGAGGCCCAAACGGGATGTGGGCGAGGCGTGCCCAGTCCCACTATTACCAGCAGCCGGGAAAGCCATGGGGAGCACAAACAAGCAGTTCAGTGCTGCTCCCCATACGCCATCCCGAGGGTCGGGGGTGAGCTGAGCCCATTGGCCGGAACGACCAGCTGAGCGGGGTTTGGCCACATTCCCTCCACTCTGGGTTGGTGAGCTAGTCTCAGACCAGCACAGAGCCTGCTACAGACACAGACCCAGGCCCCACCAGCGCCCATAGGCCCAGTCCCTCCCAGGTGCAAGGGCACTGCGCTCAGAAGTGAGGTTGGATTTTACCAGAGCCTGCTTGCATGGACCAATACTTAATGCTTTTCTGGGCGGCTGATCTCAACTGTGGACCGAGAGAAACAGGGTTCAAAGTTTTTAAGCACATGGTAACAGCAAGAAATCACTCTGGGCATCCATACAGCAAAGAACCTCAGCTGTGGGGTGAGAGCCAGCTGTTGACTGATGGACGGACTTCAGGCCGTGGGGTTGAGATGCCCCCCTCAGCAAACTGGGGAGCACATGGACTTTCCCCCTTGTCTGGCAAGAGCATGTGGGAGCCAGTGACACAGCAGGGGCCGGCTGTTAGCCAGGCTGTGCAGAGTGGTGGCTGGGGGCGCATGAGCTGGGCAGCTGGCAGGAAGGTACCAGATTCCAAGCTTGTTCCAATGGCTCTAGCAATGACCAGCAGCATGGGGTGGAGGCCATCTGAGATATGAACCACCAGCTGCCTGCTCCTGGATGGAGCACACTGGGGTTTGGGGGCTACTCTGTCCATCCCATTCTCCCTGGCACCCCAGCATGCGAGCTGGCATGCAGCAACCAATCCCATCAGACCCTGCTGGGGATCTGTGGCATCGTGCAGTGCCCTGTGCAGCAGCTGGCCCCTCTTGGCAGGGACGCAGGAGCTGTCCCGTAGGGTGGTGAGCTCAGCACGGCAGAGCTCTCTGAATAAGCATGCATGTGGGGTAGCCTGTCTGGGCCCTGCAGGGGAGCTCTAGAGCACACATTCAAAACAGGATGGGTTTCACCAACACCTGCCGGCGAGATTGGGAGCGCTGGAGTCAGTTACCTTTGCGAGACAGTTCTGAGTAGCTTGCATTAGAGACACAGGGTCTCTTTACCATCAACTTTTGCTTAGTAACCTGGAATTTAAACGGTGGATTGAGAGAGAATTGGCAGAAATCAAGCAGCAGCAGCAACAAAAAAATTGTGATACCAAGGAAAATCAGTGTGGTTGCCAGGCCCTAGCCTGGAAGGAAGAATGGAGCGCAGCGCCTCCTGCGGCTCAGGAAAGTTACAAATGCAGAGCTGCCGTCTGGGCCTCGCCAGCGGGCCTGGGATTCGTGCCCCCAAGAAGCAAGGTAACATTATCAAACAGACAGGCAACAATCTAGTGTGGAAGGGAGCTTACGGTCCGATCCGTGCACCTACCCGCCGGATGGCTTAGCTGCACCGTGAAGTTGCAGTTTTGACACTCATTGAATTATTTTTGAACCTTCTTCGTTAGAACCCATGGCCTGCAAATTGGTCAAACGGGAAGAGAGCGTTTTTGTGCAGTTTGCTTTTCCGGTCATTCGCATCGCACTGACACAAGATAACAGGACAAGAGCGGTGGTGACGCAGGCGCTCGGCACCTGGCTGGCTGAGCCAGGTTCTAGGGTTATATGCTGGTCTTGGAGATAGAAATCCAGGCCACCATCTTGGAATTGAACTGGCTACCCCCATGAAGGCAACAGCTGAGGGCTGACAAGAGTTAGGTGGGTATTTGGGAGCGGTCATGTGCCAGACCAGAGTCCTAGAATCGGAGGCCCAACACGATCACTCCACTACTTAGTCTACCCTCAGGACGGGTCTGACCCCCAAAGGCCACCCATATGGCTAGAAGCCACCCCTGCTAGTGGGGCGGGGTGGGGCTCCCCTAGACAGGAGGGAGCTCGGCGAGCCCAGAGCTGAATACTACTGAGCCATGGCACCGACAGTGCTTCCCGCTGTATGTCTCAAAGCGGTTCACCAGAGGAAAGAGCCACAGAACGGCAGCACGACTTGCCTAATTCCCCAGCACGGCACCAGCTGAGCAGGCCTAGAGCCCAGAAGTTCAGTAGCACTTGGGCCTGGCACTTTGCACACACAAGTGCTGCAGGAGCCAACCTCCCTGGCCTTTCTGCTGCTAGTCTACAGGCACATCGGAGGAGTAAGTTTCTGATGAGGCAGACTCCACTCTGCATGGTGATGGAAGGCAAAGCTGAACCTTGTGTCCCCCAAGTGACCACAAAGCACAGCCCCAGCAGCCAGGGTGCCATGGGCAGGACTTGAAAGAATAAGCATGAAGAGCACCCCAACAACTGTCCTGCAGCAGCCCCCCACACTAGTGCTAAAGACAGATCTGGAATCGAGGCTGGTTTGGGATTAGAATTCCAGCAGCAGGAATAGTTTTTGCTCAGTATTTGTCCCCAATAAATTCTCTGCTCCTTCCTCCAAGTCTGCATTGGCCTGGGGATTAGCTAGCGCGCCCCGGCTCAGCACCTAGACCAGCATATAACGGGGCAGAAGTCAGGCCCCGCCCAGGCCAGCGCCTGGCACATCAGACATTTCCTCCCGCCCTCTCGTGGGGTGTAGCCATTTGGACAGTTAGAACCATGAGAGAAGAAACAGAGTGGGATGGCCAAGGGGACAGGACCCACAGGCTCGTAGGATGGGCCAAGGCTCCCTGCTCCCCCACCCCAGAAAGCTGTTGCGGCACCCCCCTGGACACACAGCACCCCTTTTAAGGTCACTGATTCAGAAGGAGACTGCACTTTGCTTAGAGACTCAGACCAGTGTCCCTGCTCCACCCCAGCTGAGGAGAGAGCAGGAGGCACCCATCAATACCCCACCAGGAACCGGAACCTTTCCATGGCGTGGTTCAAGAGTTGGGGGGTGGGGGAGAGGACCCTGGCCATGTGCCAGTCAGACACCTACCACAGGTCACTTTGGTGGGGGATGGGGGCTCCTGCTTGAGGGTAGCGACTGTCTTGGCCCCACGCCGCCTACCAAGGGCATTGGCCCGTGCCCTGCCTCTGCTCACCCGCTTCCTCTTGCTGGAGTTGGAGCCTAGGGAAAAGAAAAACAGTAGGAACCTTGCAAAACACAGAGCAAGGACTTGGAGCAGAGCTCTGAAAAGGGAGCAGGGTTTCAAGGCTAGAGAAGTGACACCAGCAGCCAGAACCTCTGAATTCTACTCCAATACTGGGAGAAGAGAAGGATTTAGAACCACCTCCCACACCTCAAGGGGCAGGCACAGAATTTTCCACCCCCACATGCCATGGTGGAGACTTCCAAAGAGCTGAGGCCTCCTTAGATGGTGCAGACCTTAAAGAGAGGCCAATAGCTCTAATGATTCCTAACTAGACGGAAGGGGAAGGGGCCAGTGCCGATAGAGTGGTATGTTCCCCCTGCCCCCGCCATGCCACTGTACCTGTTTCCCACTGATCGGGCTGGGCCTCTGCAGAGGCTGAGCCGAGACAACTATCCACCTGCCGGTCGGAAGCTGTCACAGATGGGCCGTAGGTATATCTCTCAGGAGACACTACGGAAGAGAAGAAAGGTGAGTTCCCTTGGGACAGCACCACCAGGGACAAGCACCCCTCAGACTTCTCCACCCTCCCAAGCCCAACCTGGAGTCAACCCCCCCAGGCCCCCCAAAGCCCTGGTACCTGTTCGCTGCCTCTTCAAAGTGACGTAGGGCAACAGGTCATGCCTGGTCAGCAACCGCAGGAGCTGCAAGAGCTGCAGGAAATTGGTCTCGTCGCATCTCCCCCTCCTTTCTAGCTCCAGCAGCAGCTCCACCCCATTCCTGGGCTGGTGCCGCTCAGCCACCACCTCTAGGCTCCCGGCTGCCTCCACTGGAGCTCGCCTGTGCTGGTTCCTCCTTTGCCAGCTCTCTAAAAGAGGTGAGGGGGTCTCTGCTCCACTCTCCTCTGCCACAGCCCACAGCCCAGGGTCCAGGGGATGGGTCCAGGGCTGGGTCTCATCAAGGAGAAAGGAAAGCACAGCCACATCATTCTCAGTCAGCTGGGAGCCGATCACCTCAAACATGCGGTGTAAGGACACCATGCCGTAGTACTCCAAGCACTCCTCCTCCTCCCAGCTTTGGGAAACAACCGGGCGCTTCATTTCAGCCATTCCAGGTCACACGCCCGCAAATCAGCTCTGGCTTTGGGCAGTGCAGTGAATAGGAGGTGCTTTGGGGTAGGTGACTGGGAGGAGACTTGGGGTCTAACACGTTTTAGGGCTGAATGGAGAATGTGTAAGGACTCCTACACCACGAGATCTCTCTGGGCACTCGCTAAGGCACTTGCGTCTGAACAGCGTCTGCAAAAGGACAGGACAAGACCGTCAGTTGGAGCAGGAGCACTTTGGTGTAGTCGAGTGGGACAAGAAAAGCCCAGGAGTCACATGCCACCAGAATCCACTGTCAGGTCAGACAGTGGCAGGAGTGACTCTGCACAGCGCTGGGAAAAGGGAGCCAGGGCCCTTGTGCTCCCTTCCTAGTCCTGCATTTGTAAGTGATGGGTTGCAATTCTGTCATGAACTTTGGAATCCTGATGCCCTGCTCCTCGCCCAGAACCCAGGCATCTTGGCTCCCAGCGCCTCACCCTAACCTCTAGCCTTCGCACCCCTCCCCAAGCTGGGGCCAGATTCTAGGAGCCCCACCCCTGGCTCGCAGCACCACTCCCCTTGCTGCATTGGACTGTGAGCCTGTGCAGTAAAACCCGATTTCATGGCTGAGCAACAACATGGTGGCTCCCTGCGCAGGTGTCCTGGAGCAAAGGCACCACAAGGTGGCAGCAACCAGATGACTGGAACAAACAACAAGACCTGCCAGCACAGCTGGGTGCCTCAGATCTCCCCCAGCCCTTCTCCCCCACAGGAACAGGACTTTGCCCTCCCACCCCCAGCCTGTATCACTTCCCCACGCACAGCCCATGCCTTGCCCCCCAGGCTACAGGCCTCCTCACAGCGAGGATGTTCCTTCCGCACCAGCCCTGACCACAGCCCACCGTGCACCCAGCTAGAACAACCCCCATGGGCAACTATGGACCCCCCCCCCCCTCTCTGCTGGTACCACCCCTCCCCCCATGGGCAACTACAGCCTCACCCTGCCCTCCACCACCCCCTCACCCTTCCCCACAGGGAGCCACCTCACCCTGCCCTCCACAGCCCCTCCTGTGCTACTCCTTCCCCCACAGGCAACTACAGCCTCACCCTGCCCTCCCCCGCCCCCCATACCCCTCTCCCACAGGTAACCACGGCCTCACCCTGCCACCCCCATAGGCAACCACAACCTCACCCTGCCCTCCGCCACCGCCCCCCCACAGGGAGCCACCTCACCCTGCCCTCCACAGCCCCTCCGTGCCACCCTCCCCCACGGGCAACCGCAGCCTCCCCCCCATACCACCCCTCCCCCACGGTAAAACACAGCCTCCCCTGCCCCCCCGTACCACCCCTCCCCCACGGGCAACCGCAGCCTCCCCCTGCCCCTCCCGTACCGCCCCTCCCCCCACGGGCAACCGCAGCCTCCCCCTGCCCCCCCCGAACCGCCCCTCCCCCCACGGGCACCCGCAGCCTCCCCCTGCCCCCCCCGTACCGCCCCTCCCCCCACGGGCACCCGCAGCCTCCCCCTGCCCCCCCGTACCACCCCTCCCCCCCACGGGCACCCGCAGCCTCCCCCTGCCCCCCCGTACCGCCCCTCCCCCACGGGCACCCGCAGCCTCCCCCTGCCCCCCCCCGTACCGCCCCTCCCCCACGGGCACCCGCAGCCTCCCCCTGCCCCCCCCCGTACCGCCCCTCCCCCACGGGCACCCGCAGCCTCCCCCTGCCTCCCCCTTACCGCCCCTCCCCCACGGGCACCCGCAGCCTCCCCCTGCCCCCCCCGTACCGCCCCTCCCCCACGGGCACCCGCAGCCTCCCCCTGCCCCCCCCATACCGCCCCTCCCCCACGGGCACCCGCAGCCTCCCCCTGCCCCCCCCATACCGCCCCTCCCCCCACGGGCACCCGCAGCCTCCCCCTGCCCCCCCCGTACCGCCCCTCCCCCCACGGGCACCCGCAGCCTCCCCCTGCCCCCCCCCGTACCGCCCCTCCCCCCACGGGCACCCGCAGCCTCCCCCTGCCCCCCCCGTACCGCCCCTCCCCCCACGGGCACCCGCAGCCTCCCCCTGCCCCCCCCGTACCGCCCCTCCCCCCACGGGCACCCGCAGCCTCCCCCTGCCCCCCCCGTACCACCCCTCCCCCACGGGCAACCGCAGCCTCCCCCTGCCCCCCCCGTACCGCCCCTCCCCCCACGGTAGCCAGCCCTGCCCCGCCCCCCGCCGGTCCGACTCCCCCCACAACTCGGCCCGCCCGTCTCACCCAGCTCTCGCCGCCTCAGCCGCCGCTTGGTTTCTTCTGGCACCTTCGATCCCTCTGCGCATGCGCGTCCTGCGCCTCCCAGCAACTGCCGCCCGCGACCCCGCCCTGCGCATGCGTCTCCACATCCGGTCCCGCCCTGTCCCTGCTCCCAGCGCATGTGTCGAAACCGCCCCGCGCATGGGGCGCACGCGCCGCTCTCGGCGTCTCCCTTCGCGCATGCGCACACTGCCCCATCGGTGTAAATAACTGCCCACCGATCGTAAGCTTTCCCACTGACCCCTCCCCCATCGCGCCCGGCACGCGGACGTTCGCTCTGTGTCCACGTGACCCACGTGTGCGGGCGGGACTGACTAGCCCTGGGTGTCACGCCTGGCGCATGCGCAGGGCCAAGACCTGGGAAGAGGACGGTTTAAGGCGAGGCAGCTACGCTGCTAACGGAAGGGGGCGGCAGCGCAGCCGGCGTGCGCTGGGGAGGCTAATGGGCAGCTGCGCTGCTCGCGTAAAGGGGCGGTCGCAATGGATGGGGGCGGGGCGGCTACGCTATTGACGTAGTAGATTAAAACCTGTCAGTTCCCTCCCCCCAAGGCCTCGGCACGGGGAGGCGCCCTGCACACAGCAGGGAGGGAGGAGGAAACCCCCCCCCACACACAGCAGGGAGGGAGGAGGAAACCCCCCCACCCCACACACAGCAGGGAGGGAGGAGGAGGAAAGTTCCCCCCCCACACACACACACATCAGGGAGGGAGGAGGAGGAAAGTTCCCCCCCCACACACACACATCAGGGAGGGAGGAGGAGGAAAGTTCCCCCCCACACACACACACACATCAGGGAGGGAGGAGGAGGAAAGCGACCCCCCCCACCCCGCACACACATCAGGGAGGGAGGAGGAGGAAAGTCCCCCCCCCCAAACACACACATCAGGGAGGGAGGAGGAGGAAAGTTCCCCCCCCACACACACACATCAGGGAGGGAGGAGGAGGAAAGTTCCCCCCCCACACACACGCACATCAGGGAGGGAGGAGGAGGAAAGTTCCCCCCCACACACACACACATCAGGGAGGGAGGAGGAGGAAAGCGACCCCCCCCACCCCGCACACACATCAGGGAGGGAGGATGACAGCCCCCCCCAAACACACAGGCTACCTTACCTCCACACTGACAGCTTCTTGCGCAAGCATTCTTTTGTGGAAGAGTTCTTGTGCAAAAGCTCTCCCAAAAGAGAGCATCTACACTGGCATGTGCTTTTGCGCAAGAGCACCCGTGCCAGTGTAGACGTTCCCTTGCACAAGAAAGCTCCGATGGCCATTTTAACCACCGGGCATTCTTGCATAAGAAATTCATGTAGCCTGTCTATACTGGCCTCTTGTGCAAGAACAGTTGTGCAAAAGGGCTTATTCCTGAGTGGGCGCGTCAGCGTTCTGGTGCAAGAAGCCCTGATTTCATACATTAGAAGTCAGTTTACTTGTGCAAGAACTAGTGGACAGTGTAGCCAGGCAGCAAGTTTTTGCACAAGATCACGCCAGTGTAGACACAGCCACAGGGTGGGGAGGGGAGACATCAGCCATCTTCACAAGGAAAAACCAGTTGCTTTTCATTTTAACCTACCTGGCTGCAGTCTTAACGACCTTACTACATGCATCTTACTTCAAAGAGCCTTTCACACCAGATTACAGAGGGAAACTTCAGAGCTTTCTTTCATGCTTAAATCTGACACATTAGGAATGGACCTTAACAAAGATGCTAATTACATTACCCATTACCAAGATAGTTTCCCCATTTATCACCCCTGATTAGCCGTTCATTGACTAGCAAATAGCTATTCCCTACCTCCCTCTCCCTCACCTTCTGTACTAAATCTGATTTGTCAGTTTTATAATGTGTTCACTTTTTTCATTGTATTCCTTTGTTAGCTATGGTCCTGCCAATTCTCTTCCACTATTTGATCTGAGGAAGTGGGTCTGGCCCACGAAAGCTCCTCACCTAATAAACCACCTTGTGAGTCTGTAAAGCTCCAGCTTTCCCTTTTGCCTTAGCCAGCTCAGCCTAGCAGGGCCGGTCTATCCCTGTGTCTCCTGGTGGGGCGCCACTGCCCGTGTCCAATAGCACTGCCCAGCTGCCATAGCTCACACCCCGCGGGGTCTCTCCCTTTGTGTCTCTGGTGCACGTGTCCATGGGGGGGGGCTCCCTGTGTCCTTGCTCGAAGGGGCTGCACGGGGCAGTGCACCCTCCCCCCGGCACTGGCTGAGCCCCACCCTGGCGCCTCCCCCCGCCCCTCCAGTTTGGGGGCGGGCCCCGCAGACTCTGACCCGCTGGGGGCGGGAGGAGGCTCCAGCTGGCGGGGGGCGGGGTCAACGGACCCCCCCCACGGCCCTGAGTGCGGGGAGCCGGGGCTATGGCGCATGCGCGGCATTTCAGGGTGTCACGTGGGTTGTCCCGCAGGCTGTGCTGCCCAGGGGAGGTGTCACGTGTGCTGTCCCGAGGGGCGGGGTCGCGCTCCCCCCCCGCCTCGAAATCCATCATGGGCGGGGCTTCCTGTGACCGCGCCCCTCTCCCGGTCGCCCCGCCCCCGCCGCGCAGCCTCGTTCCCGCCCGCAGTCCGCCCGGGACGGCAGCCGCCCCGCCCCCTCAGTATCGAGCCCGCTGATTGGGCCCCGCCGAGCAGACGCCCGCGACCAATCAGGAAGCGCGGGGCGGCGGGGTCCGGCCGGGAGGAGACGGAGCGAGGCGGCGGTGGCCGAGCCGGGGTGAGTGACGGGCCCTGCCCCCCCCGAAACACCCCCCGCGCCGGGCCCCTCCCCCACAATCCACCGCGCTGGGCCCCGCCCCCAGAACCCCCCGTTGGGCCTTCCCCGCAGAGCCCCCCAGAAACACCCCCGGGCTGGGCCCTGCCCCCCCGCTCAGCCCTGCCCCCCCCGGGTCTGGACTCTGCCCCCCCCCCGCTCAGCCCTGCCCCCCCCGGGTCTGGACTCTGCCCCCCCCGGGTCTGGACTCTGCCCCCCCCCCACGCTGGGCCCTGCCCCCCCCCCCGGGTCTGGACTCTGCCTCCCCCGGGCTGGGCCCTACCCCCCCCCGCTCAGCCCTGCCCCCCCACGCTCAGCCCTGTCTCTCCCCCCGGGCTGGGCCCCCCCGACCTCCCCCCGGGCTGGGCCCTGCCCCCCCGCTCAGCCCTCTCCCCCCCCCGGGCTGGGCCCTGCCCCCCCACGCTCAGCCCTGTCTCTCCCCCTGGGCTGGCGCCCCCCCCCCCGGGTCTGGACTCTGCCCCTGACAGGTTCTCTCCCGCAGGCCATGGCAGAGGAGCTGCCCCCGTCGCTCTTCTTCCAGCACCAGTACATGTGCTCCGAGTGCGGCCTGCTCTACAACACGCTGGAGGAGGTGCTGATCCACCAGCAGAGCCACCTGGGGGAGCCCTGCCAGCCGGCCGGGCCCCCGCCCGAGAACCACTGCCAGTGCCTGGAGTGCGGCCGTGTCCTGCTCTCGCCCGACCAGCTGCTGGCCCACCAGAGCCTGCACCCCCGCCCGGCGCCCGCCGCCAGCCAGATCCACTACCAGTGCAGCGAATGCCAGGAGCTCTTCACTGCGCCCGACCTGTGGCTGGCCCATCGCCAGAGCCACAAGCCCCAGGAGGCCAGGACCCCCCCCGAACCGCCGGCCCCACCCCCGCCCGCCATGCACCCCTACGAATGCTCAGAGTGCGCCAGCCTCTTCCAGACGCCCGAGGAGCTGCTGGAGCACCAGGGCGAGCACTTCACCGAGACGGAGAAGGAGAGTGGGGAGCCGGCCGCGCCCGAGGGGGTCAAACAGGAGGCCCCCGGCTCCCCCGCCCCCTTGCAGCAGCCGGTGCCACCCCTGCTGCCCCCTCCCCGGGCCTGGCGCTGTGGTGAGTGCAAGCGGGAGTTCGGCAGCGCCGAGGAGCTGCGGCGGCACCGCCGGGAGCACACTTCGGAGGAGTTCCTGTGCGGCGAGTGCCAGCGCGGCTTCACCACGGCCAATCGCCTGCTGGCTCACCAGCGCGTGCATGTGGACGGCACGCACGAGTGCCCGAACTGCAGCAAAGTCTTCAAGAAGGCAGCCTCGCTGGAGCAGCACATGCGCATCCACAAGGGCGAGGCCCTGTACCTGTGCGTCGACTGCGGCCTGGGCTTCGGCACAGAGATGACCCTGGTGGTGCACCGCAAGAGCCACACCGCCAACCCCCTGCACCGCTGCGCCTGCGGCAAGTCCTTCAGCAACATGACCAAGTTCCTCTACCACCGCCGCACCCACGCTGGCAAGAGCGGGGCCCCGCCCCCCCGCGCTCGCGCCCCTGAGCCAACCCAGGTGCCGGAGCAAGAGGCAGCCCAGCCACCTGCTGCGGCCGGGGCAGTGAACGGCTTGCCGGTGCCCCCTGCGGCAGGCGGCTTCCTGTGCCCGCAGTGTGGCAAGGAGTTTTCCAGCCACATCCGCATGGTGCGGCACAAGCGGGTGGTGCACGTGCTGGAGCGCAAGCACAAGTGCCCCACCTGCGGCAAAACCTTCAAGAAGCTGGTGCATGTGCGGAATCACCTTCGCACCCACACTGGGGAGCGCCCCTTCCAGTGCACCGAGTGCGGCAAGACCTTCGCCTCCCAGGCCAACCTGATGCGCCACCACCTGACCCACACGGGCGAGCGCCCCTACCAGTGCGACGTCTGCCAGAAGCGCTTCACCCAGTCCTCCAACCTGCAGCAGCACCGGCTGCTTCACTCGGGTGCCGGCCCCTTCCCTTGCCAGGACTGCGGTGCCACCTTCTCCCGGGCCCACAAGCTGGCCCTGCACCGTGTCAGCCACACGGGCCGGTTGCCCTTCCAGTGCCCCGAGTGTGACCATTCCTTCGCCCGCAAGCGGCTGCTGGAGCTGCACCGCCTGGCCCATGCCGGGCGCGAGCCTCACCGCTGCCCGGACTGCGGCGCCCTCTTCGTCCGCCTGGCCAAGCTGGAGGAGCACCGGTGCGCCCACAAGAAGCTGTACCCGTGCCCGGCCTGCGGCAAGTGCCTGGGATCCCTGGCCAAGCTGGCGCTGCACCAGCTGGTGCACTCCGGCCAGCGCCCCTTCACCTGCAACCTCTGCGGCAAGGGCTTCACCAACCCCAGCGGGCTGAGCCGGCACCAGCAGCGCCACACGGGCGTGCGCCCACACAAGTGCCCGCTCTGCTCCAAGACCTTTGTGGCCGCCTCAGGGCTGCAGCTGCACCAGCGCACGCACACCGGGGAGCGCCCCTTCCCCTGCCCGGAGTGCGGCAAGGCCTTCCGCCAGGCCACCCATCTGCGGGAGCACCGGCGCCTGCACACGGGCGAGCGCCCCTACCAGTGCCCGGAGTGCGGCAAGGCCTTCATCCAGTCCATGCACCTGGCGGAGCACCGGCGCATCCACACGGGCGAGCGCCCGCACCGCTGCCCACACTGCGCCAAGACCTTCAAGACCCTCTCCAACCTGCGCAGCCACCGCAAGACCCACGGGGGGGCTGCCCCTGCCCTGCCCCCACCCGCCGCCACGCCCACCCAGACCATCATGTGCACAGAGTTTGGGGAGACCATTGCCATCATCGAGACGGCCGAGCCCCTGCCCCTGGTGGAGACCATCGAGATCTACCAGGCTGCCCTGGAGGGCAGCCTGCAGGTGGACAATCTGCAGGTCAATGCCTTCGTATAGGGGGCAGCCCCCTCCCTTGTAAATAAAAGTTTTGGTTTGGCCTGTTCGCCTGTCCTGGCCCTAATGCTGTCATGGGGGAGGGGGTCTCTGTGGGCCCCAGAGCTGCTGTTTGGGTACAGGGGCGGCCTGGCATCTGGCCCTGCCCCCCTTCCTGCTCATCAGTGGGGTGGGACCTACTCTGGAGCCCGGACAGCCCCCCACCCCCAGCTGTGGAATTGGTGGGGTAGGGTGGGGGGAGGGGAGCTGGGCTCTTTCCCACAGCCGCCTTGCTCTGAAGCAGGGTTGGGGTCAGCAAGCCAGCTTGGGAATGGTATTGCAGTGGAAGTCCCCCCTCCGTCCTGCCCCTTTCCCAGGTGCTGTGGGGGCGAGGGAGGGAACTGTCAGCAGTTAGTGGATGGGCTAATGGGGCAGCCAGCCCGGCACTGCTCACGGGGGAGCCATGGGGCTAGCGCGGTCTGATGGGGCTGGCTGGGCCCCTTTCCTGCCTGTGTTCTGGGCCCAGCAGCCATCAAGCAACTGGTGACCCGTCACTTCCTGTCTTGTCCCTCCCTTCCCCCCATTCGCTGGCAGGGCTACCCCAGCACCCAGCTCTTCTTGCCCTGCCCCAGCCCTGGGAGAAGGGGAGCAGCAGGCTCCCCCCCCAGCTGGCCTGTCTTGGGGGAACAGGCACAGAGCCTGACCCTGGGGGGTCTCAGGACTGAGGGCAGGCGGGAATCCCGGAGCCCTGGCTGGCTGCCCCCTGTTCCTCCCAGGGCGGGGCAGACCCCCCAGGGCTGTGTCTACATTGGCATCATTCCGCACAGAAACACGCTGCCTGCGTCCACTGGGGGGAGGTCTTGCCCAGAGAGATCAGGGCTTGTGGGAGAGCCATGACGCGCCCGCTCGGGGAGCAGCCCTCGTGCAAGAGGCCAGTGTAGACAGGCAACAGGAATTCCTTGCGCAAGAAAAGCCCGTGGCTAAAATGGCCGTCGGAGCTTCCTTGCACAGGCGCGTCCACACGTAGCCCAGTGCCAGGGGCTCCCGCCAAGAGCCCAGAGCAGTGGCCAGGCCAGGGCAGGAACCAGGGGCCTGGGCACTAGGGGAGAGGCTTGGAGGTGGCACAAGCAGCATCAGACACAGCCAAGGGCGCCCTTTGACCCCTGCCAGCAGGGCCAGGCTGCACCTTGGTTGCTGCAGGGGGACAGAGTCCAGGGCTCCATACCACCAGGCTTGCCCACTGCACCTGGTGCAGGGCTCCCCCCCCCCCCCCCCCCAGGGGCCAGCAGTGCAGCTGGGTGAAGTGAGCTCCCCCCCCACCGCCCCCGTAGCCCCCACAGCCTTTCATGCCAATAATTTATTGAACCGGTGCCTGTACAGAGCCAGAACGTGAGAAACTAACACACGGGGGGGAGGGGGGGGGCACACGGCTTAAGAAAACCCCTCTATGTACACAGCGCTCAGTAAAAGAAAGGGGATGGGGGAGGGGTATTTACAGGGGAGGCAGGAGGGGAGAGAAAGCCTCCCCTCCCCCAGAGAGCTGTGCCTTGAATGGGGGGAGGGGGGAATGCCCAAAGGTGGAGGGAGGGGCCCCTGGGGACACATCTATCCACAGCCCCTCCCACTACAGGATCCCACAGGCCCGGGCACTGGAGCCGCCCTGGGAGGGGGCTTGTTCCCAGCAGACAGGGGAGGGCCAGCCCCTGCCCCCCACCCTCCCCACACAGGGCAGCAGCACAGGAGACAGGGGGGGCATTAAAAACCAAAAGCAACTTAAAATGCAGAGGCCTGAGCCCTCCAGCCCCGCAGCAGCCAGAGCCCCTCCCACGGGGGCTGTAAAGTAGCATGGCCAGGCCCCCGCACCGAGGCCTCGTGGGTTAGCGGGGGGCAGCCTCTCCTGTGCCTGGCTGCCCCCCAGCCAATGGGAAGCAGGCGTCACGTGGTCCATGGGCACCGCCCCCGCCCCGTTCACAGTTCAGACAAGTCCATGGGGTGGGCTGGGGGTGGGAGGGGGCCTGCCCCCCAGCCCCTCAGGACGCATTGGTGATGGGTCCCGCGCCGTCACCCGGCGTCGCCTGGCTCCTGTCTGTGCCTGCGCCTGCGTGGAAGAGAGTCAGTAAGACAGGGCCGCCCCCTCTCCCCAGCAAGGCCTGGGGCAATGCACCCCAGCCCCACCCTGCCAGGCAGTATACCCAGCATGCACTGCAGCCCAGCCCAGGGAGAACTGGGGGTCAGAAGGACTGCCCAGCACTCACCGTGTGTGGCAGAGGTGCATCCCAACAAGCTGCTCTGGGCCCGCAGGTGGGGCGGGATGAGGGAGGGGTTGAGAGGGGGCTGGATTGCCAGTTCTGTGGGGGGAGAGCAGAAGGTCAGTCGGCCGCTAGCACGCCCTCCCTTCCCCCACCCCCACCCCCCGGCACTCACCCACAGGGCTGAAGTTGAAGAGGGGGGGCAGGTCGCGCCCGTTGGGCAGGCGGGCAGTGGGTTCCCGCAGCTCGTCGAAGAAGGCGTTGGCGCAGGCCTCCAGCGGGGAGAGGCGGGTGGCGGGTGTGTACTCCAGCAACCGGCTGCACAGCGACACAGCCTCCAGCGGGGTGCGCGGCTTGAACACCTGGGAGGTCCGGGGCAGTCAGTCTGGGCACAGCTCGCCTGCCAGAGCCCCACACCTGCCCGCCCCACACAGCTCCTCCCCCAGTACCTTTAGCCAGGGGTGTGCTTTGATCTGGGGAAACTTGAACTCTGTGTAGTTGGGGTTCATCTCCCGGATCTGCTCCCGCGTCGGCGTCCCCAGCACCTGAGGGGGGCGCCTGTTACGACCACGTCCGTGTCCCCTCGGCTCCTCCCAAGCAGCGTGCCCCCCCACCGCCGTTACTGCGGCAATGGACCCTTCCGAGGTTCCAGGCGTGGCCCCTCCAGGAGGGAAGCAGGGACCCCGAATTCTGGGCTCCGTGGCTCAGAGCCTACCTTGATGATTTCCACCAGCTGGTCCACTCCGCTGTCCCCAGGGAAGATGGGCTGACCCAGCAGCAGCTCGGCCAGCACGCAGCCTGCTGACCAGATATCTGGGAAGGGACAGGGGCGTCAGGACTCCTGGGATCCCCCCTCGCTGCGCAAGGGGGCGGGGCTGGGAGGAGGAGCTCACCTATGTTGGACGTGTAATCGGTGGCCCCGAAGATGAGCTCCGGGGCACGGTAATAGCGGGAGCAGATGTAGGAGACGTTGGGCTCACCCCGCACTAGCTGCTTGGCACTGCAAGACAAACACCCATCGAGAGCGGCCCGGCCCAGCCCTGCCCCCCGTGCGCAGGCGGTTCAGACCCCCTGGGCGGCCCTCGCTCATGCGCAGCAGGACAGCTGTGCAGTCGCCTTGCCAGGGCCCTAGTGCGAGCGCTGCCTGGCGCACAGGCACACCCCCTCCCAGGCCCCCATTCATCGCACGAGGGCCTGAGCTGCCCTGCAGTGTCCCACGAGCCCAGGGCCTCTCGCACAAGGGCCCCAGCCCCCACCTGCCGAAGTCGCACAGCTTGAGCACGGCCGTGTCGGGGTCCACCAGCAGGTTCTGGGGCTTGATGTCGCGGTGGCAGACGCCCTGGGAATGGATGTAGGCCAGGCTGCGGAAGAGCTGGTACATGTACACCTAGGGGCAGGGGGAGACGGTCACCACCCGCCTGCTCCCTGGCCCCGCCCCCGGGCCCCGCCCCGCCGCCCACTCACCTTGACGTAGATGACAGGGATGGTCTGCTTGGCCTTGGTGAAGTGGCGGGCCACGCGGTACACCGTCTCGGGCACAAAGTCCAGCACCAGGTTCAGGTACACCTCGTCCTTCTGCAAGGGGGCTGGGTAAGCGGGACCCATGGCCCCCCCACGACCCCTCCCACTGGGAAAGGGAGCTAGATGCACCCCACTGCCCTACGAACTCTTCACATCTGGAGAGTGCCGTGGGCCCAGACAGCACCGCCATCCCCATGGTCCCCCCAGCCGCTATTCAGACCCCGCCTCATCTGCAGCAGCCTGCGTGGGGCTCCCCCGCCCCGTGGGGCTCCCCCCAGCCCCTCCAGCTGCCCCCCCCAGCCCCTCCAGCTGCCCCCTGACCTTCTCCCCGCTGGAGTAGAAGAAGTAGCGCAGCCGCACGATGTTGCAGTGATCCAGCTTGCGCATGATCTGCAGCTCCCGGTTCTGGGGGGACACAGATAGGCTGAGCTGGGGGGCATGGCAAGGATGGGCCCCCCAGCCCTCCCTGTCCCCAAGCTCACCTTGAAGCGCTTGTCCTGTAGCACTTTCTTGATGGCCACCAGCTCCCCCGAGTCAGCCAGGCAGGCCTGGTAGACCACCCCGAAGGAGCCATTCCCTATGACCTTGATATCCGAGTAGGAGACCTCTTGGGGGCGCTCTGGGCCCTGGCCGGGCGTGGCCACCACCGTGCTCACCTTTCCGCTGTCCCCTGGGGACGGGGAGCGGGTTAGAGATACAGCCAGGGACACCCACCCCAGCCCCTCCTCTGCCCCCTGGGGACTGGGAGCAGGTTAGAGATACAGCCAGGGACACCCACCCCAGCCCCTCCTGCTGCCCCCTGGGGACGGGGAGCGGGTTAGAGATACAGCCAGGGACACCCACCCCAGCCCCTCCTCTGCCCCCTGGGGACTGGGAGCAGGTTAGAGATACAGCCAGGGACACCCACCCCAGCTCCTCCTCTGCCCCCTGGGGACGGGGAGCGGGTTAGAGATACAGCCAGGGACACCCACCCCAGCCCCTCCTGCTGCCCCCTGGGGACGGGGAGCGGGTTAGAGATACAGCCAGGGACACCCACCCCAGCCCCTCCTGCTGTCCCCTGGGGACTGGGAGCAGGTTAGAGATACAGCCAGGGACACCCACCCCAGCTCCTCCTCTGCCCCCTGGGGACGGGGAGCGGGTTAGAGATACAGCCAGGGACACCCACCCCAGCCCCTCCTGCTGCCCCCTGGGGACGGGGAGCGGGTTAGAGATACAGCCAGGGACACCCACCCCAGCCCCTCCTGCTGCCCCCTGGGGACTGGGAGCAGGTTAGAGATACAGCCAGGGACACCCACCCCAGCTCCTCCTCTGCCCCCTGGGGACGGGGAGTGGGTTAGAGATACAGCCAGGGACACCCACCCCAGCCCCTCCTGCTGCCCCCTGGGGACGGGGAGTGGGTTAGAGATACAGCCAGGGACACCCACCCCAGCCCCTCCTGCTGCCCCCTGGGGACGGGGAGTGGGTTAGAGATACAGCCAGGGACACCCACCCCAGCCCCTCCTGCTGCCCCCTGGGGACGGGGAGCGGGTTAGAGATACAGCCAGGGACACCCACCCCAGCCCCTCCTGCTGCCCCCTGGGGACTGGGAGCAGGTTAGAGATACAGCCAGGGACACCCACCCCAGCCCCTCCTGCTGCCCCCTGGGGACGGGGAGCGGGTTAGAGATACAGCCAGGGACACCCACCCCAGCCCCTCCTGCTGCCCCCTGGGGACGGGGAGCGGGTTAGAGATACAGCCAGGGACACCCACCCCAGCCCCTCCTGCTGCCCCCTGGGGACGGGGAGCAGGTTAGAGATACAGCCAGGGACACCCACCCCAGCCCCTCCTGCTGCCCCCTGGGGACTGGGAGCGGGTTAGAGATACAGCCAGGGACACCCACCCCAGCCCCTCCTGCTGCCCCCTGGGGACTGGGAGCAGGTTAGAGATACAGCCAGGGACACCCACCCCAGCCCCTCCTCTGCCCCCTGGGGACTGGGAGCGGGTTAGAGATACAGCCAGGGACACCCACCCCAGCCCCTCCTGCTGCCCCCTGGGGACTGGGAGCAGGTTAGAGATACAGCCAGGGACACCCACCCCAGCCCCTCCTGCTGCCCCCTGGGGACTGGGAGCGGGTTAGAGATACAGCCAGGGACACCCACCCCGGCCCCTCCTGCTGCCCCCTGGGGACGGGGAGCGGGTTAGAGATACAGCCAGGGACACCCACCCCAGCCCCTCCTGCTGCCCCCTGGGGACGGGGAGCAGGTTAGAGATACAGCCAGGGACACCCACCCCAGCCCCTCCTGCTGCCCCCTGGGGACTGGGAGCGGGTTAGAGATACAGCCAGGGACACCCACCCCGGCCCCTCCTGCTGCCCCCTGGGGACGGGGAGCGGGTTAGAGATACAGCCAGGGACACCCACCCCAGCCCCTCCTGCTGCCCCCTGGGGACGGGGAGCGGGTTAGAGATACAGCCAGGGACACCCACCCCGGCCCCTCCTGCTGCCCCCTGGGGACTGGGAGCGGGTTGGAGATACAGCCAGGGACACCCCTACCCCCACCCTGCCCTTCCGGCTAGGGATGGGCAAGGGAGGAGCTAGAAACACAGGAGAGATGCCCCCAACCCCCACCTCCCTTCCTGCTGTCCCTTGGAGTCGAGGGGGCAGTTAGAGGCATGGCCAGGGAAGCCCACAATCCTGACCTTGGAGACTGGGGGGGCAGAAACTCAGCCAGGGTCCCCTCTCCCCCATGATCCCATCTTCCCAGGGTCCAGGTTAGAGAGCCAGAATGCCCCACCCCCCACCAGCCCCAGGGCACATCTGCCACTGGCCTCTCTCCACTGCCCACACCACTCAGCCCCAACCCCTACATCTCCCCTCCGTCCGAAAGACACTGACCCCAACAGCCTCCCCATAGCACCACCACTTCTCCTGCTCCAGACAGTCCTCAGCAGGCAGTGACCACCCCAGGCGCCTCCTGCTCAACTAGTCCCCAGGGGGCCTCTGCAATGCCTATGGAGAAGCCTCAATCCTCACCCCAGGTACCCCCCCGCAGAGAGATGGGGTGTCCAGACGGGGGGCTCAGCCAAGCCCCTGAACCCCAACACGTACTGTCCATATCTAATGAGAGAGCCACTCACCAGCCTCCTGGCTCCTAATGTGACCCAAGAGCAGAGCCTGACCTCAGCCCTTCATTAGCTTCACCCCAGCTCCCCAGAGCCCCCTTTCCCCAAACAGTGGCTCCCTAGACCCCCAACGACTCTTCCAGCCCAATGCACCCAGGAATCCCAAACCGCCCTCCAATGGATGCCCCTTCTGCCCCCCGAGCTCCCTGGGAGCTGGGCACTTGGGCAGCCTCCCAGCTGCTTAGCAAAGCGCCCAAAGCTGGGTTTGTGTTTCTAAGGGTGGTGCCCATCCGCACAGGCCTCGGTGCGCAGAGCAGCATTTATTCCACACATGGATCACAAAATTATAGGGAACATTGACCGCCCTGTTCCGCCCCCCCCCCAGCTCAGCCCCCCCGGGAATCACCCCCCCCCCAAACCTTCCCCTCGGGGCCACTCGCCCCCCCCCCAGCCCTTCCGGCCTCCCGCCCCACAGCGCCCGGGGCCCTCGACTCCCAGCGCTGCACTCGTGGGACCCCCCGGCCCCCCCGCAGCCCGGCCCCCCCGCTGCCCCCCCCACTCACGGCCGAGTTTCAGGCCCGGCGGGAAGGCCCCGCCGCCCCCCCCCGGCCCGGGCCCCGCCGCCCCCGCCTTGCCGCCCGGCGCTGTCCCCGGGGGGGCCCCGGGCGGGGCGGGGGCTCCGGGGCCGGGGGGGGCCCCGCCCGAGGCGGTGTCGGCGAACGAGCTGGTCCGGGGCCGGGAGGGGCCGGCGCTGCCGCTGCTCATGGCGAGGCCGGACGGGGGGGGGGCGGGGGCTGCCGGCCTGCGCATGCGCCGCCTAGCCCCGCCCCCTGCCGGCCGCGCGAGCCGCCCGGAAACCGAGTCCGGGCCACGCCCCCTTCCACCGCGCGGGTCGCCGGGAAACGGAGTCCGGGCCCCGCCCCCTTCCAGCGCGCGGGCCGCCGGGAAATGTAGTTTCCTGAACCCCCGCCCTGAGGTCAAAAGCTCCAGGTTCCTGCCCCCTGTTGGAGCGCAGGGCCCCGCCCCCAGGGGGACGCTGCGGTTTCCAGCCCCCCCCACGTGGTGCCCCAGCGCTTCCACCCCTCCCCCCGCTCCCGGGCGGGGGCAGCAGGGCCCGGAGATCCCCCCCCCCGCACCCCCCAGGGCACGAGCCCAGCAGGCGGGGAAAAGACCAAAAGCTTCTGCCCCGCGGGGGGAGCGGGGGTCCGGGAGCGTCCTGGGCTCCAAGCCTGGCAACCCCCCCAGGGGCCATGGGGAGCCGCTCCCTGCCCTGGGGCACGGGGGGTTCTAGGTGTGACCTGCCCTGGGGCTCGGGGGGTTCTAGGTGTGACCTGCCCTGGGGCTCGGGGGGGTTCTAGGTGTGACCTGCCCTGGGGCACCGAGGGGGGGTTCTAGGTGTGACCTGCCCTGGGGCACCGAGGGGGGGTTCTAGGTGTGACCCTGCCCTGGGGCTCGGGGGGGGGGGTTCTAGGTGTGACCTGCCCTGGGGCACCGAGGGGGGTTCTAGGTGTGACCCTGCCCAGGGGGGTTCTAGGTGTGACCCTGCCCTGGGGCTCGGGGGGGTTTTAGGTGTGACCCTGCCCAGGGGGGTTCTAGGTGTGACTCTGCCCTGGGGCACCGAGGGGGGGTTCTAGGTGTGACCCTGCCCAGGGGGGTTCTAGGTGTGACTCTGCCCTGGGGCACCAAGGGGGGTTCTAGGTGTGCCCCTGCCCCGGGGGGGTTCTAGGTGTGACCCTGCCCGGGGCACGGGGGGGCTGCTACGTGTGACCCTGCCCGGGGCACTGGGGGGGTTTCTAGGTGTGCCCCTGCCCTGGGGCACAGGGGGGGGCTGCTCCGTGTGACCCTGCCCGGGGCACCGGGGGGGGGTTCTAGGTGTGACCCTGCCCTGGGGCACGGGGGGGGGCTGCTACATGTGACCCTGCCCGGGGCACGGGGGGGTTCTAGGTGTGACCCTGCCCAGGGCACGGGGGGGGGGGTGCTAGGTGTGACCCCGCCCTGGGCACAGCGCAGTCGGGGGCAGGGCCAGGCTAAGCCACATAGAGGGCTGTGGGTGAGAGGTGCAGTCTGAGCTGGGGGGCAGCAAAGGAAGCTACCCCCCCCACACACACCCCCATGTTGCTAGGAGACCCTGCCCACTTCCCAGAACAGATGTGGCAGGGGAGCCAAGGCCTGGGGGCTGCTCCCCCCCCCATTTCTGACTGCCCCAGGAGCTAGGCAGTCATGCCTGTGGGTCATTCTGGGCTGGGTAGCGGGGCTCCGGCTGGCCATGCCAGCGCCCAGCACCCCTAGGGGAAGTGGGCACCAGGCAGAGGTGGAGCAGTGAACACCCAGCAGCAGCAGGGCAGGCGGGGGTGCCGGGGGAGCCAAGAGGCCAGTGCCCCAGGCAGCTGTGAACTCCTGCTCCTAGGGAGGTCATGGCATGGAGGGGTGGAGTTTGAGAATCCCCCCCCCCCCAGGCACAGACTGGGACCCAAGGCCAGAAACTCAGCACCTCTCTCCCCATCCCGCCCACCCAGAATAGCCCCTTCCCCCGGCTGGTGCTACAAAGAGGAGCAAAAAGCCAGGAGGTTTCCAACTCTTTTATTGGCTATTTTATACATTCGTGACCCGAGCCGCCCGCCCCGCTGTACAGGAATTGGAATAAGGCCCCTTCCCCACTGGGCCCACACAATGGCATCTGCCCCCTCCCCTGACACCCCCATCCAGGCCTGGACACACAACTCCCTCCCTGGGATCAGGAGGTGAAGCCCTGCCCCCAGGAGAACAGGGTGGGGGGGTAGTTCCTGTCACGCCCCAGCCACACCCCCAATCAGCTGGGGTCCCACTCGGCCTGTGGGGACCCCCTTATTCCCCATTCTCACTCGGGGAGTGGCTCCCGGTACTGAGAAGGGGGAGAAATGTCAGTTTAGGCCCCGCCCCACTGGGGAGGACATGGGGTGCCTGCACCTCCCACCCCCATTTCCCAGAGACAGTATTTCAACAGGCACTTGAGATCCACCCGGTCCCCCGGGGGGCTCAGGCCAGCGGCCGCACCCCCCACCCATTTTTGGTTATTTAAAGCCAGCTCTAGCATCCCAAGCACCTGCGGCCCCCAAGCTCCAGAGCACCCCCTCAGCAAGAGGCCGTACAGCTCCGTACAGACCAAGCGTTGGGGTGGGAGGGGCTAGGTCTGTAGGCCATGGGGCACTATAGGTCTCAGCTCTCCCGAAGGCCCCCCCATATCGGGGCACCACAGGGCTGGGTTCCATTTCTGATCCCACCAGACAGACTAAAGAGTTTCTTGTGCTTGAAAGCCCGTTACCCCACAAGTGTGGGGCGAGGGGCACGGAGCTCCTCCAACATGCCCCCGCTTTACGATCAACCCCCCCACAAGGCAGCGACTGGATATAAACGAGGGGATGGGAAAAGGTTAAAAACAAAATTCTACATGATATAAATTCCTGGGGTTGCCCCCCCTTTAAAAAAGAGCCCCTGAAAGGAAAGCTGCCCCCGATTGAAAACCATCCCCCCAAAAATATAGAGAGCTGTATATCGAAGTACAAACAGCGGCGCCTCCCCTCCAGCGGACAGGGCCCGGGAGGAGGCCAACAGAGTTAAGGCAGCAGAAGACGGCCCCCCAGCCCGCCCCCCAGCCCGGTCCGGCCCTGGGCACACGGGGGGCCCCGGTCTGGCTCTACGAGTCCTTGTTCTCCAGAGAGAGCTGGGCTGTGGCGTGGGGCAGGTCGGTGCTGACACGCCGCCCCCCCCCGGCCGAGGCCTCCTCCCCCTCCCCCTTCACCTTCTTGTCGTCCGTCTCCTCAGGGCCGCCCCCCCCGCCCGCCTCCAGCCGCTGATCCTCACTCCAGCGCCGCTTGAAGCGCAGCTTGAGGGGGATGCACTGGGCACTGGCCTCGCCCTGCCGGGGGGCCGGGACCACCAGGGGCTCCCCGGCGGGGGCGGGGGGAGCCTTGAACACCTCCTCGTCTTCCTCGCTGACGTCTGTCACCTCCACCGTCACCTCCTCCTCCTCCGACTCGCCCTCCGAGATGGGTTCCACCTTGATGCAGGGCACCCGGGGCTCCGGGGCGGCCACCTCCCCGGGGGGCGCTGGCGCCTTGTCCCGGTTGCGCCGGCCCAGCGGGGGGGGCTGCAGCTTGAATTTGAAGGGGGCGGGGGGCTCCTCGGGCGGGGGCGGCTTCTCGGGGCGCTGGGGCTGGGGCACCAGGATGTGGGGGTAGTGGAGGAAGGCCCGGGGGCTCAGGTGGTAGTTGTAGACACTCTGGGTGTGTGCCTGCAGGTACCGCTTCATGTCCTCGGGGTTGAAGGAGAAGTGGGAGCCGCCCGGGTACATGGGGCTCAGGGTGGGCGAGGGGGTGTAGTTCACATGGGTGGGAGTGAGGGGCAGGGCGGGCGAGAGCTGGGGGGGCAGCAGGGCGCCAGGGCCGGCCATGGGAGACACCGGGAAGGGGCTTAGGGGCTCAGGCCCACGGGGCCGGGGGTAGGCACGGAAGAGGCTGTCGTGGGCCAGCCGGGGGTGTGCAGGCAGGGGGGGACCACGGAAGCCGGCCCCCTCCCCTGGGCCCCGGCGCCCCTCCTCGCCCAGCGGCTCCTCCAGCTCCGAGGTGGCCGAGGTGGCGTCGCTGCAGTCGCTGACGGAGCCGCGGGCCAGGCGCCGGGCCACAGCCGAGAAGACGCCGGGCGAGCGCAGCTCCTCCGCCCCGGGCGACAGCAGGTCCGACGGCGTGGAGGGGGGGAAGCGGAAATGGGAGCCGCCCGAGGGCACCGGCGGGGCGCTCTGGGGCACGGGGCCGCCTGCCATGGGAGAGGAAGGTGAGGGGGGCTCCTGCCACCTACCTGGCCCCTCCCCACTGCAGCTCCGCCCCCCCATGCCAACCCAGCCCGCTGCCGGACTCCCACCCACCAGCAGCCCTTCCCTGTCCCCCTCTCCCATCGCCCACACCCCCTGCCCCCGGCCAGCCCCGCGGCCCCTCACCTGCCATGCCCATGTCAATGAAGGGGTAGTTCACCAGCACCAGCTTGTTGAAATTGAACTTGTAGGTGAAGCGTTTGCCCTTGGTCTTGTGCAGGATCCGCTTGTTGTAGTAGTACCTGGGGGGGAGAGCAGGGGCTGTCAGCCCCCCAGCCTGGCTCGCAAGCCAGGGCCAGGGGCTAGGGCCAGGGCTGGGAGCCTGGATCCCGAGATCTCGCAGGGCTGGGAGCCCCGACTCCTGGCTTCTCCCCCGAGCTCGGGCAGGCCACTGGCATGTGCCTTGCCCCAGACAGGGATGCAAAATCCCTTTCCGTGGTCAGCCCCCAAACGTTACGTTTAAGCGGTGGGGTGGGGGCAGGCGAGGGGGCTGTGGCCCGGCTGGAGCTGCCCTGGCTACCGGTTATCCACCCGCCTGGTCCCCCAGGGCCCCGCTGCCCCCCACCTCAGCGCCCGGCTCAGCTTGTCGTAGTTCATCTGGGGCTTGCACTTGCGCACGCCCCAGAGCCGCGCCACCTCGTCGGGGTCCTTGATGACGAACTCGCCGTAGTCGCCCTGCCAGGCGATCACGTCGTGGTACTCCTCCTTGCGCAGCAGCTCCAGGATGAAGTGCCAGAGCTGGATCTGCCGCGAGCCGGGGCTCGACTCGGGCTTGTAGGCCCAGTCGGGGAAGGCGAACCCTGCGGGCGAAAGGACGGGCTGGAAGCCAGCACTCGGCACCAGCCCTCGAGTGGCCGGCTCCCAGAGGCGCCCCAACAGGAGGGCAGCGGGGGCTGGGAGCCACGACTGCGGAGATGAGCAGGTGGAAAGGGGCTAATGCCCCTCTGGCAAAGGCGTGGGGGTCACCCAGCACCTGCCAGGCTGCCCAGGCCTCCAGCCCGGCCCCCCACCCTGGCAAGTAGTGCCCCCCCTCCGGTTCAGGGCTCACGAGAGGTCCCTGCATGCCCAGGGTGGCTGCTTCTGGGACGAGGCCAAATCCAACCCCCCATGGGGGCACAGCCTGAGCACCCCCCAGCCCTGTGAGACGGGGTGGGCAGCGGAGTTCAACACCACCCTGACCACCCCTTCACGACTGAGCCCCCATCCTAGCAGGGGGCAGCAGGCCAGTGTAAGGCCTCGGGCGGCTGAACCTCTGCACCTGGTAACAGACAACAGGCCATTTCCCAGCATGCCTTGGGGCTACCCCCCATACTGGCCTGTCTCACCAGCCCTGATTGGTTCAGCCAGCAGCCCCCAAGCTACAGGGGCCCCCCCACTGCCCCTCACCCTTCTGCTGCTCTCCTGCTACAGGGGGCTGGGCGGGACGGTGCCTCCCACCTGGCCCAGCGGGGGGGGGGGGAGAGAAGGTGACCCCAGTGGTGGGGGGGTGTCCTTGTACAGGGGCACAGCCCAGCCCCCCACCCCCCAGCAGGGGGGGGCGGTTTCCCATTTCCCAAACCCCAGGCGCTCAAAGCGCATCAATAATTCAGAGCCTCTGTAATGGAGGCCAGGCGCCGGGGCGGGGGGGCACAGCCGCAGACAGAGCCATTAGAGCAATGATGTCACCCCGCTCTGGCCTAGCCCCCCATGCGGGTGGGGCAGAGACCCCCCCCACACACACACCTCTGAGCCAGATGCAGCTCCCACCCTTGGGGGCCAGGATACCCCAATGCAAACAGGCTGGGATCAGAGGAACGTGGGGCAGCACCCAGCCCTGCCCCCCAAAGCACACAGGGGTCACCCAGCCTCCTGCCCCCCCACTGGGTGCTGTGGGGCCTCGCAAACACATCCCATCCGCCCCCCTCCAGCTTCCAGTCTCCAAGCAACAGGCAACAGAGCGAGCAGAGGGCTAAAAATAACCCGCCGGGAGGCCGAGGGAAGGAGCGGGCTGGGGAGGGCCCTGGCACCCACAGGCCCCCCCCCGGCCCGCAAGCCAGGGATCCAGGTGCTCAGGGCACCTCCCCTGCCCCACCCCGCCAGAGTCCCATCAGGGATGCAGGCATACAAGGGCCTTTTCCTTCGCCTCCTGGACACCAGCCGGGGGCCACCCCAGAGGTGGCTGCATCCCAGGCGGGCGCGAGAGCCCTGCAGCACCAGCCCCCGTGCCAGTAACACATTGGCACGAGGAGCCGCTGGCACCAGCCTCCCCCCCCAGGACGTGGGGTAGCTCTCCTGCTACTCCAGAACACCCAGTGGGACTGCCCGGCTGGGGCCGCAAGTGGGCCAAGGTGGAAAGGAGGAAGAGGGGCCAAGGGGTCCCCAGCTATCTGGCTGGAAGCTCCCCTCCCCCCACTCTCCCTGTGATCGTGGGGCCGGCCGGGCCCCTCCCCCCGCAGCCTCTGACTCAGCCCCACTTACACACAGGGGCCTGTTCTTGCTAATTAGCCCGGGGAGGGGGGGCTCTGACATCAGCCGCCCGCGGAGATCCTGTGAATGGGGTCACTGTTCCCCGGCTGGCGCTGCCAGACACGCGGGGGGACCCCCCCATGGAGCCCTCCCCAGGTGTGAGAGCTGGAGGGGGGCGCTGCACACCCACTGCGACTTTAGGGAGCAGCACAGCCCCAGGCCTAGGGGAGCTGAGAACCCCCCTTACTGCTGTAGGGCCGGAGCCTGAGGCTTGGCCCCCCGGGGGCACCCCCACTCCTATAGCTGCCCAGGCCTCCATGAAGACTCAAGACTGGATATTCCTAGATCCAGGCCCAGGTGAGAGGAGATTGGGGGCCGCATTTGAGCCCCCCAGCAAGGAACATTCCTGCCCCCCCCAATCCCAGGGCCCTCCACCCCTGCCACCCTGTCCCAGGCTTTCCAGTGCTGTTCATTGCCGCCCCCCCCCCCCCGTGCAGTCCCAAGGGTGTGCGCAGCCTGTGTCCCCCCCCACGGCAGAGCCAGCTCAGCCCCAGTGACTAAGCCGGGGCCCACTCTTGTCCCGGGTGCCCACCTCCCGCCCATGTCCCCATCCCCCGCTAGCTAGGGAGGAGGCGGGGGGGGGGGAGCACAAAACCACCGTCTGCTGGCAGGCGCGGCCCCCGGGTCTGGCACGAGCCGCCGGCAGCCTGGTGCCAATGGGTGGGAAGGCCAGACGCCGGGAGGGGGGCACCGCCACCCACCCACCGGGCCGCGCCAGCAGCCCCCCAGTTACGGAACCCCACTGCCCCCGAACAGCCGCTCCCGCAGGGGCTGGGGCGAGTCCAGGGGGCTGGGGGCTGGATTTGCCCGGCCCCTGCCCACACACAATGCACAGACTGTTCGCCACCCAACTTTCCTTCCAAGTCTCAGCTCCCGGCCAAGCCCGCCCCCCTCCTCCCCCCCGGCATTTTCCACTGCTCCCTAAGTGCGGGCATGTCTGGGGCGCAGCCCGGCCCGGGGGAGGGGGCAGGGGCGAGACGCTTCCCTCCTCGGTGTGGGGCAGAGCCCCCACGCCCAGCCCGGGGGGGGGGAGATTTGGGCGAGCCGGAGTGGGTGGGATCGGGAGTTGGGGGGAGAAAGGCGGCGCTGTCACTTTAAGCGCCCCCCCAAACCGCACCACCTCTGAGTAATGCCTGGAGCCGGATCGAATTCCACCCCCCTCCCGAATATTACATCACTCCCATTCCAGCAGCCTCCGGCCGGGGGGGCCACAACACAGTGTCTGCGCGGGGGGGCGGCCGGGGGCAGAGCCGAGCCCCGCGCCCGCAGACCGCGCTCAGAGCTGGGGGGCACGCCCCAGAAAGGGGGGGCGGTCTGGGCTGTGATTTCTGCGGGCGGGCGCGGGATCTGTCTGTCCGTGTCGCTCTGTCCGGGCGCAGGCGAAGAACTTTCCCAGAGTCAGAGGCAGGAAAAAGTTCTGCAGCCGCCGCCGCCACCTCAATTATGGGGCGGGGGGGGAGCGGGGGGGGGAGACAAGTTTGAACAGAAGCGAGAAGAACTTCAAAAAACACCCAGATTCCTGGAGACAATGGGGCTGGGGTGGGTGGCGCCAGGGGGGGAGGGGAGCCCAGCACCAACCAGCCTGGGAGAGGGGAAGGGGGGAGGCCAGGCCTGTGCAAAGGGAGCCCCCCCCCACCCGGACAGGCAAGGGGACGGGGCATTTTCAAGCGCGGAAGCTACTCAATGCCCCCCGGCCAAAGTCCAGCCACAGAGTGAGCAATGACCCCCCCCCCCGCCGCACTAGGTTTCAAGAAGCGGCTTCTTCCCCCCCCTACAAATCCAGCTCAGCCACAGCCCAAACGAGCCCCCCCGGCGCCCCCGGGTGTATTTAAGGTGGTATGATCACCGTTTGGATTGGGGAGGGGATCTAGGTCAGCGAGAGGCACAACCCCCCCTTTTCGGGGTGGTGGGGGTTAAAGTCCAGCGTAAAAGGTTGGCGATTAACACCCCCGCCCGCCCCAAAGAGGACAAGATTGGAGCTGGGTTTAAGGTGGTATCGTCCTCGTAAGGATTAAAAAAAAAAGGGGGGGGGGGAGCGTTCTAACCGGCTCTGTCTTCCCGCAGGGGACACACACCCTGCCCCCCAAGACAAACACGGGGAGCGGGGGCAGATTCTCCCCGGCCCCCCTCCCCCGCCTGGCGCCACCTTAACGCCGCCTTGTTTGTCGGAAACAAAAAGTTCCTTTTCGAACGTTGAGTTTCCAGTTCGGAACTTTGCAACTTTTCTCTCCCCGGGACCAGGGAGGGGAGCGCGGGGGGAGCGCCCCCCATGGGCCTACAGCTGGGGGGGCTCCTGCCCCGCGGGCGTACCCAGAGGTGCAGCCCCCCCGGCAAAATAAGGCGCCCTCTGCTCCCCATAGACCCCCCCACTCCACGAACTCCTCATTCCCCAACCCCCCATCCAGCCTCCCCCAGGCGCCGGAGTCATCCCCGAGCCCCCCCGCGCGGAGCACCGCCCCCCCTCGCCGCGGCAGCAGCCGGGCCCGGGAAATGCAACAGGTCCCGCTGCTCCACCGCAGCCACCCCCGGCGCCCCATAAGTCGTGGGGACGAGAGTGGCGCCCCCCGCGCCAGGACCCACCAACCGCCCGCCCCCCGCAGGGGCTCCAGCCGCCACCATCACTAGTAAGCTCCGATCCTCCCCGCCGCCCCCGGCCCCAGCTCCCCGCCGTTTCTGTGCCCCCCAGGACTCCTGCCTCGTCTTCCTCCCAGCCCCCCACTTCCTCCTCCCCTCGCTCCACACGCGGCTCCCCAGAACACGTTGCATCCAGGACACCCCCAAGCCACGCGCTCCCCGCCCGGCCCCAAATCCCTCAGGACCCCCCAGAGGGCCCCCCAACCCTAGGACCCCTCTAACTTCCCAACCCCACGTGGGCCCGGCCCCCCGCAGTCCCCACCTGCGTCCGCTGGGGTCTTCATGGCTCCTGCGCTGCAGCCGCCGCCGGGTCGGTATCGGTCTCTCCCACCCCCCCCCCCTTGGTCCCCCCCCCCGCCCCTTCCCGGCCTCATATGGAGCCGGGACGCCCACGCCCCCTGCAAACACGTCACCGCCGCGTCGCCATGGACACTGATCCCGCCCCCTCGACCGGCTCCGCCCACAGACGCCGGATGGGAGGGGCGGTTTAAAGGGGCGGCTCAGGGAGGGGGCAGAGGGGGATCGGGCCGGGTCTGGGATGGGGAGAGGCGGGCTGGTGGCAGGGTAGGGGAGTATCTGGAGGCTCAGGTGGGGGCCAAGGCTGGGGGGGATCCGGGAGCTTGGGGGGGATCAGGACAGTGGGGGACCCGGAGCTCCGCACAAAGGTGCTTGGGACCAATGAGGTTTGGGAGGGGGAGCAGGGCGGGGGGCCTGACAGCCACAGGGTCAGGATGTGGGGGGAGCAGTGGCCCAGGTCCCCGGACTGGGCAGGCCCTGGAGATCTGGGCTAAGGAGAAGGGGGAGCAGGGGCTGCTGGGAGTGGGGAGGGACAGGCCTGGGCCAGTGGGCTAAAGCTAGGACAGAAAACAGAGCTGGGGAGGCAGGGCAGGAGTGGGGGGCCAGGGGGCAAGAGAAATGGGGGCGGGAGGGAAGAGACATTGGTCATTCGTTGCTGGCTGTGCAGAGCGGGCGAGGGGGGCAGTGCCCCGTAGAGCTGGGCATGGGGGTGCGAGCGAGGTGGGGTGCAGGCTCTGGGTGTCGCTGTCATGGGAGCTATGCTAGGTGGGAACATTTGTGTGTCTGCGTCTGGCAGCATGTTGGGGGGGAGGGCACATGGCTGCTGTGGACTGTGTCTGTGCGTGTGTGGTCTGTGGTGTTGTGTCCTGTCTATCTGTGTGCACCTGTGTCCTGGCATTCTGTGTGGGTCTAGGTCTGTGGCGTGTCATGTATCCGTGTGTGTGTGTCTGTGTCCATGTGTATGCATGTTGCGTGTCCATGCACATGTGTCTGTGTGCGTGCCGTGTATCCATGTATGTGTGCATGCGTGTTGTGTGTCTGCCTGCATGTGTGCCTGTGTCATATATTATGGAACAGTCTGGCTGGAAGCGACCGTGAGTCCTGAGCGGGTGCTGCCCCGTGCGTGGAGCCAGGACCCATCTGTCTGTGTGGTGTGTGTGTCTCTGTGTGGGTGGTGTGTTTCCGTGAGTCCATCCAGCTGAGTGCGTGTGTGGGTCTCCCCGGTCCCCTCCCCCGGCTCTGGCCCACGTGGGGCCCAGCGGGGGTAATTATAAAGGTGTTTGTTTTCGATTGCCTCATTTAGACACAAGTGGCTTTTGTTTGGTGTGTGCACGTGTGTGTGTCTCTGTGTGTGTCTGATGCAACCACACAGCACTCCGAGAGTAGGAGCCAATCCCCCTCGCGGGGGGGGGGCACAGCCCGGGGTCTGAGAGCAGGGGATCAGCCCCCCCAGAAAGGCCCAAATGCTTGGTGGGGTGGGGAGGAGAGGGGAGGGCACCTTCTCTGAGCCCTAACAAAGAGCCAGGGTCCCTGGTAACTGGCTGGTTCCCGGCCTGGAAGCCGCTGCCAGGGGGATTTTGTACCTGCGTGTGCAAGCTAGAGAGGGGTGTGCAAAATGGGATGGGGCATAAGCAGGTGTGCGAGAGAAGGGGGTGAGCATGTGTGTGAAGATGTGTGTGTGCAAATGGAGTGAGCAGGCATGCAAGGGCTGTATAAGTGGGTGTGCAAAGGGGTGAGCGTGCATCTGCAGGTGCCCGTGCAAAGCAGGTAAGTGTGCACACGGGCCACAGGAGTGGGTGTGCAAAGGGAGGGGTGGGGCTAGCTGGGAAATCCATGTGTGCAATGGAGCATGATGGCCTGGGTGTGTCTGCTTCTTTGCACACTCAGCTGTGTCCCCCCCCCCTTACCTTGCCCTCTCCAGGTGGCTTCCTGGTGTCTGCTCGCCGGGGCTGGGCACCTGCAGTGCATGCCGCAGGCGGGGTCCTGGTGGGACACGAGGGGAGTCGTTACAAGAGACCCAGGGCGGCCAGCTCCCTCCCTGGCACCCCTCAGTGCAGCTAACCCGGCCTGCCCCCGGCGCCCCCTGCTGGGAGAGGCTGGAGTAGCTGGGCGCTCCCCTGTGGACTGTGTGCCAGGGCCACCCTGCCCTAGGGGACCTGTGTTGCAAACGCCCCCCCTGCCCCGCCGCCTGAGCTGCCCTTGTGCCTGGCGGAGGGAGAGGGGTGCGGAGCAGCGGGCCGGGCTGGTGCCGCCGATTCTGGGCCCTGGGTATAAATAGCTCCCTTATAAATAATGCAGCGTGATTCTCGCTATAATTATCGGCTGGGAAGCGTGTGGCCGGGCGGATGCATTAGGCACAGCGCCCCTGCCCCTCCCCCACATCCCAAACACCCCCCCACCCTCCCACCCTCCGGTGGAGGGAACTGGTGAACCAGAGCCCAGGTAGCCAGTGATCACAGCTCCCCCCTCCGCTCCCCGCCAGTCCAAAAGTGCACTGACAGGAAAGGAGAGTGTCAGGGCACTGCTGAGGGGAAGCTCACAGCACCAGCCTCTGGACAGGGCACTGTCGCAGGGAAGCTCCCGGCTCAACTTCCTGTGATTTCACAGGGCTGTCCCTCCCTCTCAGACAGCATGGGGCATTTTTCCGCCCCAGGCATCTCGTCTCCATTATGTAGATGGGAAACTGAGGCACGGGGGGGGCAAAGGACTTGCCTTCTCTCAGCCACTGAGTCAGTATCAAAACCCCCAGGAGTCCTGGCTCCCAGCCATCTCTAACCACTAACTCTCACTCCCCTCCCAGTGCCAGGGAGAGACCCCAGGAGTCCTGGCTCCCAGCCCCCCCAAAGAGTAGGAAAAGCCCCAAGTCACTCACGGAGGAAGGCAGCGAGGAATAGCTGAATGTGGCAGGCGTGTGAAGAAGCGAGTCGGGGGATCCCTTTCTGGTGCCCCCACCCTGTGGGGAGGGACAGCGCCTGGGCGGGGGAGGGGTTCTTTAGCTCCAGGGTGGAGTTTCCTGGGAAGGAGGGAATGACAGCATGCACGGGGGGGGGGGGGGGGGGATGCACGAGGTGGGGCTGGCGCGGCTGGGTGGGTGCCGGCAGCAGAAATAGACGCGGGAGGCAAAAGGAAAAGTTTGTTCCTGCCGTTGAATTAGCAGGGGCTAAAAACAGCTGCTGGGAAATCTGGGCCTGTCCCAGGCCTGGGGAGCTGCCAGCTGGCCCAGCCCCGGCCCAGCCCTGCCCTGCCCTGCCCTGCCGCGGCTGCCAGGCTGCGGGCAAGGCAGAGTCCTCGCACCCGGCTTCTCACGCACAGGGGATCGGCACATGCCTGCAGGGCCTCACATGGCCACAAGGGTTGCCTGGCACCTGCATGTGCCCCGGCGTGCTCTCGCACGTGCGTGCCATGGTGACCAGTTGCACACTCGCGGGCATGGTCAGGCATGAGGGGGCTCTTACACACTCATTTGAACAATCAAGCTCGCATGCAGGCATTCGCTTGCACACTCATGCATCCATACTCCTACACCTACAGGCCGATCGACAAACCTGTTGGCTGCTTTGTGCCATGGCTGGGGCACTGCTGTGGGGAAGTTCACGGCACCAGGGTCCCTGTCGGGGGGGGGGGGCACTGCTGCATGGGGTTTGCAACACCAGGGTACCCAGCTGGGGCACTGCTGTGGGGAAACTCGCAGCGCGGGGGCCCCATCTTGGCTTGCAGAGGGAGAAGAGGTCTAGAGGTAGGAATGGAGGAGTGTCTGGGGGGATCTGGGAATTGGGGGGGAGTAGGGGGGAGCAGGGATACAGTTAAGGAGGCAGAAGAACACCCAGGGAGGTTGGAGCAGGGCACGCCCCCCCTTTAAAATGCACTAGCCCTGTCCCCCCAGGCTGGGAAGAGAGCAGCGGGGACGGGTTCTTAAAGGGCCAGCACAGGAGCAGAGCACAAACCCTGCTGGGGAGCGTGTGGGTGTTCTGGAGCGCTCCTGGGGGCGGGATGCAAGGTCCCTGCACTCTGGGCAGCCTGGGAGGTAGAGTGACGGGGTCTGCCAGCTGCCCTGGCAGGGTGGGTTGACGTGTGTTGCTTCCACTAGTGGGTGCATGTGCACGTGCGTGGGGGTGGGGGGTTGCACTGCACACACCGGAAAGGCAGGTCCAGTGCAGCCGTGTCCCGGTGGATTTGCACTCCCTCTCAGGCAGAGAGCGGCCTCGCACGTATCGGTGTCCATGTGCGCGTGGAGAATGGCCCTGCATGCGCGGTGCGGGTGGGGAAAGTTCCATTTCCTGCACCCGGGGGGGGATCGCACTACATGCAGCGGGGCTGGGAGGAGTGCACGCGCCATGTGCCAGTTTCCCTGCGTGCAGCTGGGCCATTTCGTTGCACTCCCTGGGGCAGGAGGGCGTTGTGCTCCATGCGCCGCCTGTTCTGCACACGCGTTTTGGGCACAGGTGCAGGAGACGTGGCGGCGTGTGCACTGGCGCACGTGCACTGGCAGGGTGGTTGCCTTCCAGGCACCTGGCCTGTGCAGGGTGTTGCAGGCTTCTGTGTCGGGGGCTGCATCCGTGTGTCAGTGTTTCTGTAGAGAGAGGGTTACAGTGTTGCATTGGCATTTGGTGCATACACGGCTGTTTCTGCCTGAGCAGGACGGTTCGGTGGCAGGGCCAGACGACAGTAGTGGTAGCTCATGGACCAGTTTCTGTGGAGGATGGAGCTGCACTGGCAGGAGCTGACCTCTGTGCAGTGGCAGGGGAATTGCAGAATGCCCCAGTCTTGCATTACGTGCCCCTGTGTCCGTGACAGTGGGGATGCATTGCATGCATCAGTATGCAAAGGAGGGCGTGGCATTCCGTGCACGGATGTGTGCAGGGGTTGTTTTGCAAGGCAACCCACCTGTGCACATTGTTATATGCAGTGTATGCACTGGTGTGTGGGTGATTGCACTGGATGCATCACTGTGTGCAGGAGGTTGCATTGCACACAGTGGTGTGTATAAAAGGAGCTGCATTGCCTGCACCGGTGTGTGTGAATGGCCAGTGTGTGGGGCTTACACTGCATGCGCCAGAGTGTGTGTCTGGCCCCTGGGGGTTTCACTGCACCCACTGGTTTGTTTGGGGGGGGGGTTTGCACTGTATGCATTCTGGCCGTGTGGTGTGTGTGTTGCACTGCACACATTGGTTGATGTGTGGGGATTTCACTGCACACTCTCCAGGCAGATGTAGGGGTTCACTGCACACACTCCAGATGCATGCAGGGGTTACATTGCACACACTGATTGGTAAGGGGGAAGATTTGCATTGCACATGCTCTGCTCACAAGTGGGGACTGTACTGCATGCACTCCAGGAGCATATGAGAGGTGCACTGCACATGCCAATTGTGTGGGAGGCCTGTACTGCATGCAGGGGGTTACACTGAATGCATTCCAGGCTTGCATTGGGATTGCACTGCGTACGCTGGCTGGTGTGGTGTAAGGGTTGTGCTGCGCAATTTCAAGCTCTCAGGAGCTGCACTGCATACACTGGTTGCATAGGGAGGTTTCACTGCATGCAATCCAAACGCATGGGGCTGCACTGCACAAAACGGTTGGGGTGGAGGGAGGGCTGCACTTCATGCACTGGTCCATGCAGGGGGAGGGCTACATTGCATGCATTGGTCATGTAGGTGAAGGGTTGCACCATACATGCTCCAGATGCATTGTGGAGGGCTTCACTGTATGCACTGGTTGGTGTAGGGGGAGGACTGCACAGCACACACAGTGGGGCTGCACACACTCACTGCTTGGTGTGGGGGGAGGGCTGCACAGCACACACAGTGGGGCTGCACACACTCACTGGTTGGTGTGGGGGGAGGGCTGCACAGCACACACTCTGGGCATACACACACTCACTGGTTGGTGTAGGGGGAGGGCTGCACAGCACACACTGGTAGGGACTTGCACTGCATTCATTGGCGGGGGCAGGGCTTCACTGCACACACTGGTGGGGAGTTGCACTGCATTTGTTGGTGGGAGGCAGGGCTGCACTGCACATACTGTTGGCGTGTGGGGAGGGCCGCACTGCACACACTAGTGGGGAGTAACACTGCATTCATTGGTGGGGGCAGAGTTGCACTGCACACACTGTTGGTGTGTGGGGAGGGCTACACTGCACACACTGGTGGGGGGTAGCACTGCATTCATTGGTGGGGGCAAGGCTGCACTGCACACACTGGTGGCGTGTGGGGAGGGCTGCACTGCACACACTGGTAGGGACTTGCACTGCATTCATTGGCGGGGGCAGGGCTTCACTGCACACACTGGTGGGGAGTTGCACTGCATTTGTTGGTGGGAGGCAGGGCTGCACTGCACATACTGTTGGCGTGTGGGGAGGGCCGCACTGCACACACTAGTGGGGAGTAACACTGCATTCATTGGTGGGGGCAGAGTTGCACTGCACACACTGTTGGTGTGTGGGGAGGGCTACACTGCACACACTGGTGGGGGGTAGCACTGCATTCATTGGTGGGGGCAAGGCTGCACTGCACACACTGGTGGCGTGTGGGGAGGGCTGCACTGCACACACTGGTGGGGGGTTGCACTGCATTCATTGGTGGGGGCAGGGCTGAACTGCACACACTGGTGGGGAGTTGCACTGCATTCAATGGTGGGGCAGAGCTGTACTGCACACACTGTTGGCGTGTGGGGAGGGCTGCACTGCACACACTGGTGGGGACTTGCACTTCATTGATTGGTGGGGGCAGGGCTGCACTGCATACACTGTCGGCGTGTGAGGAGGGCTACACTACACACACTGGTGGGGAGTTGTACTGCATTCAATGGTGGGGGAGGGCTTCATTGCACACACTGGTGGGGAGTTTCACAGCATTCATTGGTGGGGGCAGGGCTGCACTGCACACACTGGTGGGGAGTTGCACTGCATTCATTGGTGGGGGCAGGGCTGCACTGCACACACTGGTGGGGAGTTGCACTGCATGCAATGGTGGGGGCAGGGCTGCACTGCACACACTGGTGGGGAGTTGCACTGCATTCATTGGTGGGGGCAGGGCTTCACTGCACACACTGCTGGGGAGTTGCACTGCATTCAATGGTGGGGGCAGGTCTGCACTGCACACACTGGTGGGGAGTTGCACTGCATTCATTGGTGGGGGCAGGGCTGCACTGCACACACTGGTCGGAAGTTATACTTCAATGGTGGGGGCAGGGCTACACTGCACACACTGGAGGGGAGTTGCACTGCATTCATTCGTGGGGGCAGGGCTTCACTGGACACACTGGTGGGGAGTATCACTGCATTCATTGGTGGGGGCAGGGCTGCACTGCACACACTGTCGGCGTGTGGGGAGGGCTTCACTGCGCACACTGGTGGGGGGTAGCACTGCATTCATTGGTGGGGGCAGGGAGCACTGCACACACTGTCGGCGTGTGGGGAGGGCTGCACTGCGCACACTGGTGGGGAGTAGCACTGCATTCATTGGTGGGGGCAGGGTGCACTGCACACACTGTCAGTGTGTGGGGAGGGCTGCACTGCGTACACTGGTGGGGTGTAGCACTGCATTCATTGGTGGGGGTAGGGTGCACTGCACACACTGTCGGCGTGTGGGGAGGGCTGCACTGCACACACTGGTGGGGACTTGCACTTCATTGATTGGTGGGGGCAGGGTGCACTGCACACACTGTTGGCATGTGGGGAGGGCTGCACTGCACACATTGGTGGGGAGTTGCACTGCATTCATTGGTGGGGGCAGGGTGCACTGCACACACTGTCGGTGTGTGCGGAGGGCTGCACTGCGCACACTGGTGGTGAGTAGCACTGCATTCATTGGTGGGGACAGGGTGAACTGCACACACTGTCGGCGTTTGGGGAGGGCTGCACTGCACACACTGGTGGGGAGTAGCACTGCATTCATTGGTGGGGGCAGGGTGCACTGCACACACTGGTGGGGAGAAGCACTGCATTCATTGGTGGGGCAGGTGCACTGCACACACTGTTGGCATTTGGGGAGGGCTGCACTGCACACACTGGTGGGGAGTAGCACTGCATTCATTGGTGGGGCAGGGTGCACTGCACACACTGGTGGGGAGAAGCACTGCATTCATTGGTGGGGGCAGAGTGCACTGCACACACTGTCGGCGTATGGGGAGGGCTGCACTGCACACACTGGTGGGGAGTAGCACTGCATTCATTGGTGGGGGCAGGGTGCACTGCACACACTGGTGGGGAGTAGCACTGCATTCATTGGTGGGGCAGGGTGCACTGCACACACTGTTGGCGTTTGGGGAGGGCTGCACTGCACACACTGGTGGGGAGAAGCACTGCATTCATTGGTGGGGGCAGGGTGCACTGCACACACTGGTGGGGAGTAGCACTGCATTCATTGGTGGGGGCAGGGTGCACTGCACACACTGGTGGGGAGACGCACTGCATTCATTGGTGGGGGCAGGGTGCACTGCACACACTGGTGGGGAGTAGCACTGCATTCATTGGTGGGGGCAGGGTGCACTGCACACACTGTCGGCGTGTGGGGAGGGCTGCACTGCACACACTGGTGGGGGGTAGCACTGCATTCATTGGTGGGGGCAGGGTGCACTGCACACACTGCCGGCGTGTGGGGAGGGCTGCACTGCACGCGCAGGCGCCCCCCGTGGGACACCAGCGCCCGGGCTCCCAAGCTCCAGCGTGTCACACATGCTGCGGCCCGCCTTCTTCCCTGGCCTGCCGGAGGCAGCTCCTAATTGGACTAGGGCTCTTAGGCCGATAGCCAATGGGGGCGCAGTGAAGTGATCTCATCTGTCCGTCGCCCCAGATGCGGATTGGCTGTGGCCAGCCCCGCCTACGCCCCCACGTGGGGCGAGTGTGTGTGTTGTGGGGGGGCTCCCGGTCCGGGCGCTGATTGGCTGCGGTGCTGGCCGCGGCGGCTCCGCTGTTGCTGAGGGGAAGCGCGAGGGACCCGGACGGGGCGAGACGGGACGGGGCCGTGAGAGACCGCCGGGTGAGCGCATTAATATGTTAATGAGATGCAAATAACATGCAAATTAGCCTCCCGCAGGCGGGGTCCCGGAGGGGGTCTCTTGGAGTTTATCTCCCCGGCCTTGCGGCGGGGGCGCGAGAGGCGGGGCCGCCGCGGGGCGATGGGAGTTGTAGTTTCTCCGGGGGAGGGGGCGTCCAGGTGCCTCCGCAGAGCGGGCCACGGGGGGGAACTACATTTCCCAGGAGGCCTTGCGCTGCACCACGGCCTCGCGCGGTGCGGGGTCCGCCGCGGGGGCTGCTGGGAGTTGTAGTCCGGAGAGCCGGGAGCCCGGCGGCTGGGACTACATTTCCCGGCAGGCTCAGCGCGGAACAGGACGTGGCCGCTGTGCATGCCGGGAGCCATAGTGGTCTTGTGGGGAGGTGGTGCCGCCGCCCGTGCCGGGATACGGACTACAACTCCCAGGAGCCGCCGCGCGGCCTCGCGCTTCCGCCTCGCTCCGCGCCAGGTAAACAAGTCGGGGTCTGGCCCAGCCCGGCCCCTCCCCTTTGCTGCTATTGGCTACTGTACCTCCCGTTCCACTCGCTTTCTGTCGTTATCAGCTTCTCATTGGCTACTGTAACTGTCTCTCCAAGGGAGGGGGTGGGATTACCTGAGATACTACCCGCCTTTCCTCGCCTCTGATTGGTCGCTGTCAATGTCACTCTTGGGGGCGGGCTGTGTCTTGGTGTTGCCTCGTGTCCGTCGGCTCGCGTGGCTGCCAGTCAGGGCGTTGTGCCCGCTGATTGGCCGGTTGCTCCAGCTGGTCTAGATTCATTCACCATTTTGTCTGTTGGAGTAAAAGGGGCTCTGAGGGGCCGCCAGGGGCTCGGGCTGGACCATCCCGTGGGATTGTGGGGGGGACTGGACTGTACCAACCCTCTGGACAGGGTCCGGACTGTACCAGGCTCCCCCTCGGACACGGGGGAGGGGGGGAGAAACAGGTAAGGGGGCCTCGGGCGCTACCAACCCCCCGGGGCGGAACCAACTGACTCCCCTCTTGAAGACAGGGGTAGCCCCCGGCGCGGTACCAACTAATCCCCCCCCCGAAAACAGTGGAGCCCACCCCGGGGTGGTACCAACTGACGCCCCCAAAATGGGGGAAGCCCCCCCTAGGGGCGGTACCAACTGGCCCCCCTCCTGAAAATGGGGGGAGCCCCCGGGGCAGTACCACCTCACCCTCTGAAAATGGGGCGGTCCCAACCGACTCTCCCCTGAAAATGCTGAGAGTCCCCCCCCCCCCCGGCGGTACCAACTGCCCCCCGAAAATGGGGGGAGCCGCGGGCGGTACCAGGCACCAGTATGGAGGCAGGGCTGGGCAGAGGGGAGTTACTATTATGGGATGGGGTTTCCGGGTGACAGGGATAGTATTATGGGGTGGGGGTTGGGGGCCGGGGTGTCCCGCCCCCCCAGCTGCTCCCTGCCTGGCGGGGGCTGGGCCAGGCCTGGGGCTGGGGACGGGGACCCTCCCACGGGGCCTAGCGCCCCAGGAACCCACGGCCCCTCCCGTCACACGGGATGGGGCCAGGCCAGGGCAGTGGGGCGGGACTGAGGGGCACTGGCAGGGCTGGGGGGGCAGGGGCTGTGGGGCGGGAGTGAGGGGCACTGACAGGGCTGGGGGGCAGGGGCTGTGGGGTGGGAGGGAGGGGCACTGGGGGGGCAGGGGCTGTGGGGCGGGACTGAGGGGCACTGGCAGGGCTGGGGGGGCAGGGGCTGTGGGGCGGGAGTGAGGGGCACTGACAGGGCTGGGGGGCAGGGGCTGTGGGGCGGGAGTGAGGGGCACTGGCAGGGCTGGGGGGCAGGGGCTGCAGGGCGGGGCACTGGCAGGATGGGAGGGAGGGGCTGTGGGGCGGCGGTGAGGGGCACCCGCAGGCCTGGGGGAGAGCCTAGGGCTGAGCTGGCAGGGGCTGCGTATTGGGAGTGACGGGCCCCCCATTGGCTTGTCCAGACCTCTCCACTTGACTGGGTTTCCCTCCTGCCCCCAGGTCCTGTGTGTCTGCGCCCAGCCTGGTGGCTGGAAGATGAAACCCGCGAGGAAGGCTGCCAGCTCCTCCTCTTCTTCCTCGTCCAGCAGCAGCAGCAGTCGCTCCCCACCGTCCACCCGGGCCAAGACCCAGAAGCGCAGAACGGCAGAGGGGGGGCCCAAGCCGGCAGGGGAGGAGGAGGGGGGCGGAGGAGGCGGGGAGGAAAACCCTGCCCAGCCCCCACCTTCGCCAGGCCCCCTTCTCATGCCAGTGAAGATGGACCCTGGCTCGCGAGAGCTCCCAGGGCGGCAGAGCGACCCCTACGAGCCGCCAGAGGGGGAGCCGGGATGCGAGGACCCCCCAGGAGAGCCGCCTTTGAGCCGCAAGACGGCCACCTTTAAGTCCCGAGCCCCCCGCAAGAACCCGGCGCCCGGGGAGGAGTGGAGTGGGTCCGAGGGCTCCGGGGCGCCTGGCGAGGAGGGCGCCGGGCGCTGCCCCTCCTCCAGCACCGACACGGCCAGCGAGCACTCGGCCGACGAGGACATCAAGGGTGCCGGGGGGGAGCCGTGGGGCCCGGGCTCTGGCCCCAGTGACTACGACCTGCGCCAGCTGCGCTCGCAGCGGGTCTTGGCCCGGCGCCAGGGCCTCTTCCAGCCAGCCGTGGTGAAACACGTGCGGCGCGGCCAGGACCTGGGCGTTCAGTTCGCCGGCGACCGGGCTGTCACCTACTACGAGGGGGCGCTGGGCTCGGGGGCCCTGGACGTGGTCCTGGATGCCACGCCCCCTGCCGGCGCCGTGGCAGTGGGAGCCCGGGTCTGCGCCTGCGTGGGCCCCGAGGAGACGGCCTACCACGAGGGCACCGTGCTGGAGGTGAGCCTCAAGCCGGCCTCCTACAAGGTGCGTTTTGCCAGCCCAGGCCCCCGCAAGGACACGGTGTGGGTGCCACGCTCTAGCCTGCGGCTCCTGTGCCCGCCCTGGAGCCGGCCCGCTGGGCCCCCCAGGCCAGAGGAGGAGGAGCCCCCCTGCCCTGAGCCCAAGCAGCCGGAGGATGCGGAGGTCTCCAAGATCAGCGCCGGCGTGCGGGGGGCTGGGGAGGAGAAAGCCCTGGCGGCCCCCCCGCAGCTGCTGTCGCCCCCCAAGTCGCCGGCCTTCGCCCGCCTGCCGGAGCAGGCCTCGCCCCTGCTGAGCCCCGAGGCGGGCGGCAGCCGCAGCAGCAGCGTGGTGTCGGTGGAGAAGTGCAGCACGCCGGGCTCGGGGCGCTCCCGCACGCCCCTGACGGCCGCCCAGCAGAAGTACAAGAAGGGGGACGTGGTCTGCACCCCCAACGGCATCCGCAAGAAGTTCAACGGGAAGCAGTGGCGGCGGCTGTGCTCCCGCGAGGGCTGCATGAAGGAGTCGCAGCGGCGGGGCTACTGCTCCCGCCACCTGTCCATGCGCACCAAGGAGCTGGAGAGCCTGGCCGAGGGCCGGGCCAGCGGCCTGCGGGAGGGCAGCGCCGAGTTCGACTGGGACGAGACGTCCCGCGACAGTGAGGCCAGCAGCGCCCGCGCCGACTCCCGCCCCCGCCTGGTGGCGCCGGCCGACCTGTCCCGCTTCGAGTTCGACGAGTGCGAGGCGGCCGTCATGCTGGTGTCGCTGGGCAGCTCGCGCTCGGGCACCCCCTCCTTCTCGCCCGTCTCCACCCAGTCGCCCTTCTCGCCCGCCCCCTCGCCCTCTCCGTCACCCCTCTTCGGCTTCCGGCCTGCCAACTTCAGCCCCATCACCGCCTCGCCCGTCATCCAGCGGGCAGCCGCCCGCAGCCGCCACGTCAGCGCCAGCACGCCCAAGGGGGCAGGGGGCGGGGTGCTGAGTCCCGAGATGCTGCACCACGCCCCGCACCGAGAGCGGCACTCCTCAGGCATCGCGCCCACCTTCCAGACCAACCTGACCTTCACCGTACCCATGAGCCCCAGCAAGCGCAAGGCAGAGGCGGCGCACGGCGGGCCGGGCGGGGGCGCCGACTTCCACAAAAGTGACAGCCTAGACTCAGGGGTGGAGTCCGTCTCCCACACCCCCACCCCCTCCACCCCCGCTGGCTTCCGGGCCGTCTCGCCCCCCGGCCCCGGGCCCTTCTCCTCCCGTTCCCAGCAGGCCTCGCCGCTGCTGCTGCTGTCCCCGCCGGCTGGGCTGACCTCGGACCCCAGCCCCACAGTGCGCCGGGTGCCGGCTGTGCAGCGGGACTCCCCGGTCATCGTCCGCAACCCCGACGTGCCGCTGCCCTCCAAGTTCACGGAGAAGCCTCGGGAGGGGCGGGCGGGCAGCCCCCGCCTGGGCAAAGCAGGCGCCAAAGAACAGCTGCAGGTGCCGGTGCCCATCAACATGGGGCGGGCGCTGCCTTGCAGCCAGCCCAGCGCCGCCCCCGCCCCGGAGCAGGCCCCCCCTGTCTTCAGCGTCTCCTCGCCTTTCCAGCCCGTCGCTTTCCACCCCTCTCCGGCTGCCCTGCTGCCCGTCATCGTGCCCCACGACTACCCGGGGCCTCCGGCCCCCAAGAAGGAGATCATCATGGGCCGGCCTGGCACAGGTAGGGAGCTCTGGTGGGGCCAGGAGGGGGCGCTGCGGTCTGGGGCGGCGAGGGCTCTACCCCAGAGGGGGCTGCATCTCCGAGCTTGGCAAGGCGTCTCTGTGCGAACAGCGCCTGCCCCCTGCCCAGGAGTGGCCACGTCCCCGCGCTGGGGAGGGCAGCCCGCTTTGGAGTGAGGCCTTGAGTGCCAGCCTGTGGGCGCAGCATTGCTCGCTCCAGCAGGGGGCAAACGACGTTCAGCCGAAAAGGCGCCCTCCTCCCTCCCTTCCCTCCCCTGTGCTCCTGGCTGGGCTGGGGGCTGAGCGTGACGAGTCGCACAGGAGTCGCGTGGCTGCGTGCGACGCTGAGTGTGCACAGCTGCCGTGAAGGGGATGTCGTGCGTGTCTCGCGCTGCCTGGCCCTGCCGTCCTTTCCCTCGCCCACGACGGGTTTGGCGCCTGGCGGGGATGCCGCACGGGGCGCAGGCCTGGGATTGTTGGGGCAGGGCTTACACGTGGGAATCGCGTGCTCTGTTTCGTACAGCCCGGGGCTCTTGGGGTAACTTGTATGCCAGCCTTCCATTTCACACTCACTTCTGCACTATCCGGTGTTCCTGGTGCAGCATTTGCACAAGAGCTTGCACACTCACCCTCTCTGTCATGCACGTCCTTGCCCAGGACAGGTTTGCACGCTGGCTGCGGCATGGAGCCAGGGCTGGGGCCCTTGTGCGAGCTGGCTGGCGGGGCCCAGCTCCGTGCCCCGGGCGTGTGCGTGAGAGTGGGCAGCTGGTTCTCCCTTCCTGTCGGTGTCGGGGATGTAGTTTGCTGTCTCTTGGCAACCGGTAACCAGAGCGACCATCTCCCTGCGCTCCCGGTCCTGTCTCTATTTATACTGGAGCCAGGGGGTGGGCGTGCAAGTGGGTGTGCAACGGGGTTGCATGAGTTCAGGGGACACGACAGGGCCAGCCGCTCCACACGCCCTGTGGAAAACGCACACACAAGCTCTCCCGCAGCGTGCGTGTGACTGGCCCAAATGCGCTTGCACGTGTGAGACACGTACATGTAGGACACGCGTGACTGCGAGTGTGTCATGCCCAGCGTGTCAGGCCACAGACTGCGTGTCTCTCAGACCGCCGCTCCTTCATGATAGCCTCCCAGCGCGTGCCTGGCGTGGCACTACCAGTGTGCTCACACCTTGCCTGCTGCTTTTGCACGCTTGTGCACCCTGTGCTGGCAGTTTGCCGTTGCCCCAGACACGTGTGTTCCACGCCAGCCTTACCATGAGGCGCACGGAGGTGTCCGTCCCAGGTGCCAGACTCGAGAATCGAGCCCTGTCAGTTTTGCCCAAGCGAGGGGGCCTGGGGGCGTCATTTGCGCTCCCCGCCTCAGGTGCCAAACGGTTGTGGGCCGGCCCTGAGTGTGTCCACGCCTGGGTCCCTGGCGGCGGGGCTGCACGCTCTGGCGCCTCCTGGGGGCCTCTCGCCCGCGCCGGGGCCCTGCTCTGGCTTGTGGGCCCCTGCCAGGTGCTTGCAAGGGCTGCTGCTTCCTTGAAAGGGGTTGCCATGGAGACCACGTGTCCTGTGTGGGGCAGGGCTGGGCCCGGTGGGGGGGATGGGCTGTCCATTCCTTATGGGGCCCTGGTGAGATGTGGGGTGAGCCTGGCTGTGTCCCTGCGCCCACTGCCGGCTCTGTGAGCGTGTGGGGCTGTGGGCCGTGTGGCACAGGGGTGGGGCTCACGCCGAGTGTGCTGACAACTGTCTTGCTCTGAGTGCCCCAGTGTGCCCATGTGGCTGCAGCCGTGTCACACTGCCCAGGGCGGCCCTCTCTGCGTCTGTGTCTCGCTGTTGTGCTGGTCTTTCCCAGGGGTGGTGTGCGCCCTTCACGTGTGTGCGTCCCTGGGGGCTCCCAGCCCAGGACTGGGTGGGTAGGGGGTGGGGTGGGGTTGTGGGGCTCTCTCTGCCCCCATGGGCTGGGGGCAGCTGTGCTGATTCAGGCAGCTGGGCCAGGTAGTGGAATGTGGGGGTCAGGGGCCCCCCTGCCCTGGGGCTGGATGTGGGGGCAGGTGATGTCAGGAATGCAGCTGGGTCCCCAGCAAGCTCTGCGTGTGAACGTGGGCGTCAGTGTCTCTGTGTGTCATGCCCAGCTGTGCCCCTGAGCGTGTGTGTCGGAGCACAGCAAGGGGGGGAGTGTGAGCAGAGCCACATGCCCAGGGTGTGTGGGTGGGCATGTGGGAGCACGCCCGTGTGTGCACGCGTGCAGGTGTTTGTGTGGGCGTGTATACAAAGCTGCCAGTGAAAACCTGTTAGGGCACACCCCTCCGTGCACGTGGTAGTGCCTGTATGTGTCAACACACAGCAGCATTTCATGCCCACAAGGTGCATCTTGGTGAATGTATTACCCGTGTGCGTGTAGCGCATGGGATGGAATCGGTGTGTGCAAGCCTGTGAGACGTGCACATGAATGCTTGTGGTAGGTGTGCAAGTGTGTTACAAGGGCACACAAGCATGTGCAGGTGTCGGAGTGGCACGGAGTCGGTGTGTTTGCATGCTAGGAGTGTGAGCCAGTGTGGTGAGTAGGATGGAGAGGGTGTGGATGTCAGCAGGCATTAGAAGTAGGGGTGTAAAGTCCAGGTGCTGTCGGCGCTGCACTTCCGCCCCCAGCTGCTGCTTCCCAGTTAGCTGGCGTCGTGGGCAGGGGGCTGCACCAGCCCAAAGGGGCGGATCCTGAACCAGTTTCCCAGTAAGGGAACCAGTTAACCCTTAACATCCCTAATTAGCAGTGCAGGGGGGTGTGTGTGGTCAACGTGCCCACAGGCATGGAGGTGGCTAGGTGGGGGCATTGCAAGCGTACACGAGTGTGTGTAGTGTGTTAGCAGTACAGGTGGGCGTGTGAGCTAGGTGTGCAGGCACGGGCAGTGAGTGTGTACAGCAGTGAAAGCACACACAGGTGCGTGCAGGTGGAAGAGTGGGACGTAGTGGCTTGGCACAGCACAGGTAGGGTGTTACATGCACACACAGCTCTGTAATGCCCAGTCATGGGCAGTATGCGGGTGCACACCTGTGTAATGCCTGGCTGTAGGCATTGCACACGCACAGATATGTGATGCCTGGCTGCCGGTGGTGTGCACGCGCACAGGTGTATAATGCCCGGCCACCAGTGGCGCGTGTAACGCCCAGCGGTGCGCGCACAGGGTGTGTAATGCCCCGTAGCGGGTGGTGCACGTTCACAGGGTGCCTAATGCCCAGCGGCGGGCGGTGCGAGGGCACAGGGTGTCTAATGCCCAGCGGTGGGCAGTGCGAGGGCACAGGGTGCCTAATGCCCAGCGGCGGGCGGGGCGAGTGCTAAGGTGTCTAATGCCCAGAGGCGGGCGGTGTGCGGGCACAGGGTGTCTAATGCCCAGCGGCGGGCGGTGCGAGTGCCCAGGTGTCTAATGCCCAGAGGCGGGTGGGCAGTGCGAGTGCCCAGGTGTCTAAAGCCCAGCAGCGGGCGGGGCGAGGGCACAGGGTGTCTAATGCCCAGAGGCGGGCGGGCAGTGCGAGTGCCCAGGTGTATAATGCCCAGCGGTGGGCGGTGCGAGGGCACAGGGTGTCTAATGCCCAGCGGTGGGCGGTGCGAGGGCACAGGGTGTCTAATGCCCAGAGGCGGGCGGTGCGAGGGCACAGGGTGTCTAATGCCCAGAGGCGGGCGGTGCGAGGGCACAGGGTGTCTAATGCCCAGAGGCGGGCGGTGCGTGGGCACAGGGTGTCTAATGCCCAGAGGCGGGCGGTGCGAGGGCACAGGATGTCTAATGCCCAGCGGCGGGCGGTGCGTGGGCACAGGGTGTCTAATGCCCAGCGGCGGGCGGTGCGAGGGCACAGGGTGTCTAATGCCCAGAGGCGGGCGGTGCGAGCGCACAGGGTGTCTAATGCCCAGAGGTGGGCGGGCAGTGCGAGTGCCCAGGTGTCTAATGCCCAGAGGTGGGTGGGCAGTGCGCGGGCACAGGGTGTCTAATGCCCAGAGGCGGGCGGGCAGTGCGAGTGCCCAGGTGTCTAATGCCCAGCGGCGGGCGGTACGAGGGCACAGGGTGTCTAATGCCCAGAGGTGGGCGGGCAGTGCGAGTGCCTAGGTGTCTAATGCCCAGAGGCGGGTGGGCAGTGCGCGGGCACAGAGGGTCTAATGCCCAGAGGCGGGCGGGCGGTGCGAGGGCACAGGGTGTCTAATGCCCAGAGGCGGGCAGGCAGTGCGAGTGCCCAGGTGTCTAATGCCCAGAGGCGGGCGGGGCGAACGCACAGGGTATCTAATGCCCAGAGGCGTCTGGGCAGTGCGAGGGCACAGGGTATCTAATGCCCAGAGGCGGGTGGGCAGTGCGAGTGCCCAGGTGTCTAATGCCCAGAGGCGGGTGGGCAGTGCGCGGGCACAGGGTGTCTAATGCCCAGAGGCGGGCGGGCGGTGCGAGTGCCCAGGTGTCTAATGCCCAGAGGCGGGCGGGCAGTGCGAGGGCACAGGGTGTCTAATGCCCAGAGGCGGGCAGGCAGTGCGAGTGCCCAGGTGTCTAATGCCCAGAGGCGGGCGGGCAGTGCGCGGGCACAGGGTGTCTAATGCCCAGAGGCGGGCGGGCAGTGCGAGTGCCCAGGTGTCTAATGCCCAGAGGCGGGTGGGCAGTGCGAGGGCACAGGGTGTCTAATGCCCAGAGGCGGGCGGGCAGTGCGCGGGCACAGGGTGTCTAATGCCCAGAGGCGGGCGGGCAGTGCGCGGGCACAGGGTGTCTAATGCCCAGAGGCGGGCGGGCAGTGCGAGTGCCCAGGTGTCTAATGCCCAGCAGCAGGCGGTGCGCGCGCGAGGGGTGCCTAATGCCCGGCGGCGGCCGGTGCGCGCGCAGGGTCAATAATGCCCGGCAGCGGGCGTTACACGCGCACGCGCGTGCCCGGCGGTGCCCTGAGGGCGGGGGCGCAGCAGGACGCGGGCTGAGCCCCCCCCGCGCCCCGCGGCAGCCAATGGCTGGCCGCGCCGCCCCCGCCAATGGGGAGCCGAGCCCGCTGCGCTCGCGGTGACGTCGCGGCGGCGGCCAATGGGCGGGCGGCCTGTGTGAGCGCTGCTCATTTGCATGTGAATGACCCGGGGCGGCCGCAGCCAATGGGGCGGCGGGGGGCGGCGGGGCTGCGTGACGCGCGCGCGCGGGGGGGCCGCCCTTGTTCCCAGGCGGGGCCGGGCCGGGACAGGCGGCGACAGCGGCGGCGGCAGCGCAGACCCCGCGCGCGCCCCCGCGGCTCCCTCCCCGCTCGGCGCGCCCCCGCGGCTCCGCGCGCCCCGCATGGGGTAGCGGCCCGGCTGGCAGGGGCGGGGGCATGCCCCGCGCCGCCCCGCGCGATGTTCTCCACCGAGCGACCCCCGGCAGCGCTGCCCCCCCCCGCGCCGCGGCGGGGCCTCGGCATGTTCGGTCAGTGGCGGGGGCGGGGCTCTAGCTGCACCCGGGGGGTGCGGGGCGCTGGGGGGGCCAATAGTGGGGCACAGGGCCGGGGGTGCGGGGCGCTGGGGGGGCCAGCAGTGGGGCACAGGGCCGGGGGTGCGGGGCACTGGGGGGGGCCAGCAGTGGGGCACAGGGCCGGGGGTGCGGGGCACTGGGGGGGGCCAGCAGTGGGGCACAGGGCCGGGGGTGCGGGGCGCTGGGGGGGGCCAGCAGGGGGGCACAGGGCCGGGGGTGCGGGGCGCTGGGGGGGGCCAGCAGTGGGGCACAGGGCCGGGGGTGCGGGGCGCTGGGGGGGGCCAGCAGTGGGGCACAGGGCCGGGGGTGCGGGGCGCTGGGGGGGTCAGCAGTGGGGCACAGGGCCGGGGGTGCGGGGCGCTGGGGGGGGCCAGCAGTGGGGCACAGGGCCGGGGGTGCGGGGCGCTGGGGGGGGCCAGCAGTGGGGCACAGGGCCGGGGGTGCGGGGCGCTGGGGGGGGCCAGCAGTGGGGCACAGGGCCGGGGGTGCGGGGCGCTGGGGGGGGCCAGCAGGGGGGCACAGGGCCGGGGGTGCGGGGCGCTGGGGGGGCCAGCAGGGGGGCACAGGGCCGGGGGTGCGGGGCCCTGGGGGGGGCCAGCAGGGGGGCACAGGGCCGGGGGTGCGGGGCGCTGGGGGGGCCAGCAGGGGGGCACAGGGCCGGGGGTGTGGGGCGCTGGGGGGGCCAGCAGGGGGGCACAGGGCCGGGGGTGCGGGGCACTGGGGGGGGCCAGCAGTGGGGCACAGGGCCAGGGGTGCGGGGCGCTGGGGGGGGCCAGCAGTGGGGCACAGGGCCGGGGGTCTAGGGCGCTGGGGGGGGTCAGCAGTGGGGCACAGGGCGGGGGGTCTAGGGCGCTGGGGGGGTCAGCAGTGGGGCACAGGGTGGGGGGGTTTAGGGCGCTGGGGGGGTCAGCAGTGGGACACACAGGGCGGGGGGGTTCTAGGGTGCTAATGGGGCAAGCAGTGGGGCACAGGGACGGGGGGTCTAGGGTGCTGGGGGGGTCAGCAGTGGGGCAAAGGGCCGGGGGTCTGGAGTGCTAAGGGGGCCAGCAGTGGGACACAGGGCCGGGGGTCTTGGGTGCTAAGGGGGCCAGCAGTGGGGCAAAAGGCCGGGGGTGCGGGGCGCTGGGGGGGGCCAGCAGTGGGGCACAGGGCCGGGGGTGCGGGGCGCTGGGGGGGTCAGCAGTGGGGCACAGGGCCGGGGGTGCGGGGCGCTGGGGGGGTCAGCAGTGGGGCACGGGGCCGGGGGTGCGGGGCGCTGGGGGGGGCCAGCAGTGGGGCACAGGGCCGGGGGTGCGGGGCGCTGGGGGGGGCCAGCAGTGGGGCACAGGGCCGGGGGTGCGGGGCGCTGGGGGGGGCCAGCAGTGGGGCACAGGACCGGGGGTGCGGGGCGCTGGGGGGGGCCAGCAGGGGGGCACAGGGCCGGGGGTGCGGGGCGCTGGGGGGGCCAGCAGGGGGGCACAGGGCCGGGGGTGCGGGGCGCTGGGGGGGGCCAGCAGTGGGGCACAGGGCCGGGGGTGCGGGGCGCTGGGGGGGCCAGCAGGGGGGCACAGGGCCGGGGGTGCGGGGCGCTGGGGGGGGCCAGCAGGGGGGCACAGGGCCGGGGGTGCGGGGCACTGGGGGGGGCCAGCAGGGGGGCACAGGGCCGGGGGTGCGGGGCGCTGGGGGGGGCCAGCAGTGGGGCACAGGGCCGGGGGTCTAGGGCGCTGGGGGGGGTCAGCAGTGGGGCACAGGGCGGGGGGTCTAGGGCGCTGGGGGGGTCAGCAGTGGGGCACAGGGTGGGGGGGTTTAGGGCGCTGGGGGGGTCAGCAGTGGGACACACAGGGCGGGGGGGTTCTAGGGTGCTAATGGGGCAAGCAGTGGGGCACAGGGACGGGGGGTCTAGGGTGCTGGGGGGGTCAGCAGTGGGGCAAAGGGCCGGGGGTCTGGAGTGCTAAGGGGGCCAGCAGTGGGACACAGGGCCGGGGGTCTTGGGTGCTAAGGGGGCCAGCAGTGGGGCAAAAGGCCGGGGGTCTGGAGTGCTAAGGGGGCCAGCAGTGGGGCAAAGGGCCGGGGGTCTGGAGTGCTAAGGGGGCCAGCAGTGGGGCAAAGGGCCGGGGGTCTGGAGTGCTAAGGGGGCCAGCAGTGGGGTGTGTGGCCACTGGCTTTGGTGGGGGTCCTCGCTGGGACTGGCTTGGGGGCAGGGCATGGTGGGGCGGGAGCCCCAGGGGAGGTCCGGCTCCAGGGCAGTGGCTGAGGACTGGCCTGAGCGCAGTCTCCCTGCCCCCTCTGAGCAGGGTCCATTGGCACTGGGACCCCTGGCTCCGGCGTAGGGGGCAGCTCAGGTGGTGTCCCCAGAGTCTGAGGTAATTTGGACCTGCAGCCGGAGGCCTGGGTCCTGTTCCCAGCTCCGAGGGGAGGAGCTAGTGGGTTAGACTCCTGGGTGGGGGAGAGGTGGGCTGTGTGGAGGGGGCAGGCTGGAGCCAGGACTCCTGGGTGGGGGAGAGGTGGGCTGTGTGGAGGGGGCAGGCTGGAGCCAGGACTCCTGGGTGGGGGAGAGGTGGGCTGTGGGGAGGGGGCAGGCTGGAGCCAGGGCTCCTGGGTGGGGGAGAGGTGGGCTGTGTGGAGGGGGCAGGCTGGAGCCAGGACTCCTGGGTCCTGGGTGGGGGAGAGGTGGGCTGTGTGGAGGGGGCAGGCTGGAGCCAGGACTCCTGGGTCCTGGGTGGGGGAGAGGTGGGCTGTGGGGAGGGGGCAGGCTGGAGCCAGGACTCCTGGGTCCTGGGTGGGGGAGAGGTGGGCTGTGGGGAGGGGGCAGGCTGGAGCCAGGACTCCTGGGTTCTGGGTGGGGGAGAGGTGGGCTGTGGGGAGGGGGCAGGCTGGAGCCAGGACTCCTGGGCCCTGGGTGGGGGAGAGGTGGGCTGTGGGGAGGGGGCAGGCTGGAGCCAGGGCTCCTGGGTTCTGGGTGGGGGAGAGGTGGGCTGTGGGGAGGGGGCAGGCTGGAGCCAGGGCTCCTGGGTGGGGGAGAGGTGGGCTGTGGGGAGGGGGCAGGCTGGAGCCAGGACTCCTGGGTGGGGGAGAGGTGGGCTGTGGGGAGGGGGCAGGCTGGAGCCAGGACTCCTGGGTGGGGGAGAGGTGGGCTGTGGGGAGGGGGCAGGCTGGAGCCAGGACTCCTGGGTGGGGGAGAGGTGGGCTGTGGGGAGGGGGCAGGCTGGAGCCAGGACTCCTGGGTGGGGGAGAGGTGGGCTGTGGGGAGGGGGCAGGCTGGAGCCAGGGCTCCTGGGTTCTCTCCCTGGCTGGCCCTGTGACTTGGCCAGTGCACGTCCGGTTTCCTGCCGGACCCTTGTGCGTGAGGTGTTTGGAGGGGGGACGTCTGTGCCCCCCACCGCCGTGGCTCCTCCGTGGGTGGAGTGCAGCCCCTCAGGAGGGGCAGGGGGCAGTGCTGTGACCCCGTGGTTGTGGGCTGCAGCAGCGCCCTCCCCCCACTGAAATCCTTTCCCATCCTGGCCCCCCCGCGGGATGTGGTCACCGGCCGGAGAACAGGAAGGCAGAGCCGGCTTCCCGGCAGCGTCCCCGCCAGCCACTTAAGGGCTTTAATAATTGAGTTAGCCGCTCAGGCGCCCTGCTCCTGGGCTCCCTGCAGCCGTGGGGGCTGGGCCGGGCCCTGGCGTGTCAGTGAGCCAAGGGGTGGTTCACCTGATGGGCGGCTGCGTCGCAGGGTAGTGGTTGTGGCGTGCGGCCCCTTGCCCTTGGGGTAGCTCCCTGCCCCATCCCAGGGCTCTGCGGGGGGGCCTGCTTGTGAGGTTGCCTTGGGTGCTCGTGGGTGCTGCCCGCAGCCATTTCTGGGGTAGGTGGGAGCGAGGGGCGCGGGGGTGCCTGCCTTGGGGTGTCTGGTGCCGCTTTGTGTGAGGGAGGTTGGGGTGCCGGGAGCGATACAGGGCGTCGTGGTGTCTTTGTGCCCTGTGGGCCCAGGACGGGGGGCGTGGTGTTACGTTGCAGGGTGGTGTAGTGTTGTCGTGTGCATGTGTGCGTGTGTGTGTGCATGTGTGCGCGTGTGCGTGCATGTGTGCGCGTGCGTGTGTGCGTGTGTGCGTGTGTGCGTGTGTGTGTGCATGTGTGCGCGTGTGCGTGTGTGTGTGCATGTGTGCGCGTGTGCGTGCGTTGTGCAGGTGACAGGACGTGCTGCGTCCTATTGGCTGTTGCAGGGTTCGTTGTGTGTCCTTGTTCCCTGGCCTCTCCCCCACCTTCCCCTAGGGCAGCGGTTCCCAACCTCTTCCAGATGGGGGCCCATCCTGACAATTCAGAAGACTTGGTGACCCAGGGCAATTCAAACCTGGGGGGGGGGCAGAGCCACCGGGGGAGACACCTGGCGACCCTTTGGAAATGTCATGGCGACCCACAGGTTGGGAAACTCTGCCCTAGAGGAAGTGCTGCTCAGCCGGAGGCCCTGCAGGAAGAGGGGGAGGGCTCAGCTGGGGGATGGGGCTGGAGGGTGCCCCTGCCCTGCGCTGCCCCATGGGGGGCTGCCGCTCCCCTGGCCCTCAGATCAGTGCTGGGAGGCTCCCCTCCACCGCACCTCCCTGGGGTTGGCCGGGAAGCGGTTTGCTCCTGCAGCCCCCCCAGCGCCCCCCACTCTGCCAGGGCCGCGGGGCCGTCTGTTACGGGCGGGGTGACCGGGCAGTTCTGGCTGCATCTTTAACCCTTTGCCTGCTCTCTCCCTTCCAGTCTGGACCAACGTGGAGCCGCGCTCCGTGGCCGTGTTCCCGTGGCACTCCCTCGTGCCCTTCCTGGCCCCCAGCCAGCCAGACTCCTCCGTGCAGCCCAGTGAGGGCCAGCAGCCTGTCAATCACCCAGCAGTGTCCAATCAGAACAAAGGTGAGGGCGGGCAGGCTTAGGGGGGGCTGCCGGCCAGCCCAGCTCCGTGCCAGCGTAGGGGAGCTGTTGGCTTTTGTGTGTGACCCACCAAAATGGTCTTCACTTGGATGATTGGGGGGGGGATGGGCATCCTCTGTTTCAGTGTGACCCACAGAAATGTCACTCCCTGTCTGCCGTGTTCTCATGGCCCTTTGTCCCCACCAGAGCCTCCAGAATCAGCGGCCGTTGCTCACGAGCTCCCGGGAGCATCTTCAGGGGCTGAGCTGGGGAAGTTGGTGGCTTCCTGCCCCGACAGCCCAGCCTCAGCCCCCCAGGCCACAGCAGCAGCTGGGGGGGTAGAGGGGCCCCCTCAGCTTGAGGATGAGACCCCTGGCCCCCCGCGGCTGGATAGCGAGACAGAGAGCGACCATGATGATGCGTGAGTGGGAGAGGGGTTGGAGGACATGGGGGGGGGGGGGGAGGCCTGGCAAGGGATTGGGGAATGTGCGGCTTGTGCGGGTGTTGTGGGGAGCATGGGGCTGGTGGAGGGTTGTTTGTGGGCACGTGGTCGGGACTAGCAGGGCTGGGGGGAGATCGGGGCGGACATGGCGGGGTTACGAGAGAGACACCCGCCCTGCACAGGTTTCTGTCAGTCGTGTCCCCTGAGATCCAGCTGCCGCTGCAGCCTGGGAAGCGCCGGACACAGTCGCTGAGCGCCCTGCCCAAGGAGCGGGACTCCTCCTCTGAGAAGGATGGGCGCAGCCCCAACAAGGTGAGAGAGACCTGACCCCCATGCCAGGTGCATGGAACAGTCCAGAAACCGTCTGCCCACCCCTTGTGTGCATGGAACAGTCCAGAGAGACCCCCTCCATCTTCCCAGGTGGATGGAATAGTCCAGTGAAATCACCTCCCCCCTCTCCCCCCCCTTGTGTGGAGTGGTCCAGAGAGACCACCCCACCATGTGCAGGAACAGTGGAGAGACCAGCTGTCCTCCCTTCACCTGTGCTTGGAATGGTCCAGAGACAAGCCCCATCCTCCCCTGCAGACGTGTGTGCATGGAACAGTCCAGAGAGACTTGCACCTCCCCAAGGCCAAGTGCATTATTCCCTACATGGAATGTGCCACAAGAATTCGCCCCCCCCCCCCACTTATCTTCCACATGGAATGTGCCACGAGAACTCACCCTCCCTTAGCCCCATCTGGAATGCTCCCAGGTACCCCCCCCTTTATCTCCCACATGGAATGCTCCACGAGAATTCACCAGCTCCCTTAATCCCCCACATGGAATGTACCATGAGACCTCACTGCCCCCCCTTTATCTAATACATGGAATGGACCACGAGGGTCTATCTCTTCCCCCCCCATAGATCCGCCCCTTCCTGAGAGAGGGATGTGATTGGCTGCAGGTGCATTGCTAGTTTGGATACTGACCCCTCCTCTGTACCCAGAGGCCCTCTGCTGTGTTTTTCTGGGAGGGATGTGATTGGCCATGGGTGCATTGCTCATTTGCATGTTAATACCCCCTTGTCCTTACAGACTCCCACCCCCCCCTTTCCTTGGGAGAGGGATGTGATTGGCCAGGCATATGTTGCTCCCCTCCCCTGGACCCCCACTCTCCCTGTGGGAAGAATGTGATTGGCTGTAGGTGCTTTGCTCATTTGCATACTGCCCCCTCCCCTTCCCGCAGCGGGAGAAGGACCATATCCGGCGGCCCATGAACGCCTTCATGATCTTCAGCAAGCGGCACCGGGCCCTGGTGCACCAGCGGCACCCCAACCAGGACAACCGCACCGTCAGCAAGATCCTGGGCGAGTGGTGGTACGCGCTGGGGCCCAAGGAGAAGCAGAAGTACCACGACCTGGCCTTCCAGGTACAGTGTGGGGCCCCACAAGTCGGGTTGGGGGCGTGGGTCCTCGGGGGCCCCGCGAGTCGGACGGGGAGCAGAGTGGGGCTTGGGGACCTGCGGGGGCAGCAGGAGACTTGGCAGCCAGGCACTCGGGCGGGGGAATGCAGGGGGCGCGGGGGCCCCACGAGCTGGGGGCGCGGGGACCTGCGGGGGCAGCAGGAGACTTGGCAGCCAGGCACTCGGGCGGGGGAATGCAGGGGGCGCGGGGGCCCCACGAGCTGGGGGCGCGGGGACCTGCGGGGGCAGCAGGAGACTTGGCAGCCAGGCACTCGGGCGGGGGAATGCAGGGGGCGCGGGGGCCCCACGAGCTGGGGGCGCGGGGACCTGCGGGGGCAGCAGGAGACTTGGCAGCCAGGCACTCGGGCGGGGGAATGCAGGGGGCGCGGGGGCCCCGCGAGCTGGGGGCGCGGGGACCTGCGGGGGCAGCAGGAGACTTGGCAGCCAGGCACTCGGGCGGGGGAATGCAGGGGGCGCGGGGGCCCTGTGAGCTGGGGGCGCGGGGACCTGCGGGGGCAGCAGGAGACTTGGCAGCCAGGCACTTGGGTGGGGGAATACAGGGGGCGCGGGGGCCCCGCGAGCTGGGGGCGCGGGGACCTGCGGGGGCAGCAGGAGACTTGGCAGCCAGGCACTCGGGCGGGGGAATGCAGGGGGCGCAGGGGCCCCGTGAGCTTGGGGTTTGAGGACCTGCGGGGGCAGCAGGAGACTTGGCAGCCAGGCACTCGGGTGGGGGAATGCAGGGGGCACGGGGGCCCCGTGAGCTGGGGGCTTGGGGACCTGCAGGGGCAGGGGAATGCAGGGGGCGCGGGGGCCCCGCGAGCTGGGGGTTTGGGGACCTGCGGGGGCAGCAGGAGACTTGGGCAGCCAGGCACTCAGGTGGGGGAATTCGGGGGCCCGGGGAGTCGGACGGGGGTAGTGGGGCTCCCTGACCCACTCCCTGTGCAGGTGAAGGAGGCGCATTTCAAGGCGCACCCTGACTGGAAGTGGTGTAACAAGGACCGGAAGAAGTCGAGCTCGGATGCCAAGCCCTCGGTGCCAGGGCCTGGGGGCGGCCCCAAGGAGGCGCGGGAGCGCAGCATGTCGGAGACGGGAACAGCCACTGTGCCGGGAGGTGAGAGCCCTCCCCGATTCCCCCTCTGCCCCATTGTGCCCCCACCCCATCTCAGCCCCTTTCTTCTCCCCTTGCAGCCTCCTCCGAGATCCCGGCACTGGCGGGGCCGGAGGGCAAGGCAGGGGGCCCGGGCCACGTGCCGGGGGAGCGGCTGATCCATGTGGCGGTGTCTGGGGCGCAGCACCCCCGCCCCCGGGCCTTCTCTCACAGCGGGGTGCACAGCCTGGAGGCCGGGGAGCGAGACGGCCAAGCGCTGCAGGAGCTCACGCAGGTACTGGAGCGTGTGAGGGGGCATATGGGGTCCCCAGGAGGGGTCAGGGCCCCATTGGGGCAGGTGCAGTGCTCACGGCCCTCGGTCGCTCCTGCTGTGTTGCAGATGTGCTCTGGCCCCTCGCCCTACCCCGTCGGGAAGGGGCAGTTCGGGGGGCCGGGCCCCTCGGGGTCCCCATTCGCGCCTCCGGGCGAGGGGCCCCGGCCCCCCCTGCTGCCACCGGCCCCCCGTGCTACCCGCTCCCAGCGCGTGGCCAGCGAGGACATGACGAGCGATGAGGAGCGCATGGTCATCTGCGAGGAGGAGGGAGACGACGACGTTATCGGTGAGGCCCCCCGGCCCCCTTCAGAGCCGCCCCTGGCCCCCCCTCCCGGCCCCCCCGGCCCCCTTCAGAGCCGCCCCTGGCCCCCCACCAGGCCCTCTTTGGAGCCACCCCTGACCCCCCCTCCCGGCCCCCTTCCGAGCCCCCAGGCCCCCTTCCTGGCCCTCTTCGGAGCCTCCCCAGGCCCCCCCCAGCCTCCTTTGGAGCCCCCAGACCCCCTCCCGGCCCCCTTTGGAGCCTGCCCAGAGCCCCACTGGCCTCCCTGTGACTTGCCTAGAGCCCCAGGGCACCCCAGAGCCCTGTATGGCCTCGCAGCCCGTAGCCCACAGGCCCCGTCTCCCGGCACAGCTCCGTGGGGGGCTGGGCCCGGCTGACTCCGCCCCTCTGCCCCCAGCGGAGGATGGGTTCAACCCAGCCGACATCGACCTGAAGTGCAAGGAGAGGGTGACGGACAGCGAGAGTGACGCCTCCTCGGGGGAGGAGCCCGACGGCAAGGTGGGGAAGGAGGGGGGTGGGGCGGTGGGGCAGCCGACGTGGGCTGTCGTGAGGGGCTGATGGGGTCCCAGGGGAGGGGGCCCCGCTGGGGTAGACGTGGGGTCCCCGGGGGAAGGAGGGGGGCGGGGGTGCTCTGGGGGTGGGGCGGTGGGGCAGCCGCCGTGGGCTGTCGTGAGGGGAGGATGGGGTCCCGGGGGAGGGGGCCCCGCTGGGGTAGACGTGGGGTCCCCGGGGGAAGGAGGGGGGCGGGGCGGTGGGGCAGCCGACGTGGGCTGTCGTGAGGGGGTGATGGGGTCCCAGGGGAGGGGGCCCCGCTGGGGTAGACGTGGGGTCCCCGGGGGAAGGAGGGGGGGTGGGGCGGTGGGGCAGCCGACGTGGGCTGTCGTGAGGGGGCGATGGGGTCCCAGGGGAGGGGGCCCCGCTGGGGTAGACGTGAGGTCCCGGGGGAAGGAGGGGGGCGGGGGTGCTCTGGGGACGGGGTGGTGGGGGCAGCCGCCGTGGGCTGTCGTGAGGGGATGATGGGGGGTGAGGGGTCTGCGCTGACGGACGGGGGACGAGGGGGATTGGCGGGGGCAGGCTCTAACCCCCCCATGTCTGTCTCCCCCAGGGCTTTGGGCGGAAGCTCTTCTCCCCGGTGATCCGCTCCCCGCCGCTGCCCCCCGCCCGCCCGCCACCCGCCCCAGAGCTGGACCTGCCCCATGGCCCTGACCAGCTGCCCCCAGCCAAGTCCTACAGCCCCTTCCCGCTGGCTCCCGGTCCCTACAAGGCCCAGGACTCTCGGGGGAACCGGCCCCCCGGCCCCCTGGCGGCCAAGCGCCCTGAACCAGCCCCCCCCTTCCGCCGGAAGAGGCCCGAGAGCGCCGGGGGCACGGAGCCAGGCCCCGCCGGCCCCTCCGTCATCTCCTCCCCCGGGGGGGTGCTGCAGGCGCTGGTGCTGCCGGAGCCGGGGCGCCCGCCCACGGGCACGGTGCTGGTGCCGGCGCCCTCGCTCGGTGGCTACGGGGGGGCGGCGGGGCTGGCGCGTACGGCCTCCACCGTGGTCACCAACGTGGTCAAGCCGGTCAGCAGCACCCCGGTGCCCATCGCCAGCAAGCCCTTCCCCCGGGGGGTGGGCGAGAGCGGGCACCTGTTCAGCCCCCCACCCCTGGAGCCGGCCCCGCCGCCCCTGGCCCTGCTGGGGGGCGCCAAGCCGGAGGCCCTGCCCGTGGGGCGCATCGGCCTGCTCTACACCGACAAGAAGGCCCCGCCCCCCGCCAGCCAGGCCCCGTCCCCCCACCTGGTGGCCGGGCCCCTGCTCGGCCCGGTGGCCAAGGCCGCGGGGGCCCCGGGCAGCGTGGTGACCAACCTGCTGGTGGGGCAGGCGGGGGGCACGGGGGCGGGGCCAGCGCCCGTCACCGTGCTGCCGCCGCAGCCCTCGGTCCAGTTCATTACCCAGAACCCCCCGGGCGGGGGGCCCAACGGGCCGCTGCCCCTCGGCATCCTGCAGCCCCAGGGCCTCCTGGCGGGGGCGCCGGGCAAGGCGGGGGGCATCGCCCAGGTGCAGTACATCCTGCCCACCCTGCCCCAGCAGCTGCAGGTGGCCGGTGGCAAGGGGCCGGGCCAGGGGGCGGGCGCCACCAGCATCCACTTCACCCTGCCCCCCGCCAGCAGCAAAGTGCTCGCCGCCGCGCCCCACGGACTGCCCCTCCTCCAGCCCGGGCCTGGGGGCGCCAGCACCGCGGTCACCGTCGTCTCCACGGCGCCCAAAGGTGAGGGCCTGTCCCCTTGTGGGGTGCTGACTCCGGGGTGGGGCCTCTTGCCTCTGGGAGGTGACTCCAGAGTGGGGGGGCTGACAGCGGGGAAGGGGCGGGGCCGGGGGGGGGCTGACAGCAGGACAGGGGAAGGGGCGGGGCTGGGGGGGCTGACAGCGGGGAAGGGGCGGGGCCGGGGGGGGGCTGACAGCAGGGAAGGGGAAGGGGCGGGGCCGACAGCAGGACAGGGGAAGGGGCGGGGCCGGGGGGGCTGACAGCAGGGAAGGGGCGGGGCCGGGGGGGCCGACAGCAGGGAAGGGGAAGGGGCGGGGCCGAGAGCAGGACAGGGGAAGGGGCGGGGCCGGGGGGGCTGACAGCAGGGAAGGGGCGGGGCCGGAGGGGCTGACAGCAGGGAAGGGGAAGGGGCGGGGCCGGAGGGGGCTGACAGCAGGGCAGGGGAAGGGGCGGGGCCGGAGGGGGCTGACAGCAGGGAAGGGGCGGGGCTGACAGCAGGGAAGGGGCGGGGCCGGGGGGGCTGACAGCAGGGCAGGGGAAGGGGCGGGGCCGGGGGGGCTGACAGCAGGGCAGGGGCGGGGCTGACAGCAGGGGAAGGGGCGGGGCCGGAGGGGGCTGACAGCAGGGAAGGGGCGGGGCTGACAGCAGGGAAGGGGCGGGGCCGGGGGGGCTGACAGCAGGGAAGGGGCGGGGCTGGGGGGCTGACAGCAGGGCAGGGGCGGGGCCGGGGGGGGGTGGGGGCTGACAGCAGGGGCGGGGGCGGGGCCGGGGGGGGGGTGGGGGCTGACAGCAGGGGCAGGGGCGGGGCCGGGGGGGTGGGGGCTGACAGCAGGGGAAGGGCCGGGGGGGGCTGACAGCAGGGCAGGGGAAGGGGCAGGGCCGGAGGGGGCTGATAGCAGGGAAGGGGCGGGGCCGGGGGGGGGCTGACAGCAGGGCAGGGGCGGGGCCGGGGCGGGTGGGGGCTGACAGCAGGGCAGGGGAAGGGGCGGGGCCAGAGTGGGAGGGGCGGGCCCCCCACTGCCTGATGTGGCCCCTCTGTTCCCCGCAGCCCAGTCGGTGTCTCCCGTGCAGGCCCCGGGCCCTGGCGCCACGGCCCCCCTGGTGCAGGGCAAGGTGCTGCTGCCAGTGGCGGTGCCCCAGGTGACCGTGCGGCCTGGTGGTGGGGCTGGCCCCATGGCCCAGGTGGCGCCGCCCTTCCCGGTGCCCATGCAGAACGGTGCCCAGCCCAGCAGCAAGGTGAGCGCGGGTCCGTCCCGCGGGGGGGGGTTGGGTCCCTCTGCCCCTGACGGCCCCGCTCTGCCCCCCAGATCATCCAGCTGACCCCGCTGCCCATGGTGCAGCCCCCGGCCTCCACGCAGAGCAGCGCCGCCCTGAGCCCCGCCACGGGCCGTCGTGGGACCCCCCAGCCAGGCCCAGAAGGTGCTGCTGCCCTCCTCCACCAGGTAGGGACCGGGCCTGGGGGGGCTGTGTGCCCCCCGCCTGCTCGTAACTCTGCCCCTCTCTGCCCAGGATCACCTACGTGCAGTCCGCCGGCGGGCACCCGCTGCCCCTCAGCACCTCGGCCTCCCCCTCGCAGCCCGGCCCCGCCACCTACGTGCAGGCCCCCGTGGGGCCCGCCCCCATGGCCCTGGGCTTCACGGCGCTGGGGCCCAGCGGGCCGGCCATCGTGCAGCCGCTGCTCTCGGGTAAGGCTGGGGCTGGCGCCGGGCGGGGCGGGTCCGTCCGTCCGTCCCTCTCATCCTCGGCGTTTCTCTCCGCAGGGCAGAGCCCCCTGCTGGCCCCGGGGCAGGTGGGGGTTTCCCCGCTGCCCAGCCCCCAGCTGCCCCCCTCCTGCAACGGCCCGGTGATCACGGCCATCTACCCTGGGCCCCCCAGCGCTGGGCCTGCCCCGCCGCCCACCCACAGCCTGGTCTACAGCGTGGCCAGCCCTGCCCCCATCCTGCCCAAGGGGGGCAGTGCCAGCAGCCAGAGCCCAGCGGGGCCTGGGCCCATGGGTGAGTGGGGCGAGGCGGGCCTGGGGGCCCCAGAGGGCGGGATCCCTGGGCTGCGGGGGGAGCGGGGACGTTAAAAGGCCGTTAGCCGGGGTAGGAGCGGTGGCCCTGGCTCTGCCGGGCGGGACAATCGCTTGGTCACTGTCTTCGGTCCCCCCTCCGGGGCAGCTGGCGCCGGCCACTGGGCGAGATGGGCCCTGCCCTGCCCCCGGCCGGCCGGTCTCATGTGCTTATGACTTGGGGGAGCGGGGCAGGGGAGGGCTGGAGCTATGGGGTGGGAGGGGGCCTCAGGTGTGAGTGGGGCTCTCCCGGCCCCCTCTGACTGTCTGTCTCCCCCCCACAGGCCCCATCGCCTTCCCCCCGGCTCCTGCCCGGCCCCCCCGCCCCCCGCCCAAGCCCCCCCAGAAGGTGAAGGCCGCTATCGCCAGCATCCCCGTGGGCTCCTATGAGTCGGCCTTGTCGCCTGGCCCGGCCCGGCCCCCAGGGGCGCAGCAGCCAGAGCTGGGGCCCCTGCCCCGCGTGTCCCGGGAGATGGAGAGCCCCAGAGAGCCTCCGGAGCCTCCGGCCCCCTCCCCGCCGCCCCAGCCAGCCCGGCCCGCCCCAGCCCTGGAGCCGGAGAGCTGGGACGGGCCCCCTCCCTCACCCGCGCCCCCGGCGCCCGAGGCCGCTTGCAGCGAGGGCTGGAGCCAGCGGGAGGCAGCCGCCGGGCCTGGCGAGGAGCGAATACTCCGAGAACCCGCAAGTGCAGCCGGAGCCACCCCAGGGGCCAAGGGCCCCGAAACGGTGAGTGAGCCCCCTGCTGGACCCCCTCACCCCCCCCCCATGCCTGGAGCTAATGATTCCCCTCCCCTCCCCCCCCACAGGTCCCCCGGGTGCCTGTGTCTCCTGACTGGAGGGTCCCAGGTCCTGAGAGCCGCCCCGAAGCCCCAGCCCCCACTGCCGGCTCCTCATCCTCTTCGCTCAGCCCTGCCCCTGCTGGCTCTGGGGAGGGGCCCCGGGGGGCTGGTCCCACCCCTGGTGCGCCTGAGGGCCCAGAGCGCAAGGAAGGCGGGGCCAGCAAGAAGGTGAAGGTCCGGCCTCCCCCCCTGAAGAAAACCTTCGACTCGGTGGACAAGTGAGTGATGGGGAGGGCGTGTCAGGCCCTTGGGCGGGAGGGATCCCGCAGGGGGAGTCCAGGGGTCACAGGCCCTTGGGCGGGAGGGATCCCGCAGGGGGAGTCCAGGGGACACGGGCCCTTGGGCGGGAGGGATCCCGCAGTGGGAATCCAGGGGTCACGGGCCCTTGGGCGGGAGGGATCCCGCAGGGGGAGTCCAGGGGTCACGGGCCCTTGGGCGGGAGGGATCCCGCAGTGGGAATCCAGGGGTCACGGGCCCTTGGGCGGGAGGGATCCCGCAGTGGGAATCCAGGGGTCACAGGCCCTTGGGCGGGAGGGATCCCGCAGTGGGAATCCAGGGGACACGGGCCCTTGGGCGGGAGGGATCCCGCAGTGGGAATCCAGGGGACACGGGCCCTTGGGCGGGAGGGATCCCGCAGGGGGAGTCCAGGGGTCACGGGCCCTTGGGCGGGAGGGATCCCGCAGGGGGAGTCCAGGGGTCACGGGCCCTTGGGCGGGAGGGATCCCGCAGGGGGAGTCCAGGGGTCACGGGCCCTTGGGCGGGAGGGATCCCGCAGGGGGAGTCCAGGGGTCACGGGCCCTTGGGCGGGAGGGATCCCGCAGGGGGAGTCCAGGGGTCACGGGCCCTTGGGCGGGAGGGATCCCGCAGGGGGAGTCCAGGGGTCACGGGCCCTTGGGCGGGAGGGATCCCGCAGGGGGAGTCCAGGGGTCACGGGCCCTTGGGCGGGAGGGATCCCGCAGGGGGAGTCCAGGGGTCACGGGCCCTTGGGCGGGAGGGATCCCGCAGGGGGAGTCCAGGGGTCACGGGCCCTTGGGCGGGAGGGATCCCGCAGGGGGAGTCCAGGGGTCACGGGCCCTTGGGCGGGAGGGATCCCGCAGGGGGAGTCCAGGGGTCGCGGGCCCTTGGGCGGGAGGGATCCCGCAGGGGGAGTCCAGGGGTCGCGGGCCCTTGGGCGGGAGGGATCCCGCAGGGGGAGTCCAGGGGTCGCGGGCCCTTGGGCGGGAGGGATCCCGCAGGGGGAGTCCAGGGGTCGCGGGCCCTTGGGCGGGAGGGATCCCGCAGGGGGAGTCCAGGGGTCGCGGGCCCTTGGGCGGGAGGGATCCCGCAGGGGGAGTCCAGGGGTCACGGGCCCTTGGGCGGGAGGGATCCCGCAGGGGGAGTCCAGGGGTCACGGGCCCTTGGGCGGGAGGGATCCCGCAGGGGGAGTCCAGGGGTCACGGGCCCTTGGGCGGGAGGGATCCCGCAGGGGGAGTCCAGGGGTCACGGGCCCTTGGGCGGTTGCCGGGGGGTCGCTGGGGGTCACAGGCCCTTGGGCAGGAGGGATCCCGCAGGGGGAGTCCAGGGGTCACGGGCCCTTGGGCGGGAGGGATCCCGCAGGGGGAGTCCAGGGGTCACGGGCCCTTGGGCGGGAGGGATCCCGCAGGGGGAGTCCAGGGGTCACGGGCCCTTGGGCGGGAGGGATCCCGCAGGGGGAGTCCAGGGGTCACGGGCCCTTGGGCGGGAGGGATCCCGCAGGGGGAGTCCAGGGGTCACGGGCCCTTGGGCGGGAGGGATCCCGCAGGGGGAATCCAGGGGTCACGGGCCCTTGGGCGGGAGGGATCCCGCAGGGGGAGTCCAGGGGTCACGGGCCCTTGGGCGGGAGGGATCCCGCAGGGGGAGTCCAGGGGTCACGGGCCCTTGGGCGGGAGGGATCCCGCAGTGGGAGTCCAGGGGTCACGGGCCCTTGGGCGGGAGGGATCCCGCAGGGGGAGTCCAGGGGTCACGGGCCCTTGGGCGGGAGGGATCCCGCAGGGGGAGTCCAGGGGTCACGGGCCCTTGGGCGGGAGGGATCCCGCAGGGGGAGTCCAGGGGTCACGGGCCCTTGGGCGGGAGGGATCCCGCAGGGGGAGTCCAGGGGTCACGGGCCCTTGGGCGGGAGGGATCCCGCAGGGGGAGTCCAGGGGTCACGGGCCCTTGGGCGGGAGGGATCCCGCAGGGGGAGTCCAGGGGTCACGGGCCCTTGGGCGGGAGGGATCCCGCAGGGGGAGTCCAGGGGTCACGGGCCCTTGGGCGGGAGGGATCCCGCAGGGGGAGTCCAGGGGTCACGGGCCCTTGGGCGGGAGGGATCCCGCAGGGGGAGTCCAGGGGTCACGGGCCCTTGGGCGGGAGGGATCCCGCAGGGGGAGTCCAGGGGTCACGGGCCCTTGGGCGGGAGGGATCCCGCAGGGGGAGTCCAGGGGTCACGGGCCCTTGGGCGGGAGGGATCCCGCAGGGGGAGTCCAGGGGTCACGGGCCCTTGGGCGGGAGGGATCCCGCAGGGGGAGTCCAGGGGTCACGGGCCCTTGGGCGGGAGGGATCCCGCAGGGGGAGTCCAGGGGTCACGGGCCCTTGGGCGGGAGGGATCCCGCAGGGGGAGTCCAGGGGACACGGGCCCTTGGGCGGGAGGGATCCCGCAGGGGGAGTCCAGGGGACACGGGCCCTTGGGCGGGAGGGATCCCGCAGGGGGAGTCCAGGGGACACGGGCCCTTGGGCGGGAGGGATCCCGCAGGGGGAGTCCAGGGGTCACGGGCCCTTGGGCGGGAGGGATCCCGCAGGGGGAGTCCAGGGGTCACGGGCCCTTGGGCGGGAGGGATCCCGCAGGGGGAGTCCAGGGGTCACGGGCCCTTGGGCGGGAGGGATCCCGCAGGGGGAGTCCAGGGGTCACGGGCCCTTGGGCGGGAGGGATCCCGCAGGGGGAGTCCAGGGGTCACGGGCCCTTGGGCGGGAGGGATCCCGCAGGGGGAGTCCAGGGGTCACGGGCCCTTGGGCGGGAGGGATCCCGCAGGGGGAGTCCAGGGGTCACGGGCCCTTGGGCGGGAGGGATCCCGCAGGGGGAGTCCAGGGGTCACGGGCCCTTGGGCGGGAGGGATCCCGCAGGGGGAGTCCAGGGGTCACGGGCCCTTGGGCGGGAGGGATCCCGCAGGGGGAGTCCAGGGGTCACGGGCCCTTGGGCGGGAGGGATCCCGCAGGGGGAGTCCAGGGGTCACGGGCCCTTGGGCGGGAGGGATCCCGCAGGGGGAGTCCAGGGGTCACGGGCCCTTGGGCGGGAGGGATCCCGCAGGGGGAGTCCAGGGGTCACGGGCCCTTGGGCGGGAGGGATCCCGCAGGGGGAGTCCAGGGGTCACGGGCCCTTGGGCGGGAGGGATCCCGCAGGGGGAGTCCAGGGGTCACGGGCCCTTGGGCGGGAGGGATCCCGCAGGGGGAGTCCAGGGGTCACGGGCCCTTGGGCGGGAGGGATCCCGCAGGGGGAGTCCAGGGGTCACGGGCCCTTGGGCGGGAGGGATCCCGCAGGGGGAATCCAGGGGTCACGGGCCCTTGGGCGGGAGGGATCCCGCAGGGGGAGTCCAGGGGTCACGGGCCCTTGGGCGGGAGGGATCCCGCAGGGGGAGTCCAGGGGTCACGGGCCCTTGGGCGGGAGGGATCCCGCAATGGGAGTCCAGGGGTCACGGGCCCTTGGGCGGGAGGGATCCCGCAGGGGGAGTCCAGGGGACACGGGCCCTTGGGCGGGAGGGATCCCGCAGGGGGAGTCCAGGGGTCACGGGCCCTTGGGCGGGAGGGATCCCGCAGGGGGAGTCCAGGGGTCACGGGCCCTTGGGCGGGAGGGATCCCGCAGGGGGAGTCCAGGGGTCACGGGCCCTTGGGCGGGAGGGATCCCGCAGGGGGAGTCCAGGGGTCACGGGCCCTTGGGCGGGAGGGATCCCGCAGGGGGAGTCCAGGGGTCACAGGCCCTTGGGCGGGAGGGATCCCGCAGGGGGAGTCCAGGGGTCACGGGCCCTTGGGCGGGAGGGATCCCGCAGGGGGAGTCCAGGGGTCACGGGCCCTTGGGCGGGAGGGATCCCGCAGGGGGAGTCCAGGGGTCACAGGCCCTTGGGCGGTCGCCGGGGGGTCGCTGGGGGTCACAGGCCCTTGGGCAGGAGGGATCCCGCAGTGGGAGTCCAGGGGTCACGGGCCCTTGGGCGGTCGCCGGGGGGTCGCTGGGGGTCACAGGCCCTTGGGCAGGAGGGATCCCGCAGTGGGAGTCCAGGGGTCACGGGCCCTTGGGCGGGAGGGATCCCGCAGGGGGAGTCCAGGGGTCACGGGCCCTTGGGCGGGAGGGATCCCGCAGGGGGAGTCCAGGGGTCACGGGCCCTTGGGCGGGAGGGATCCCGCAGGGGGAGTCCAGGGGTCACGGGCCCTTGGGCGGGAGGGATCCCGCAGGGGGAGTCCAGGGGTCACGGGCCCTTGGGCGGGAGGGATCCCGCAGGGGGAGTCCAGGGGTCACAGGCCCTTGGGCGGTCGCCGGGGGGTCGCTGGGGGTCACAGGCCCTTGGGCAGGAGGGATCCCGCAGTGGGAGTCCAGGGGTCACGGGCCCTTGGGCGGTCGCCGGGGGGTCGCTGGGGGTCACAGGCCCTTGGGCAGGAGGGATCCCGCAGTGGGAGTCCAGGGGTCACGGGCCCTTGGGCGGGAGGGATCCCGCAGGGGGAGTCCAGGGGTCACGGGCCCTTGGGCGGGAGGGATCCCGCAGGGGGAGTCCAGGGGTCACGGGCCCTTGGGCGGGAGGGATCCCGCAGGGGGAGTCCAGGGGTCACGGGCCCTTGGGCGGGAGGGATCCCGCAGGGGGAGTCCAGGGGTCACAGGCCCTTGGGCGGTCGCCGGGGGGTCGCTGGGGGTCACAGGCCCTTGGGCAGGAGGGATCCCGCAGTGGGAGTCCAGGGGTCACGGGCCCTTGGGCGGTCGCCGGGGGGTCGCTGGGGGTCACAGGCCCTTGGGCAGGAGGGATCCCGCAGTGGGAGTCCAGGGGTCACGGGCCCTTGGGCGGTCGCTGGCCCCTGGTTCATGGCCCACGAGGCGCCTGGCCGGGGCCGCGGGTGGTGACGGCCCCGCCCCCCGCCCCCCCAGCAGGGTTCTGTCCGAGGTGGATTTCGAGGAGCGCTTTGCCGAGCTGCCGGAGTTCAAGCCGGAGGAGGTGCTGCCCTCGCCCACGCTGCAGTCGCTGGCCACCTCGCCTCGCGCCATCCTGGGCAGCTACCGCAAGAAACGCAAGAACTCCACCGGTGGGCGGGACTGTGGGGCGGGAATGATGGGCCCTGGGTAGGGAGGGCCAGGGGCTGCAGGGGGGGGACCGAGAGATACCGGGGGGGCCGCAGGTGAGGAGTGGGTGCTGGGTGGGGAGCGAGGGGCAGCAGGGGAGGCCGGGGGTGGGGTCGGGAGCGAGGGGCACCGGGGGGGGGTGCCGCAGGTGAGGAGTGGGCGCCGGGGGGGCCTGAGGGTAGGGAGCGAGGGGCACCGGGGGGGGGATGCCGCAGGTGAGGAGTGGGTGCTGGGTGGGGAGTGAGGGTGGGGAGCGAGGGGCGCGGGTGGGGAGCGAGAGGTGCCGGGGGGGGCCGGGAGGGAGGGGCGCCGGGGGTGGGGAGCAAGGGGTGCGCTGCGGGGAGGGACACGGACTCAGCAGACCCATGGCCGGTCCCTAGACCTGGACTCCTCCACCGAGGACCCCATCTCGCCCAAGCGGAAGATGCGGCGTCGCTCGAGCTGCAGCTCGGAGCCCAACACGCCCAAGAGCGCCAAGTGCGAGGGCGACATCTTCACCTTCGAAAAGACAGGTGAGGCCTGGGGGCGGGGCCTGGCCGGGGCGGGGCCGTGGATAATGCGAAGGGGAGGAGGGAACAGAAGGGGCGGGGCCTGGAGAGGCGGGGCTCACCAGGGGAAGGGGCGGGGCTCACCGGGGGAAGAGGGCGGTGCTCACAGCCCCTCCTGCAGGCGCCGAGGCGGAGGACGTGCTCGGGGAGCTGGAGTACGAGAAGGTGCCGTATTCGTCGCTGCGCCGCACCCTGGACCAGAGGCGGGCGCTGGTCATGCAGCTCTTCCAGGACCACGGCTTCTTCCCCTCAGGCCAGTGCGGGCGCCGTGGGGCAGGCGCCAGGGTGTGCAGTGAGCCTGGCTAGTCCCGGGATGCCCCCTGGTGCCGGGCGAGGGGTCCCCCTATCACCAGCCCCCCCCCCCCGAGGGCCGTGTCCCAGAGCTGGGCGAGGGGTCCCCCTATCACCAGCCCCCCCCCCCCGAGGGCCATGTCCCAGAGCCGGGCGAGGGGTCCCCCTATCACCAGCCCCCCCCCCCCGAGGGCCGTGTCCCAGAGCTGGGCGAGGGGTCCCCCTATCACCAGCCCCCCCCCCCGAGGGCCGTGTCCCAGAGCTGGGCGAGGGGTCCCCCTATCACCAGCCCCCCCCTCCGAGGGCCATGTCCCAGAGCCGGGCGAGGGGTCCCCGTATCACCAGCCCCCCCTTTCCCCCGAGGGCCGTGTCCCAGAGCCGGGCCAGGGGTCCCCGTATCACCAGCCCCCCCTTCCTCCCCGAGGGCCGTGTCCCAGAGCCGGGCCAGGGGTCCCCGTATCACCAGCCCCCCCTTTCCCCCGAGGGCCGTGTCCCAGAGCCGGGCGAGGGGTCCCCGTATCACCAGCCCCCCCTTCCCCCCGAGGGCCGTGTCCCAGAGCCGGGCGAGGGGTCCCCGTATCACCAGCCCCCGTGTTGCTGACAGTGCCTTGTGTCCCACAGCCCAGGCCACAGCTGCGTTCCAGGCCCGCTACTCCGACATCTTCCCCACCAAGGTCTGCCTGCAGCTGAAGATCCGAGAGGTGCGGCAGAAGATCATGCAGGCGGCCACCCCCACGGAGCAGGCGCCGAGCACGCCTGAGCCTGGGGGGCCGGGCAGTGCCAGCGCTGCAGAGGGGCAGCCCCCAGAGTCTGCGCCCCCCCAGGACTCGGAGCCCGGGGCAGAGCCTGGGGGTGGCTCCGGTTGGGACAGTAACCAGGCCTCGCCCCCGGGGGGCGCTGCAGGCAGCAGCAGATGAAGGGCCTTGAGTGGCACGGCTGGAAGCAAAGCATTGTGGGAGCTTCGCCCGCCTTCCTGCAACTCCCCTGCCAACCAGGGGTCCTGGCAAAGACTTCTCCTTGCTTTCCCCAGGATGGTCTGCTCCATTATGGACTCCAGTGCCCCCTGCGAGGATGGTCTGCTCCGCCACGGGCACCAGCGCCCACACCCCCAGGCGGGATGGTCTGCTCCGCCACGGGCACCAGCGCCCACACCCCCAGGCGGGATGGTCTGCTCCGCCACGGGCACCAGCGCCCACACCCCCAGGCGGGATGGTCTGCTCCGCCACGGGCACCAGCGCCCACACCCCCAGGCGGGATGGTCTGCTCCGCCACGGGCACCAGCGCCCACACCCCCAGGCGGGATGGTCTGCTCTGCCACAGGCACCAGCGCCTGCGCCCCCCTACTAGGATGGTCTGTTCCACCTCTGGCACCAATTTCTGCCCCCCCTCCCTGCAGGGATGGTCTGCTCCTCCATAGATGCCACCACCTCCCTTCCAGACTGTGGCTCCGCCCATTCCAGCCTACCAGCCCCGCCTCCGGCGCCGTGGGGACCGCAGGGGCATGGACACCTGTAAAGTGACAACTTTTAATAATGTTAAATATTTTGCGACCTGATGCACTGGTGGCTTGTCAAGCTCTCCCTTCCATGCTCCGCCCCCTGCCATGCGGGGGTGGGGACAGCGCTGGGCTCCGCCCTGATCCTGCATCGTGCTCCGCCCCCTGCCGTGTGGGGGTGGGGACAGCGCTGGGCTCCGCCCTGATCCTGCATCGTGCTCAGCCCCCTGCCGTGTGGGGGTGGGGACAGCGCTGGGCTCCGCCCTGATCCTGCATCGTGCTCCGCCCCCTGCCGTGTGGGGGTGGGGGCAGGGCTGGGCTCCGCCCTGATCCTGCATCGTGCTCCGCCCCCTGTTGTGCGGGGGTGGGGACAGTGCTGGACAATGCCACCCACCTTCTGCAGCCTTGCAGGACATCCTCCCCCTCAACCCTCCAGCTGCATGAGGCAGGGCAGGGTCAAATCCAAGGTCTGCCCACAGGCCCCATTGGGGCTCTGGCATGGCCCAGCCCCTCCTGCCCTCAGGGAGTTGGCCCCTGGCTCACTAGCCACATGTGGCACATCTGGCCTCTTTTCCCCCGGGCAACAGGAAAACTCCCTTAAGGCCTCAGGACCTGCTCCTCCCATCCCCCCCCCCACATCCTCCCTCCCTGGCCCACTCCTGTCAGACCTCCCCTAGCTTGTGTTCCCTTCCCTGGGGCTTTTCCCTCCTGTGCCCCCCCAACCCTGCCAGCCTGCTCCCCTTGGAGATGGCACCAGCCCCCCCCTTAGTGTGATCTCTTGACCCCAGATCTCTGGTCCATGTACCTTACCCCAGCACCCCTGCCCTTTCTCTGTGCCCCCCCCCCCCCCCCCCATGGATCACAAACCTCCTGCAGACCCAGGAGCCAAGCAAAAAATCAGCCTCCAGCTAGGATATTCGACTTGATCGTCGTTGCAAAGGGCCCCAGGGTTGCATGCCCGGGGTTGGGGGACTGCCCTGCAATGTGGGGGGCGGGCTGGCTGAAGTGTGAGCATGGGGGGTAGTGGCTCAGGGCCTTGTGTGGGGGTGCAGCTGCAGGCAGAAGTGGGTGTCGCAGTGCAGCTAGCTCGTGCTGGCCCATGGCACCGAGCCAGGGTTGGTGTCTACAAAGCAGTTTGTTCCCCTGCCAGTTCGTCAGCAGCAGGTCCAGGCCCTTCCACAGTGCCCTGTCCCACGGCCCCTGCTCCCCAGCGCTGCTGTGACAGGTGGTGGAGGGGCTTAGTAGTGTGGTGCGCCCCCCCCCCCCCCAGCTGCTGGCAGTCTGAGTGGGGCTGGTGGCTGCCCCCAGGGTTCAGGAAGCCCTAGACCCTGTCCCATCAGCGCTCCTGCCCCCCCCCCAGCCAGCCCTGCTACCCTATCCCCAGTCCCCCATCAGCCATTCTTGCCTCCCACATCCTATTCCCCTGTCCCCATCAGGCCAAGCCAACAGGTCAGGAAAGCACAGCCCCCTTTTTTGATAATGGTTCCATCCAGGAGCCCAGGAGGAGGAAATAGTACTCCCAAGGACTGGGGTGGAGGTAAGGGTCTCCTTAAATCTCTTCCCCTTCTCTCCCCCCTGCCCCCTCCCCGGGGACAGTGGTTGGGTCTGCATCCTCAGTTCCATGCAGGCTGGATGATACCATTCCCTGCAGTAGGGGCACTTTCCCATGGCAGCCTACCCACGGATTGTACCATTTTCAGGGTAGGTAATATGTATGCTTTCCTAGCTACTTCATACCCCTTTATATGAGCTAATGGTTGGGTCCATCCCCCAGGTTTGCAGAGTGGGAGATACCATTCTTCTGGGAAAGGGAATTGGTCCTGTGAATAGATCCTTTCTCCTACCGGCATTGAGTGGTCCATGGGGCGGGATGAGGCCCCAGGCTAGACTATGGAAAAGGGCGCAGATTGGACAGATCCATTTCCTCAGGAGGGGAGATTCATTACCCCCCTGCGACAGTGGTTTAGTCCGCCTCGTGCTCCCTGTGTGGAATGGGCGGGGCCATGGGGGGGAGGGACTGTTCCTTCCCGTGGGTATGATGTCAGATTCGCCCCGCCCCGCCCCGTGTGTGGACCGGTGCCGCCACTCTGGCGGGAGGGGGAGGAATGTGCAGCACCCCCTGTCGTGCGGAGATGGTATGAGCCAGTGCAGCTGTTCCCAGCGCCCCCCTCCCCTGGACCCAGCTCTTCTCTTTACCCTCCCTGCCTGAACTCCAGCTGTTCTCAGCACCCCCCCCCCCCCCGCCTTTATTCTTCCCTTTGCCCTCCGGCCAAAACGTGGCTGTTCCGAGCACCCCCTCCCCTGAATGCAGCCTTGAGGTCGACTCTGGCTGTTCTCATCACCCTCCCAGCCCCCCCCCCCCCCGAGCTGCATTAACTGCCCCTTCTGCACTTGGGCTTTTCCAGGCCCCTCCAGCCGTTCTAGTCACGTTCGCCCACCCCGGTACCAAGCTCTGGCTGTTCTAGTCACGTTCGCCCACCCCCGTACCAAGCTCTGGCTGTTCTAGTCACGTTCGCCCACCCCCGGTACCAAGCTCTGGCTGTTCTAGTCACGTTCACCCACCCCCGTACCAAGCTCTGGCTGTGCCAGTCACGTTCGCCCACCCCCGGTACCAAGCTCTGGCTGTTCTAGTCACGTTCACCCACCCCGGTACCAAGCTCTGGCTGTTCTAGTCACGTTCGCCCACCCCCGTACCAAGCTCTGGCTGTTCTAGTCACGTTCACCCACCCCGGTACCAAGCTCTGGCTGTTCCAGTCACGTTCGCCCACCCCGGTACCAAGCTCTGGCTGTTCTAGTCACGTTCGCCCACCCCCGGTACCAAGCTCTGGCTGTGCCAGTCACGTTCGCCCACCCCCGGTACCAAGCTCTGGCTGTTCTAGTCACGTTCACCCACCCCGGTACCAAGCTCTGGCTGTTCTAGTCACGTTCGCCCACCCCCGTACCAAGCTCTGGCTGTTCTAGTCACGTTCACCCACCCCGGTACCAAGCTCTGGCTGTTCCAGTCACGTTCGCCCACCCCGGTACCAAGCTCTGGCTGTTCTAGTCACGTTCGCCCACCCCCGTACCAAGCTCTGGCTGTTCTAGTCACGTTCGCCCACCCCGGTACCAAGCTCTGGCTGTTCCAGTCACGTTCGCCCACCCCGGTACCAAGCTCTGGCTGTTCCAGTCACGTTCGCCCACCCCCGGTACCAAGCTCTGGCTGTTCCAGTCACGTTCGCCCACCCCGGTACCAAGCTCTGGCCGTTCTAGTCACGTTCACCCACCCCGGTACCAAGCTCTGGCTGTTCTAGTCACGTTCGCCCACCCCGGTACCAAGCTCTGGCTGTTCCAGTCACGTTCGCCCACCCCCGTACCAAGCTCTGGCTGTTCCAGTCACGTTCGCCCACCCCGGTACCAAGCTCTGGCTGTTCCAGTCACGTTCGCCCACCCCCGGTACCAAGCTCTGGCTGTTCTAGTCACGTTCGCCCACCCCGGTACCAAGCTCTGGCTGTTCTAGTCACGTTCGCCCACCCCGGTACCAAGCTCTGGCTGTTCCAGTCACGTTCGCCCACCCCGGTACCAACCTCTGGCTGTTCCAGTCACGTTCGCCCACCCCCGGTACCAAGCTCTGGCTGTTCTAGTCACGTTCGCCCACCCCGGTACCAAGCTCTGGCTGTTCTAGTCACGTTCGCCCACCCCGGTACCAAGCTCTGGCTGTTCTAGTCACGTTCACCCACCCCCGTACCAAGCTCTGGCTGTTCCAGTCACGTTCACCCACCCCGGTACCAAGCTCTGGCTGTTCTAGTCACGTTCGCCCACCCCCGTACCAAGCTCTGGCTGTTCTAGTCACGTTCGCCCACCCCGGTACCAAGCTCTGGCTGTTCTAGTCACGTTCGCCCACCCCGGTACCAAGCTCTGGCTGTTCTAGTCACGTTCGCCCACCCCCGTACCAAGCTCTGGCTGTTCTAGTCACGTTCGCCCACCCCGGTACCAAGCTCTGGCTGTTCCAGTCACGTTCGCCCACCCCGGTACCAACCTCTGGCTGTTCCAGTCACGTTCGCCCACCCCCGGTACCAAGCTCTGGCTGTTCTAGTCACGTTCGCCCACCCCGGTACCAAGCTCTGGCTGTTCTAGTCACGTTCGCCCACCCCGGTACCAAGCTCTGGCTGTTCCAGTCACGTTCGCCCACCCTGGTACCAAGCTCTGGCTGTTCCAGTCACGTTCGCCCACCCCGGTACCAAGCTCTGGCTGTTCTAGTCACGTTCGCCCACCCCGGTACCAAGCTCTGGCTGTTCCAGTCACGTTCGCCCACCCTGGTACCAAGCTCTGGCTGTTCCAGTCACGTTCACCCACCCCGGTACCAAGCTCTGGCTGTTCTAGTCACGTTCGCCCACCCCGGTACCAAGCTCTGGCTGTTCCAGTCACGTTCGCCCACCCCCGGTACCAAGCTCTGGCTGTTCCAGTCACGTTCGCCCACCCCGGTACCAAGCTCTGGCTGTTCTAGTCACGTTCGCCCACCCCGGTACCAAGCTCTGGCTGTTCTAGTCACGTTCGCCCACCCCGGTACCAAGCTCTGGCTGTTCCAGTCACGTTCGCCCACCCTGGTACCAAGCTCTGGCTGTTCTAGTCACGTTCGCCCACCCCGGTACCAAGCTCTGGCTGTTCTAGTCACGTTCGCCCACCCCGGTACCAAGCTCTGGCTGTTCCAGTCACGTTCGCCCACCCCCGGTACCAAGCTCTGGCTGTTCCAGTCACGTTCGCCCACCCTGGTACCAAGCTCTGGCTGTTCCAGTCACGTTCGCCCACCCCGGTACCAAGCTCTGGCCGTTCTAGTCACGTTCGCCCACCCCGGTACCAAGCTCTGGCCGTTCTAGTCACGTTCGCCCACCCCGGTACCAAGCTCTGGCCGTTCTAGTCACGTTCGCCCACCCCGGTACCAAGCTCTGGCTGTTCCAGTCACGTTCGCCCACCCCGGTACCAAGCTCTGGCTGTTCTAGTCACGTTCGCCCACCCCGGTACCAAGCTCTGGCTGTGCCAGTCACGTTCGCCCACCCCGGTACCAAGCTCTGGCTGTTCTAGTCACGTTCGCCCACCCCGGTACCAAGCTCTGGCTGTTCTAGTCACGTTCGCCCACCCCGGTACCAAGCTCTGGCTGTTCTAGTCACGTTCGCCCACCCCGGTACCAAGCTCTGGCTGTTCCAGTCACGTTCGCCCACCCCGGTACCAAGCTCTGGCTGTTCCAGTCACATTCGCCCACCCCGGTACCAAGCTCTGGCTGTTCTAGTCACGTTCGCCCACCCCGGTACCAAGCTCTGGCTGTTCCAGTCACGTTCGCCCACCCTGGTACCAAGCTCTGGCTGTTCCAGTCACGTTCACCCACCCCGGTACCAAGCTCTGGCTGTTCTAGTCACGTTCACCCACCCCCGGTACCAAGCTCTGGCTGTTCCAGTCACGTTCGCCCACCCCGGTACCAAGCTCTGGCTGTTCCAGTCACGTTCGCCCACCCCGGTACCAAGCTCTGGCTGTTCCAGTCCCTCTGCCCCCCCCCCCCCCCCGCACAGCGGGCCCTGCAGCGCTGCCCCCCCTTGGGCCAGGTCAATTTCACGGGCCGGAGACCCCTTCAGCCTCCTCCGGCCCCGGCCCCCGGCTTGGGCAGGAGCCGTCCCAAAGGGCTGTGGGGCGTCGCCACTCGCCAGCAGCCCTGCCCGCCCCAGAGGTGGCTGCAGCTCAGTGCTTGGCCACGGACCCAGCGTGCTCGGCTGCTCCCTCCCCCATCTCTGTGCCGGAGCAGCTGGCGCCAGCCTGGCTCCCTTGGTGGGCCTGGCTGGAGGATCCGGGTGGGGACAAGGGGTGGGGCAGCCCAGCACGGCTCCCATGGACACAAGGGACAGGAATGCAAGGCCTGTGCCCGGGTGGCTGGTCCCACGTGCTAGCGGGGCTCTTGGTCCTGGTGGAGGGGCCTGCGCGATGCCCCGCTGGACGTGGGGGCAGCGGCTGGGTTCCCTCGCGGGGAGCCTCCTGCTGCTGGGTACTTTTGGGGGCCTCACCTGCCACTTTTGAGTTTGCCTCCTGGGGCTGCTCTCTGACGATCAGACTCCCGCCCATGGGAGGCTGGGCCCACCTCAGGGCGGCTTCTAAGAATCTGGTCCGTGGTCAAGGGCTGCACCTTTCCATGCTGGGATGGAGGCCGGGTGCAGGAAAGGATTCTGACCCGCAGGCGGGTGTAGGGTCTGGGAGGGGGCGACCTGGGTTGGGGGGGAGAGCGGGAGTGGGGTGCCAGGTGCAGGCTGTGGCCAGGAGGTGCTTGCTTAGGTGCTCCTGGCCAGCAGCCCAGCAGAGACCTTGGGCAGGCTCCCTGCCTGCTGTGCCCCCACATGCCGCTCAAAGCGGGCGACTGGGGGGGCATGTTCTTTCTGCACACCACGTACCCTGCTCCCCCGGCACAGTACCGCCCCCCGTGTTCCCCACTCCCCCGGCACAGGGACACCCTCACACACCCCTCTGCTCTTGGGATGCTGGACCGGCGGCGTGGGGCGGCGGGCAGGAGTTGGGCTGCGCGGGGAGCCCATTTTTCAAGCGGCTCCACAGGCCATGTAACCGCTACCATCGATTTCTGACGTGTCTGCTCTGCTCCCTCCTGCCACAGAGACGTGTCCCTCCCTCCCTCACACCTGACCACCCCCATACATCCCCCGCAGGACAGACAGTGCCCCTCAAATCGTCCGCCATGTCCCATGTGCCCGGGCCTGTTCCCACTTCACAGAAAGCTGGCTGCCAGGGCAGTCACCGTGGGGCAGGGAGGGGCCGAGCCCCCCCGCGGACAGCCCGCCTTGCTTCCCGTGTGGACAGAGTAGGCGCTGGATTAAGGCTGGCTCTAAGTATCCCCCACTCCTGCGCCACGCTGGGGCAGCGGGGTCGTGGCGGGGAAGCTGTCTGGCTGTCCTTTGGCAGTTAGCAATGAAATCCAGCTTAGTGGCTGACGTCAGGGCCAGGCAGCCAGAGAAAGCCTGCACCCCGCGGAAGGACGGCTGGAGGCAGCCACCGGGGGCCAGATACTCTCAGGTATTTCAGCCCCTGAAGATGCAGAGGAGGCTAAGGGATTTTCAGAAGCCAGATGTGTTGAAAACCCTGCCCAGCCCTTCCCCCCAGGGACCACAGTGCTCACGCCTAGTGAGGTTTTCAAACTGGCTCACAATGTTTTATTGGCAACAAACAGCGGGGCCTGCTCAGGGCGTGACACTCACGTCCGCTCAGCCCCAAGAGAATAAACCTCCCAAACTTCCTGGCAGCCTGGGCAGGCCAGACGGGGGACGAATCCTTCACTGCAGCTTTTAAACAAACAGGCCGCTCTTTAAAGCCAGCAGGAATTCATTCCCATCCCCATTCGCTGCGGGGGGATCTCAAACCACTCGGTACGAAATGGCTCCAACCCCAGCGCCATTCAACCACACTGCCTTAGCGCCCTGACAAGCCCGGCCACGTCTTCACTAGGGCGGCCGCTTGGTCTTGGCCCACGTTGCCTGGCCCACGCTAACGACCACGGGCTGAAATGCGAGATTCGACAACACCCCGTCTTCTCACCTCTCCCGGCTGCCGTGGGAAAACTCCAAGCTGCCTTGGCTTCGGTGGGATTTTACCTTGCGCTAGCTACGAGGCGTGAAGGGCCCACCTCTCTTCCGAGAGCAGGCGCCGGTGGAGCACTCCCGCTAGAGCCTGTCAGCCGCAGCCCGGCGCTGGGCTGGCTTTTGACATTTCTACACGGAAAGCAGGACCAGCAGGTTACACCCCACTCGCCCTTCCCCCCAGGTCCCTTAACACCAAACAGCTCTTGGGAGGGAGGGTGACGTTGCCTCCTGCCTATGCTTTTCCTGCAGGCAGGGGCCGGGGAAGCAGCTGGAGTCTCGCTGGCGATGCTCAGGGTGGTGGCTGAAGAGGCGCTGGCCTGGAGGAGCAGGTGAGGCTGGGGGAGGCTCCCTGGCCGGAGAAGCTGCATGTTTGCCTGGGGAGCAGAAAGCCAGGCCCTGCTGTGCCAGCATCTAAAGGAAACGCAGGAGTCAGCGTTCCATTCCAGGGTCCGGGCCGCGCGCAGCCTGGCCACGACAGGCCAGGGACCCTCCGGGGCGAGCTACGGCCTGTGGAGCTCAGTGGAGGTGAGGCCCAGCAAGCCACGAGGACGTGGCCGCCCACTGCCTGGCCACGACAGGCCAGGGACCCTCCGGGGCGAGCTACGGCCTGTGGAGCTCAGTGGAGGTGAGGCCCAGCAAGCCACGAGGACGTGGCCGCCCACTGCCTGGCCACGACAGGCCAGGGACCCTCCGGGGCGAGCTACGGCCTGTGGAGCTCAGTGGAGCCGAGGCCCAGCAAGCCATGAACACGTGGCCGCCCGCTGCCTGGCCACGACAGGCCAGGGACCCTCCGGGGCGAGCTACGGCCTGTGGAGCTCAGTGGAGGTGAGGCCCAGCAAGCCATGAGCACGTGGCTGCCCGCTGCCTGGCCACGACAGGCCAGGGACCCTCCGGGGCGAGCTACGGCCTGTGGAGCTCAGTGGAGGTGAGGCCCAGCAAGTCATGAACACGTGGCCACCCACTGCCTGGCCACGACAAGCCAGGGACCCTCTGGGGTGAGCTACGGCCTGTGGAGCTCAGTGGAGGTGAGGCCCAGCAAGCCATGAGCACGTGGCCGCCCGCTGCCTGGCCCGTAGCGCGGGACGGAGGCTGGGTCTACGCTGTGCCAAAGCCCTGACCCCCTCTGTGCACACAGCTCAGTCTGAGCCAGGTCAGTGAGCGCTCTGGCCCTCGCCAAAGCCGTCCTGGCCATAGGACAGTTTGGGGCAACTGCCCCGTGCCCCACGCTCTGGGGGCCCCAGTGGCCAGGAGGCCTGGGGGATTAGCAGGGGCCTGGCAGCAGCAGGGCTCAGTCCCGCCTCCACGCTCACCAGCAGAGCTGGGAGCTGAGAGACCCAGCCACGGCCTACTCTGACCCCTGAGCAACACGGCTGGGAGCTAGCGGAGCAGGGACGGCCAGGCCCAGCTCATTCTGCTCCCCACCACCACGGTGAGTGCAGTGGGGGGCTGATCCCAGCTGGGGGCGCCAGGCCCCGCCCCCAGTAACCTCCCAAGTCGCATGGATCAGGGGAGAGGGCTTGAGGGAAGGGGTGGAAAGGGGCAGAGGGGGCGGAGCAGGCGCCTGCTGGGGGGAGGGATAGAAGGGGGGCAGAGAGGATGGAGCAGGGCTGGGACTTCGGGGAAGGGGTGAGGGGGGGCAGAGGGGGCAGAGCAGGCACCTGCCAGGGGGAGGGGTCAGTGCCCGCGGGGTGGGAGCAGCCGAACGGCTCGCACTGTACCTGCCAGACCCTGGGTCCCTGGTGTCCTGCTTGTGCTGCTCTCCTCAGCCGCCTGCCCGCTGCTGCCCCTGCCCCTGCCCCGGCCCTGCCGTGCCCTGTGCCCGGGACCACGCGCAGTGCGTGGGAGGGGTGGGCTGGGGGTTACCAGGGCCAGCCTAGGGAGCACCCCCACCGTGCCTGGGGGGCTGTACGTGGGCAGAGGGGGGACGGGCATGTCCATGGAAGGGGCCCAGAAGGGCCGGGGCCCAGGGCTGCTGAGGGCAGAGCCTGCGGGGGCTGGATGCGGGATGGTTGCAGCCTGTGCCACACGGAGGGTCTGAGCAGCGGAGCCAGGAGGGGTGGGGCGGGGCGGATTATGGCTGGAACTCGGGTTGAAGACCATGAGGGTGGAGGCTGCTGGGGACCCCCGGGGGGGCGGCCTGGGGACCAGGTGGAAGTGCCTGGCTGGCTGAGGCAGAACGCTGCAGTACAGCGAAGGTGGGAACCCACCGGTGCCAGCCCGCCCAGCTGGCAGAGCCTCCCGTGCCCCCATGCCCCCGGGCTCTCCTGGGGACGGGGGGAAGGCCAGCAAGAGGGGCACAGCAGCAGGGGGGGCCAGCTGTGGGGAGTTTCTCAGGACCATCAAGGCCTCAGCAGCCTCCTTCTGCAGCTGCTCTTCGGAGACGGGGGAGAAGAGGAGGCCCCTGGCGCAGCCACGCGGGAGGGGAGCCGAGGAGGGAGGAGGCTGGAAGAAAGCGAAGAGACAGTTCCCATGTCAGGGGCATCCGGCTGAGAGCAGGGCAGAGCCCCAGGCCAAGGCCAGGGCAGCCCCACATCGCGCCCTCCTTACACAGCTGAGGGGATCCAGCGTCTGTCCCTTCTAAGGCGCTGGTTCCAGTCCAGCCCTAGAGGAGGCGGCAGTTCCAGTCCAGCCCCAAGTGGGTGCAGGCGAAGGACGCCAGGAGTCTGGATCTGTTCCGGTCCCTCTGGCTGGGACTGGAGAACCACCTTCCCTCCCACTGCCCAGGGACCGTCCGAGGCCCTGGGGCGCCCAGGGCACTGGAACGGAAGAAGAGAACCAGCCGAGTCCGGGACGGATGCTTGAGCTTTGCAGCCGCCCCCTAAACCTGGAGCAGTGGGGGAGCATGCAACAGCACCCCTGAACCCCCAGATCTCCGTCCTCAGAGAGCAGATCTCAGGGCTACGCACCTGGGCTCCCGGCGGCATGGACTCCAGGTGGCCTCTCAAATCCAGGTTCCCATCCAGGGGGCTCAGCACCAGGCGGCTGGAACAGGCAAGAGACAGCCCATCAGAAAACACTGCTTGGCGGCTCCTCTCCCAGCCCGCGTCTGACCTGCCCCTGGCCAGCGAGCCTCATGTCAGGATCCGTGCATGGCCTGTCTCCTTGGCTTTCCAGTGACGCTTCCCAAGAAATCCATGGCAGGAGCTGCCAGGTGCCTCTGGCGGGGAAGCAAATAGACTGGGTCTTCCGGGTTATTTTTTTCTTAACATGTGGGCAAGTCTTCAGCCTTTGGAGAGATACCGAGGGCCTGGAGTGCGGGAGCAGATGTCGAGGACAAGCGCCCTCCGTGCAAACAACGGGAGTCACCCACTTCTCCACGAGGAAGGGGACCTGCCCAGCCCAGTGTGGGGCTAGGCCAGGGGGTTAAGCACATGTGGGCAATGAGACCACAGTGTTGAAAGAGGGGGCAACGGCGCTCCGTGGAAATCCTTCCAGCTACAGCCGCCACAGTAACCTCTGGCCCTTGAAGAGGAGCTGGGCCCTCCCCCGCGATCGCAGGCAGGCGTGTAGCTAGGGCAGGCCTCTGAGGCTATATCCACACTTCACTTCTTTTTCCGATTCTTTTCTCGCAAGAGGCTTTTCTGAAATTTGTCCTGTCTACACTGGGCCCAATTTCGGAAAACCCGCCTCTTTCGGAAGAGCCCTTCTTCCTCGTGGAACGAGGTTTACAGGGCTCCGAAAGAGCATGTCTGCTCTTCTGAAGAAAATGTCGGCAGAGCAGACACGTTCCCTGGACACAGCGGAGTTTTTCCAGAAGTGTAGACGTAGCCTGAGAGAGGCGGGAAGGTGGGATGGCTCTGGAGCATCTCAGGCAGCCCCGGCCCTCGGCTATGGATATGCTCCTCTGCAGACGTCGCTCCCCATGCGATTTCCAGTCGCGCCTTTTACCTGCTGGGAGCACGCGGCACCCAGGGATGCTGGCCCTGCAGAATACGCACCCAAGCAGGTCGGTGGATGCAGAGGCTGCTGGTGGGAACCAGGGGAGTCCTGGTGCCTGCTGGAGCAGCTGTCCTGGGATTGCCACGAGACCCCCTGGGGCATGTGCCACCTTGCCGCCATCACAACCTGTCACACGCAGACAGGCCGAGGGTCAGAGCTGAGCAGCCAGCAAAGGAGGCAGTTGGGGCTACGTGGCACGGTTGACAAGGTGACATTCTCCTCCCGGCTGCGCCGCGGAGCTGTCGCACTGACAGCCCAGGGCGAGTTGTCCAGCTCAGCAGCCCTCGGGTGGGCAGGTATCACTCCCTTTCCTTGCTGCGACAGGCCAGGCCCATAGCCTGGGATCCTCCCGCCATCTCTGCTACCTCCGTATCCCCAGCACCTCTGTCCCTGCCCCCTAGCTCAGAGCAGGGAGCCCCCTTCGCCTTTCGTCCCGCACCCTAAAGAGACTCAGGCCTTGGCCGTCACCCTGCATGGTGGAGAGGGGGCTACCCACCTGGATGAGCTGTGCAGTGATGGGAAGGCTCCTGGGGCCACACCTGGCAGAGGCAGGGTGGCGGCAGGGGCAGAGCCGGCAGGAACCAAGGTGCACGGGGTGCTTGGTGCTCTCTGGGGGGCCAGGGCAGCTCAAGCACCTCTGGAGGTGGGGGAAGGGGCAGCCAGGCGCTTCCCTAGAGGACACGTGCACACAATGAAGGAAACAGGCAGTTGCTTGGACACAGCAGCCCAGGCCCATGGCAGCGCTCAGACCCCTCTGAAGGGGGGTTCGCCACCTCAGGGCAGTGGCAGCGCCAAGGGGCTTGAGACAGGGCAGTGGCCCTTTGCCCCGTAGCGGCAGCTTGGCCAGCAGCTCTGGGGCCATGTGGGATGGATTAAGGGGCTTTTTGCCTCTTGCGGGGGCTGGTTCCAACCCAGACCATGCCTATGGCGCACCAGCTCCAGTGTGGCCTGGGTGGGTCGGGGTGGGTGTGGATGGGTTAGGGGCCTTCCCCTCTGGGTGCCAGTTCCACTCCCAGGGCCCAGCACCTTGGGGCCACGTGCAGCATTCTCCCCCCTCATTCCTCTGCTGGCAGGTTGGTGCCACAGGCTGCTGGTGGGTCCTGCAGGCTCCAGTTGGCTGCATCCGTCCATGGAGCCTGGCTCGGCATTTTCCTTTGCAGCTGTGGAAGCAGGAGGGCGTCTACATTCCCTGGTGGTGGAGGAAGGCCGCCTCGCCCCCGCCTCACTCGGCCTTCAGCCTGCTCTGGCGGCGGGGGGATGGGATGGCCTGAACCCGGCGCCTCCTCCCCGACCCAAATGAACTGCAGCCTGGACTCCCCCGCCCTGGCCCGGGCTCTCTCCCCCACGGGCAGAGTGGCTTGGCCCCGGAGCCCCCTGCTCACACCCTTACTCAGCACCCCCCCACAGCGCCTGCCCCCCAGCCAGTGCCCTTGGAACCCAAGCGTGTGCCCCAGGCCTAAGCCCTCTGTCACATTCAGACCCTCTTGCCTCCCACTCACCACATGAATGTGATGTGCACAATGTGAAGGTGATGTGTCGCACGTCCCCTCCACCTTGGTGCATGTAACAAAATTCATTCTGCTCCAGGGTAACGCTGGAGGGTGTGTGAGTTTCTCCAGCAAGAGAAGCTGGATGTGAAGTTGCCGTGACGCGACCAGGGGCCGTTCGCCTGTCTGCAGGTGGGGGAGGGGGTAGTTACACACCTGCAGCTGCTTGCTCCTTTGGCTTTTTGCCTTCGCAGCGGTGGGCCAAGCCCAGAGAGGCCGTGGCGCAGCCGTCTCTGAGCCGCAGCAATCCCCTGGCCAGCTGCTTCCTCAGCTCCATCTCCTGCTGCCTGCGCAGGGCCACCTGGGCAGCCATGACACGCCGGCGCTGCCTGGGGGGCAGGGACAGAGTAAGGGCAGCCTTGGAGGAGCACAGAGAAAGCAATGCAAGCCCAGACCTCCCCCCACTGGCTTTGGGCCAGACTGATGGCCGAGGGAGAGACCACCCCTACATGCAGCACAGCGCCCCCTGAGCCAACCTGGGCTATTGGGCCAGCCCTGACTGTGGGGGGAGAGGCCCCCCACTCCCCACAGCACAGCGCCCCCCAGAGTCACCCTGAGCCATTGGGCCAGCCCTGACCACCGAGGCACAGTGCCCCCCAGCACTAGCCCTGGCCACAGGGCAGGGTGATCCCTACTGCTCCCTGTGGACAGACCCCAGCATGGGGGTCAGCACGGACTCCGTGGCAGAGCCCCCCGGTGCCGCACCCCGGCACATACAGAATGAGGATGCATTTGTCACACTGGCAGCCCTGGAACTGGCAGCCCTTCTTGTGGCCCTTCAGCAGGACCCGGATGCCGTGGTTGCGGCAGCGGGCGCAGGTCGGGGAGCGGGCGGGGGCAGAGGGGGCGCCGCTCTCCTGGGTGCTGCTGTCGTCCGTGGTGGAGTCCGAGGGGCAGCACTGGACGCCTGGCCTGGCCGTGGTGCCAGCCCCGCCGCTCTCCTCCATGTCCAGGAGCCTGAGGGGGAGCAGCGAGTGAGCACAAGGACAGAGTCCAGGCCTCTGCAGCCACTCAGCTCAGACAAAGCGGGGAGCTGGGGCCCTGCTTCAGGCTCTGCCTCCCCCCCCACGCCCTGTCATGTGCACCTGCGGGCCATGCATCCTGCCCCTCGGCCCACCCCACCTTCACTCTGGCTCTGAACACACTAACATCCCCCCAATTCTGCGGCAGAGGGGCAGGACTGTTGGGGGGCATGACAGTGTGTCACTGTCAGCCGCACGGGGAGCTGAGAGGGTTTCCCTGATATCATAGCAGGGTATCTGTCAGGGAGGCACGTGTGGGGCTGGGGAAAGGTACCACCTGTGTGGCTATGTGAGGGCTCTTCTGTGGGGTGGGGGTCTCCTGTGGAGCAGCTGTGGGGGCTGAAGTCAGGATGGGGGACTGTTGGGGTGACAGTCAATGTTTCCTCTAATTTTTTCTATCCGTGTGTGGAATAGATGTTGTTCTGTGCACCAAAGCTTGTGAAGATGTGCACCACCAGTAGAAACAAAACCAAGCTGTGGGACTCTCCCCAGGCGCCGGGCTCACAGGGAACGCTGGTGACGGTCTCCTGGGGAGTAGCGGGGGGGAGCTGACATCCCTGCAGGACGGCTCTTGGAGGGGGTCTCCCTTGGGAGGAGGCAGCTGTGGTGGTGTTCATGTCACTACAGGAAGTTGCTAGGGGGCATCTCCTGTAGAACAGTATGTTGGAGGTGTGTGCGAGGGGGTGAAGGTCAGCTGTTTGGATGTCTTCTGTGACAGGTTGACCTGCTGTGGTGAGTGGCAATGGAGGTGTTGGCAACTCCCCAGGGAGGTTGTTGGCAGGGGCATGTCTCCTGTAGGGTTGTTCATGGCACCATAGGGAGGCTGTCGGAGAAGGGAGACATCTTCGGTAAGGCAGCCATGTGGGGAATGACGTCACTGTGGAGTGATTGATATTGCCATGAGGCAGCTGCACGTGTGTGTGTGGACGGGGCGGGGGAAGAGTTTGCTGTTGCTATGGAAGATTGAGGGCCCCTGGGGGTGATTGTTGGCGGACGGTCTGTGGAGGCACTCATGTTGCCATAGGTTGGCTGTATGTGGGAACACCTCCCAGGGAATGGGGTAGATGTTCCCATGACAGACTGATGACTCCTGGGGGTGGTTGCTGTGGAGATGGCAGCTGTGGAGCAACTGACATTGTTGTGTGTTTGTGTGTGTTTCCGAAAGTATGGTGTTGACAGTGCTGGGGTGGGTTGACATTGCCAGCAGTGGCTGCATGTGGAGATGTCTCTCAGAGGATGGTGCTGATATTGCCGGGGGAGGTTGATATCCCCTTGGGGGAATGGCTGGGGAGGGGTTGCAATTGCCATGGGGAGGCTGTGTGGGGACAGTGTTGCCATATGGGGAAGGTGTTGCCATTGCCCTGGGGTGGCTGTGAGGGGACGGTGTTGTCACTGCCATGGGCGGCTGTGAGGGATGGTGTTGCCATTGCCGTGGCTGGCTGTGAGGGGACGGTGTTGCTGTGAGGGGACGGTGTTGCCATTGCTGTGGGCGGCTGTGAGGGGATGGTGTTGCTATGAGGGGACGGTGTTGCCATTACCGTGGGTGGCTGTGAGGGGACGGTGTTGCTATGAGGGGACGGTGTTGCCATTGATGAGGGGACGATGTTGCCATTGCCGTGGGTGGCTGTGAGGGGATGGTGTTGCAATGAGGGGACGGTGTTGCCATTGCCGTGGGTGGCTGTGAGGAGACGGTGTTGCCATTGCCGTCGGTGGCTGTGAGGGGACGGTGTTGCTATGAGAGGATGGTGTTGCCATTGATGAGGGGACAGTGTTGCCATTGCCATGAGCGGCTGTGAGGGGACGGTGTTGCTATGAGAGGATGGTGTTGCCATTGATGAGGGGACGGTGTTGCCATTGCCATGAGCGGCTGTGAGGGGACGGTGTTGCCATTGCTGTGGGCGGCTGTGAGGGGACGGTGTTGCTGTGAGGGACGGTGTTGCCATTGCCATGAGCAGCTGTGAGGGGACGGTGTTGCTGTGAGGGGACGGTGTTGCCATTGCCATGGGCGGCTGTGAGGGGACAGTGTTGCTATGAGGGGACGGTGTTGCCATTGCCATGGGCGGCTGTGAGCGGACGGTGTTGCTGTGAGGGGACGGTGTTGCCATTGCCGTGGGCGGCTGTGAGGGGACGGTGTTGCCATGAGGGGACGGTGTTGCCATTGGTGAGGGGATGGTGTTGCCATTGCAGTGGGCGGCTGTGAGGGGACGGTGTTGCCATTGCCGTGGGCGGCTGTGAGGGGACGGTGTTGCCATTGCCGTGGGCGGCTGTGAGGGGACGGTGTTGCCGTGGGTGGCTGTGAGGGGACGGTGTTGCCATTGCCGTGGGCGGCTGTGAGGGGACGGTGTTGCCATTGCCGTGGGCGGCTGTGAGGGGACGGTGTTGCCGTGGGTGGCTGTGAGGGGACGGTGTTGCCATTGCCGTGGGCGGCTGTGAGGGGACGGTGTTGCTGTGAGGGGACGGTGTAGCGAGTGCGGCTGTGCGCCGGGGCTGACACCACCTCAGGGAGCACAGCCTGGCTCCGGGGTACCTCAGGACTCAGGAATTTGCAGCGGGCTCTGTGCAGTTCTCCCAGCCCGCACTATCTGACTGACACTGCTAAGGGGCCAATCACAGCGCCTCTTTCAGCCGTTTCGCCAGTGGACCAATCGTCTTTCTGCTTTCAACTCACCGTCTGGCGTATGCCCAATCAGGAACGGCGTCCCTTTTCCCGCCTTCGAGCAGCTAGTCAGGCTCGTGCTCCCCTCATGGGCAAGGGAGGCTCGAGCGGCCGCTGGATTCCCGCGCTCCCTTGGAGCCAGCCAATCAACGGCCGGATAATAGGGAAGGCGGGAACCTCCTGCGGTGGGGACCGAACCATCTGGGAGAAGGGAACGGGGAGCTGCTGAATTGAACCATTGTAAATATAGGGGAGCTGCTTCGTTCTGTACCGTAGGGTTAATGAGGACTGAACCATTATGCAAATGGGGACAGAACCATGTTGGGGAGGGGGGTGTAAAACGGTAGGGATGGGACTGACTGAACCACTGGGTAAATAGGGGGCAGAAACACTGATCCATACAGGTGACATCCCCCCATGCAAAGTCTCTGAAGGGGCAGACCAAGGTAATAATTCCCAGCATGCAATGCGCCAGTGCTGCCAAGGGAGGTGGATGAGTTCCCAGCATGCAATGTGCCAGTGCGGCCAAGGGAGGTGGACGAGTTCCCAGCATGCAATGCGCCAGTGCTGCCAAGGGAGGTGGACGAGTTCCCAGCATGCAATGTGCCAGTGCGGCCAAGGGAGGTGGACGAGTTCCCAGCATGCAATGCGCCAGCGCGGCCAAGGGAGGTGGACGAGTTCCCAGCATGCAATGCGCCAGCGCGGCCAAGGGAGGTGGACGAGTTCCCAGCATGCAATGCGCCAGCGTGGCCAAGGGAGGTGGACGAGTTCCCAGCATGCAATGCGCCAGCGCGGCCAAGGGAGGTGGACGAGTTCCCAGCATGCAATGTGCCAGCGTGGCCAAGGGAGATGGACGAGTTCCCAGCATGCAATGCGCCAGTGCGGCCAAGGGAGGTGGACGAGTTCCCAGCATGCAATGCGCCAGTGCGGCCAAGGGAGGTGGACGAGTTCCCAGACCTTTGGTATGACTCAGTCTGACGGTTCCTATGGTCTAACACCTCCCAGCATGCACCACGGCAGAGCGGCCATGTAGGTGGAAGCTCCCAGCATGCTGTGCTGCTGCTGTTCCCAGTGCGAATGGCAGTCGGCCTTGCTCTCAGGACAGGGCTGTTTCCCCCAGTCTGGGACATTAACCTCAGTTTTCCAGCAATTCCCCACAGGGGCCCAGCGCAGCTGGTGAACGCCCTTTGCAGTGTCAGTGGGATAAGACTGGGCCCTTAAACTCCTGTCCCAAAGTGCTACTGGTGGTGGTAAGATGCAGCTGGGCTCCATTCCAGAGGGGCCGCATGCCAGCACCAAGCAAGGGGTCCCTCTGGAACCAGCCCCTTCTCACCCCAGAGGGGCCAGGTCCCAGCGCCAGGCGAGGGATCCCCGTATAACCCCAGGGGGCCGTGTCCCAGAGCCAGGTGAAGGGATGTCGCTCGTGGGCTGTCAGCCTACCGTTTGTTCGGGTGGAAGGAAAATCGATTCTCTCTCTGATTTGGTTCCTGAAGGTTGCAGCGGCGACATTAGGAGTAATTGTGCAGTGCTGAACCCAGAGCTTAAAACTCCTCCGTGGGAGTCCAGTTTCAAAGCAGCAGTACGGCGTGGAGCCCTGGGTCAGCTGGGGCCTCCGTAGCTGACCCTGGGCTCCGTGTGGCATTTCGAAGCGGCAGCGCTGCATGGAGCCCGGAGTCAGCCGAGTCCCCCGCTGGGGCTCTTGTACATTTCCAAGGCGGAACGCGGAAGTGCCCATGGACTAGTTGACTAGTAAATGAATCGATATTTTTAACATCCTTAAGTCCCACCAGCCCCTCTGCTCAGGGAGAGGAGTGAGGAGCAGTGGTTAGAGCAGGAGGGGGCTGCGGGCCAGGAGCAGTGTTCCCTCTAATTGTTTATGCCTGTGTGCAGAATGGATGTTGTGATCTGCACCGCTACGGAGAACGTGCGACAGGGAGGGGATGTGTGAACCATCGTCTCCGGGCTGGGGCACATCGCAGAATTCACTGCCCGGGGCCCATCTGCACAGTGCCGGGAGGTGAGTCCCTGCGTTTTCCTCACGGTGGCAGCAGCGACATGAGCAATAACCCCAGAGCTTAAAACCCTCCCTGAGCCCAGGAGAGAAGCCAGGAGTCCTCCGCTCTAACCACTAGACTCCCCTGCCCTCCCAGAGCTGGGCAGGGAACCCAGGGGTCCCGGCTCCCAGCCTGGCCGGGGGATCACTGACGTAAGGCTGCCCATGGCAGGGGAGGAGGAGTTGGCAGCCCGAAAGTGAAAGCGAAAGCCCCGTGTGCTGCCCAGTCTCAGCCTTGCTCCCGGCCGGGAAGCTTCTGGTCCAGCCTCGGCTCCGCACGGCTCCTGCCAGGTTTGTGCCCGGACTCCCGGGTTCTCTCCCCGCTCCTGGGGCTGGGGGGCTGGGACCTGGGGGCTTGGGTCTGGGGCAGGAAGCACTCAGGTGAAAATGGGGGATTCCCTCCGGTCAGCTGGAGTCCGGAACCGGCTCCGTACAGAAGGGGCTGGGCAGGGGCTTGGCCCACGCGGGAGGTCGGACTAGAGATGAACATGCTGGTCCCTTCTGACCTTCCAGTCTGTGGGTTCTCTCTCGGCTCCCAAAGGGGCGTGGGGTCTGGTGGTTAGAGTGGGTGTAGGGGGCTGGGAGCCAGGACTCCTGGGTTCTCTCCCAGCTCCTGGAGGGGCGTGGGGTCTGGTGGAGTAAAGCAGCAGGGGCTGGGATCTGTCTGTAACCCTGACACAGGCCCACTGCCTGTTCTGTGCCTCAGTTTCCCCCTCTCTAAACAGGGTCAGTCAGCTCCCTGTGGAGGGGCCAGGAAGCTGGTTAAAGGGGGGTGTCTCTTCTGCCCCCTCCTTGAACACGAGGTGCCCTGGGGTGGGCCTGGTTCTGGTGGTACCAGCTGCCAAGCCACAAATCTTGCCCTCTCCAGCACGGGTCTGGGGATGGGGCCCTGGGTGGGACCTGCTCCCAGGGTATGTCTACACTACAGCACTAATTCGAATTAGTTAATTCGAACTAAGCTAATTCGAACTAGTGCATCTAGACCTAAACACTAATTCGAATTAGCGTTTTGACAATTTGAAATAGTACGTCCACATTGAGTGGACCCTGAACCGAGGTTAAGGCTGGCTGGAAGCAGTGCCAGCCGGGCATCAGGTTAGGACTTAGAGCGTGGAGCTGCTGCCTCAGGCTAGCCGAGGGCTGTGCTTAAAGGGACCTGACCCCTACCCTGGACAGACAGTTCTCAGGGTTCCCCGCTTGCCTGTCTACCTCGATGAGGGACAGCAAAGCAGTCCTGTCTCGGAGTGCCCTGAGTGCCCACACTCGGCACATCACAGCACTCGGCCATCAGCCCGGCTGCACTTGCTGCAGGCTGCCATCTGGGGGGGTCAATCGGGGGGCTGTCAGGATCCAGGAGGCCCTGCAGGAGAGCTTGCACCCCGAGGAGCCTGCAGAGCCACCCCAGTCCTCCCCATCAGGGGGTTGTGCCCCATTCCTCCCTCACCTCATTCCACTTACCCCTCCCTAGCCCCCCTTCCTGATGTAAAAAATAAAGGACATGTGTGTTCAAAATGTTCAAAAATAGAAACTCTCTTTCTTTAACAAAACTGGGGGTGGGAGGGAATAACCTCTGGGGAGACTGGGAAAAGGAGGTGGGAGAGGGGAGGTGGAAACCTGGGAGGAGGGAGCTGGAAGGGGGAAGCCAGGGGAAGAAGGAGGAGGGGAAGTATCAAACTATGGTACTCCATATCTTCAGTACTGTGTACAGGTGTGGTCTCCTCACCTCAAAAACGATATTTTGGCCTTAGAAAGGGTTCAAAAAAGGGCAACTACAATGATTAGGGGTTTGGAACAAGTCCCATATGAAGAGAGGCTAAAGAGACTGGGACTTTTCCGCTTAGAAAAGAGGAGACTGAGGGGGGATAGGATAGAGTTCTCTAAAAGCATGAGTGGGGTGGAGAGGATGAATAAAGAAAAGTTCTTCATTAGTTCCCATAATAGAAGGACTAGAGGACACCAAGGCTACATCTAGACTGGCATGATTTTGTGGAAATTCTTTTAACGGAAAAGTTTTTCCGTTAAAAGTATTTCCGCAAAAGAGCGTCTAGATTGGCAAGGATGCTTTTGCGCAAAAGCATCCGTGGCCAGTCTAGATGCGATTTTGCACAAGAAAGCCCCAATTGCCATTTTAGCCATTGGGGCTTTTTTGCACAAAACAATTCTTCCCTGTCTACACTGGGCCTCTTGTGCAAATATTCTTGCGCAAGAGGGATTTTTCCCGAGCAGGAGCGTGAAAGTATTTGCGCAAGAAGCACTGATTTTGTACATTACCAAGTCAGTGCTCTTGCGCAAATTCAAGAGGCCAGAGTAGACAGCTGGCACCCCAAATGAAATGAATGGGCAGCAGGTTTAAAACTAATAAGCGAAAGTTCTTCTTCACACAGCACATCATCAACCTGTGGAACTCCTTGCCACAGGAGGCTGTGAAGGCTAGGACTATAACAGAGTTTAAAGAGAAGTTAGATAAATTCATGGAGGTTGGGTCCATGGAGTGCTATTAGCCAGGGGGTAGGAACGGTGTCCCTGGCTCTGTTTGTGGAAGGCTGGAGATGGATGGCATGAGACAAATGGATTGGTCATTGTCTTTGGTCCATCCCCTCCGGGGTACCTGGTGTTGGCCGCTGTCGGCATACAAGCTACTGGGCTAGATGGACCTTTGGTTGGACCCAGTACGGCCATTCTTATGTTCTAAGCTCAGGGCTCAGGGTCGGGGGGTCTCACTGGACCAACTTGATTTTCATGCAAACCTGCTCCTGGGTTCGCATGTGGCCTTTGGTGGCCAGGCTGGCAGCTCTCCTGCCCTAGACGGCCGCCTTCCTGTGCCTAGTGCGGAGGTTGTGGACGTTGGAGGCTCCCCCCAAATCTCGATGAAGTCCACGATCTCCGCACTAGACCAGGCGGGCGCCCGCCTCTTGCGGACCTGGGCAGGCTCCAGGGCAGCTGCCAGCCTGGTCCTGGGAAGAGGCGGAGGGCTGGGTGGCAGCAGGTGGCTGGCTCATGCCGTGCCAGGTGCAGGGTCTGCTGGCTGGGTGCTGGCAGGCTTGCAACTAGCACAAGCACCGTAGCCAGCACGTGCCCCTTTAAGGGCTCCGGGGCCGGGAGGGGGGCAGAAGAGTTTCCCTGGTGGTGCCCAGAGTGGCCACCAGGGCAAGCTGGGAAGGGCTAGCCTCCCACTAGTTCGAATGAAGTGGCCACACAGCCCTTAATTCAAACTAGTTAATTGGAACTAGGCTTAGTCCTCGTGGAATGAGGTTCACCTAGTTCCAATTAAGCGCTCCGCTAGTTCCAGTTCAGTTGGAACTAGCGGTTTGCACGTGTAGCGCCTCTCCACGTTAATTTGAACTAACGGCTGTGAGTTCGAATTCACTTTGTAGTGTAGACAGACCCCCTGAGAGCAGTGGGGCCCCACTCGCACTGGGGAGCCAGGCTCTGTGGCGGGCATGCATGCCTGGTCCCAGCCTCTTGTGTAACACGACCCTCTCTCCCCAGCCTCGTGCGCCGGGCCCCGCACCAGAGCCATGGAGCCCGTCTGCCTGGTGGAGCCAGTGCCCAGCTCTGGCACCCTGCAGGTGAACCCGGCCGCCTTGGACCTGCTCCGGGGCCTCAACCGTCCCCTTCACGTCCTCGCCATCTTCGGGCCCTGTGGCACCGGGAAATCCTTCCTCATGGACCGGCTGGCAGGGCAGGGCCAAGGTGAAGGGTCCCCGTTGCTCCCCGTTCCCTCTGCCCCACCACACCCCATCGCATTCTGGCTCGCCCCCTCCAGTCCTCCCCTGGGCCTCCCCTGCCTCCCCGCCCCCGGCCCCGGACAGAGCCGAGAGCTGGATTGCGGGGTCCAGTGTCTGACAGCTGTGCTGACGGAAGGCGCATGGGGAGCACCGGCGGCAGGAGAAGTTCTGGCGGGCAAAGCCAACTGCGAGCGACCTGGCTGCCTGGTGCCGCCCTGTACTGGCCAGGAGGGTCCGCCCTGGTCAGGGGAAGGGAGCCAAGGGGCAGCCGTGTGGGACGTCACTGGGGGAGGGGAAAGGGGAAAAACGGATAGCACCAGGGCGGGCACTCAGGCTGGCCCCCCGGCTCCACTCCCGGAGGTGGGTCAGGGCAGAGTCCTGAGGGTCAGTCGTGGGACGGGGGAGGGAAGCTCAGGTGGGACACAGAAGCTCGACTGGAAATTAGGGATGTAAACAGGTAACCAGTTCACTGACGCCGGGGCTGCGGGTTGGAGCTCGCAGCCAGCAGCCCGGTAGGGCGGGAGCTGGCAGCCCGGTAAACCAGCAGCTCGGTAGGGCGGGAGCTGGCAGCCCGGTAAGCCAGCAGCCCGGTAAGGTGGGAGCCGGCAGCCCGGTAAGCCAGCAGCCCGGTAGGGCGGGAGCTGGCAGCCCGGTAAGCCAGCAGCTCGGTAGGGCGGGAGCCAGCAGCCCGGTAAGCCAGCAGCTCGGTAGGATGGGAGCCGGCAGCCCGGTAAGCCAGCAGCCCGGTAAGGCAGGAGCCGGCAGCCCGGTAAGCCAGCAGCTCGGTAGGATGGGAGCCGGCAGCCCGGTAAGCCAGCAGCCCGGTAGGGCAGGAGCCGGCAGCCCGGTAAGCCAGCAGCCCGGTAGGGCGGGAGCCGGCAGCCCGGTAAGGCAGGAGCCGGCAGCCCGGTAAGCCAGCAGCTCGGTAGGGCGGGAGCCGGCAGCCCGGTAAGCCAGCAGCCCGGTAGGGCAGGAGCCGGCAGCCCGGTAGGGCGGGAGCTGGCAGCTGGCAGCCCCATGGTTAATGTTTTTACATCCCTGCTGAGGAGAAGGCGCAGCCCCTGCTGGCCCGGGAGTCAGAGCATCCGGGCCTAGACGGGCCCCTGGCGGGGCTGGTCTCACTTTGCTGTGTCCTGCCGCAGCGCCGGGGCCCCTCCCAGCTGGTGTTGCTACATTTCTTTTCCTTCCCCGGCGCCTGCCTGCCCCCTTCCCCAGCCCCCTTCCAGCGCCTTCCTGACTCCCTGGGCACCCTCACTCCCTCCTGCCTGGACCTCACCTGATTCCCACCCCCTATCTCCATGCCTGGGCCTCCCCCCGACCCTGCCTGAGCCTCTCCATCTCTCCTTTCGCCACTGCCCCCCACTCAGCACCCCTCTCTCCCCACAGGTTTCCCCTGCTCCCCGGGGATCTGGCTCTGGTGCCTGCCTCACCCGACTGAACCAGACCAGGGTCTGGTGCTGCTCGACACGGAGGGATTTCCCGAGCAAGAGGTAGTGGTATCTAGTGGTTAGAGTGTGTGTGGGGGGGGGTGGGGTGGGGCTGGGAGCCAGTCCGCCGGGGTTCTCTCCCTGGCTCGCGGAGGGGAGTGGGAGCAGCAGTTAGAGGCAGGGGTGTCTGAAATCCAGTTACCACTGAGTTACTGTGGGGATTCTCATCCCCCACAGTGTAGGCATCTTGGCCCTTAGCCAGGAAAACATCATGGTGGCGTGCCTCAGTTTCCCCTTCCACACAGCACATTATGGCTGGAACCTCCTTTGTGCTGTAAGAAGTTCCAAGACCAGGTACAGGCATTAACCGTGAACTATCAATATCAGGAGTCCGTCAACAGACAGTCTGTGCTTTGATACCGTTCTTGCCAGGTTCAATGTCCTGACGGGACCTACCCAAGTCACAGCACCCCCCTGTGGTCCCAGTGACCGGCAAGCCACAGACCACTGGCCAGAGTCACACGCAGCCCTTCCCACCCCTCCCTGTTAGCCACAGGGACACAGCGGAGCGGCGTCCATCCGTGCTGGGCTGCGCTAGGACATCAGCCTGGTTAAACACATGGGCCATGTCCCAGCCACACCACGTACCCCGCGGTGACACGCTGAGCTCCCCTCACGACAGGCAGAGCGGCCCATGGCTCCCTCCCAGACAGAACGTTCCCCGCACCAGCCCAGAGCCCACGGCCACAACTCCACACACACACGTCACACGAGTGTCACACACAATCAGTAGAGCACAAGCTTCCATTTGACACCTCACACGGCCCCTTTGTACCGACTTTGGGGCAAACACCCCCCGTGGGCGCAGCAGTGATCTGGCTGCCACTTTAAAATCCAGTCACGTGACAGTCACGTGGAGTGTGTCAGCTGCCACCCTCGCCAGCGAACAGCCCCCAGCAAATCCCCTCAGACACCCCAGCGCTCCCTGTGCCCCCCAGCCCCCCCTTACACAGGGGAGAGGTTCTAACCCATCCCCCACCTCCCCTCAGACACCCCAGCGCTCCCTGTGCCCCCCAGCCCCCCCTTACACAAGGGAGAGGTTCTAACCCATCCCCCACCTCCCCTCAGACACCCCAGTGCTCCCTGTCCTCCGTGTCACAGGCGCTGGAAGCCAGGGTACCTGGGATCTCCCCCTGGCACTGGGGGGAGTGGGGTGCAGTGGTTAGAGGGGGGCTGGGTTCTCCCCCGGCTCTGGTGGAAGTGGGGTGCAGTGGTTAGAGGGGGCTGGGTTCTCCCCTGGCTCTGGTGGGAGTGGGGTGCAGTGGTTAGAGGGGGCTGGGTTCTCCCCTGGCTCTGGGGGGAGTGGGGTGCAGTGGTTAGAGGGGGCTGGGTTCTCCCCTGGCTCTGGTGGGAGTGGGGTGCAGTGGTTAGAGGGGGCTGGGTTCTCCCCCTGGCTCTGGGGGGAGTGAGGTGCAGTGGTTAGAGGGGGGCTGGGTTCTCCCCTGGCTCTGGGGGGAGTGGGGTGCAGTGGTTAGAGGGGGCTGGGTTCTCCCCGGCTCTGGGGGGAGTGAGGTGCAGTGGTTAGAGGGGGCTGGGTTCTCCCCCGGCTCTGGGGGTAAAGATGCTCATGCGCCTCGTGGTGCCGTTGCAGGGCGACGAGACAAAACTCTCCCGACTCTTCCTCCTGAACGTGCTGCTCAGCAGCGTCTTTATCTACAACTCCCGGGGCGAGGACGACCCCCAGGGACAGCTGGACCGCCTGGCGTATCCTGCCCAGCACGGCATCCCCCCACGGGCCTGCCCCTGCCCAGCCTGCCCGCTCCCCTCCCCCCGCCCGCCTCCCGGCCCAGCCTGCTTCCTGCCGGGGAGCTGGGTTGGGACTGCTACCCCCCCCCATGCCCCATTCCCAGCCCCCTGCCCTCCCCTTGCCTCCCCAGCCAGGTGGGTTCCCGCGGCTCGGCCTGTCTTTTCCTTCACGGCGCCCCGCAGCTACGTGAGGGACCTGCCGCGGGTGGTGCGCGTGCTGGACGAGTGCTCCTGGGAAAACAGCTCCCTGCTCAGCAGCGTGCTGCCTGCCTTCGTGTGGTGCCTGCGGGACGTGGCGCCCGACCCCTGCCTGGACCAGGCGCTGGAAGCCATGGACCACGATCTGGCGTCGGCGCTCAGCTCCCCGCAAGGTGCGTGGGAGGGGAGCCCTGAGGTGCGGGCCGCTGCCCAGCCGGCTCTGTCCTGCCTCCCCAACTCGCCCCGACCTCTCAGAGGGGAGCCGGAGTCACTTCCTGTCCTAAACCCGCTCTGCTGGGAAACAGCCTTCGTGCCCTGCCCCAGAGGTGGCTGCATTTTCCTCCATGGTCCACCCAGAGGGGCCGCATCTCCCAGCCAGGCGAGGAGGGGCGTTTGTACAAACAGCCTTCGTGCCCCTCCCCAGTGGTGGCCGCATCTCCCTGCTGGGCCAGGGTCTCCTCTATAAACAAGCCTCATGGCCTGCCCCAGAGCGGCCACATCTGTGCCCTGGGCGTCGCCTGCGGCTCAGTTCTCCCGCCCCCTTCTCTTGCAGATTCGGAGGACTCCCCGTCCAGCTGCATACAGAGGTTGTTCCCCCACCAGAAGCTCTTCCGTTTCTGTGCCCCCCGAGCGCCCGGCGAGCCTGGGTCTCCCGCAGAGCGGCTGCACCCCACGTTCCAGGAGCAGATGGGGCGTTTCAAGGACTACGCCCTGAGCCAGCGCCCAAAGGTCGTGGTGGGGAATCGAGAGGTCGATGGGGAGCGTAAGTGTGTGGCTGGAGGCGGAGGAGCAGGGCAGCCTGCACGGGGTCTGTACAGCGCCTAGCGCGGCCAGGTCATGGGCCAGGCCCCTGGGACCGCAGGGCAACACGGCTGGGCACAGATGCAGATTCGGCAGCAGGGCCACGCTCCTGGGCGCCCGTGGTTCTCCACAGGGCCGGGAAAGCCCCAGGCGGCGGGAGCCTGGCTCTTCGGTTCAGCGCGGCTTTCTGTCCGGAGCTTCCCGTGCGGCTGGGCCGGTCCCGCTGGCCGAGGCACCGGGGCTGGGCTGGTCCCGCTGGCCGAGGCACCGGGGCTGGGCTGGTCCCGCTGGCCGAGGCGCTGGGGCTGGGCTGGTCCCGCTGGCCGAGGCGCTGGGGCTGGGCTGGTCCCGCTGGCCGAGGCGCTGGGGCTGGGCTGGTCCCGCTGGCCGAGGCGCTGGGGCTGGGCTGGTCCCGCTGGCCGAGGCGCTGGGGCTGGGCTGGTCCCGCTGGCCGAGGCACCGGGGCTGGGCTGGTCCCGCTGGCCGAGGCACTGGGGCTGGGCCGGTCCCGCTGGCCGAGGCGCTGGGGCTGGGCCGGTCCCGCTGGCTGAGGCGCTGGGGCTGGGCCGGTCCCGCTGGCTGAGGCGCCGGGGCTGGGCTGGTCCCGCTGGCCGAGGCGCTGGGGCTGGGCCGGTCCCGCTGGCCGAGGCGCCGGGGCTGGGCTGGTCCCGCTGGCCGAGGCGCCGGGGCTGGGCTGGTCCCGCTGGCCGAGGCACCGGGGCTGGGCTGGTCCCGCTGGCCGAGGCACCGGGGCTGGGCTGGTCCCGCTGGCCGAGGCGCTGGGGCTGGGCCGGTCCCGCTGGCTGAGGCGCCGGGGCTGGGCTGGTCCCGCTGGCTGAGGCGCCGGGGCTGGGCTGGTCCCGCTGGCTGAGGCGCCGGGGCTGGGCTGGTCCCGCTGGCTGAGGCTCCGGGGCCGGGCTGGTCCCGCTGGCTGAGGCGCCGGGGCTGGGCTGGTCCCGCTGGCTGAGGCGCCGGGGCTGGGCTGGTCCCGCTGGCCGAGGCACCGGGGCTGGGCTGGTCCCGCTGGCCGAGGCGCTGGGGCTGGGCCGGTCCCGCTGGCTGAGGCGCCGGGGCTGGGCTGGTCCCGCTGGCTGAGGCGCCGGGGCTGGGCTGGTCCCGCTGGCTGAGGCGCCGGGGCTGGGCTGGTCCCGCTGGCTGAGGCGCCGGGGCTGGGCCGGTCCCGCTGGCTGAGGCGCCGGGGCTGGGCTGGTCCCGCTGGCTGAGGCTCCGGGGCCGGGCTGGTCCTGCTGGCTGAGGCGCTGGGGCTGGGCTGGTCCTGCTGGCCGAGGCGCTGGGGCTGGGCCGGTCCCGCTGGCTGAGGCGCCGGGGCTGGGCTGGTCCCGCTGGCTGAGGCGCCGGGGCTGGGCTGGTCCCGCTGGCTGAGGCGCCGGGGCTGGGCTGGTCCCGCTGGCTGAGGCTCCGGGGCCGGGCTGGTCCTGCTGGAATTGCCAGGGCCCGGAAGCCCGTCAGGCACCCAGGCCTGGCCCTGCCTCCGGCCCGGCAGTCACCAGCCTCCACCCCTGGCACTGAGGGACGCTGCCGCCTGGAGGCACAGAATCCCTGGCTCTTCTCTAAGGCTTCCCAGCCAGCCGTGGGCCCTCTGGACGGCAGGGGAAACTGAGGCACAAAGCAGGCCCACGACTTGCCCACGCCCCTCCAGCCCCAGTGCTGAGCCCCCGGAGTCGCAGCTCACCCTGCAGCAGCGGCACCCCACACAGGACCTGGGGGAGGGGAGGGTCAGGATAGGCGCCCCCCACCCACCAAACCCTGCTCCCTCCTCTCTCCAGTCCTGGCTGATTTCCTGGAGCGCCTCGTGGACCTGCTGTCCCGGGACCAGCCCGTTCTGCTGAGTGAGGTCTGCAGTGCCTTGCAGGTGAGGGGGCTTGAGGCTGGGAGATGCAGGGGTCCCGGGGATCTGTGCGCTGGGGGTGGAGGGGGATCGGGAGGTCCCGGGGAGCTGTGTGCTGGAGGGGATGGAGGGGGATCAGGGGGTCCCGGGTAGCTGTGCGCTGGGGGGGTGGAGGGGGATCAGGGGGTCCCGGGGAGCTGTGTGCTGGGGGGAGGCGGAAGGGCCCAGGTGACGGCGGGTTTCTGCTCCCAGCAGGGAGGCAGCGATGGATCCGTGGGGAACCCACCGGACTCTGCGGGGGGCCTCCGAGCCAGGGGTGCTGCAGCCGGCGCTGCCCAGCCCTCGGTGCCGGAGCCCAAGGTCAGTGAGGGATCGGGGCCGGGGCTGCAGGGGGCAGGGCCGGTTCTGGTTCCAGCTCAGCCCAGAGATGGGGGCTGAGACCGGACAGCTCTCGTCAGACAGGCCCGCTTGCTGCCGTGGGGCACTGTGGCTGGGTGGGGCCGGGCCTGTGTCTCACCCCCGCTTCCGAGTCCCGGCAGGGCCAGACGGGGCCAGCGCCCGTCCGGTGGAGAGGCCCCGAGCGGCTGTACAGATGGCCGGCCGTGGCAGCCCTTTGCTGGGTGGGGGGGCCAGCCACGTTCGCCCCAGCTGGGGCAGGGCAGCGGGGCCTGGCGGTTAGAGCGGGGGCGGGGAGCCAGGGCTCCTGGGTTCTTGCCCTGTCCCTGGGAGGGCAGTGAGTCCTAGCTGTTAGAGCGGGGGCGGGGAGCCAGGGCTCCTGGGTTTTTGCCCTGTCCCTGGGAGGGCAGTGGGGCCTGGCGGTTAGAGCGGGGGCGGGGAGCCAGGGCTCCTGGGTTCTTGCCCTGTCCCTGGGAGGGCAGTGGGGCCTAGCGGTTAGAGCGGGGGCGGGGAGAGGAGCCAGGGCTCCTGGGTTCTTGCCCTGTCCCTGGGAGGGCAGTGGGGCCTGGCGGTTAGAGCGGGGGCGGGGAGCCAGGGCTCCTGGGTTCTTGCCCTGTCCCTGGGAGGGCAGTGAGTCCTAGCTGTTAGAGCAGGGGCGGGGAGCCAGGGCTCCTGGGTTCTTGCCCTGTCCCTGGGAGGGCAGTGGGGCCTAGCGGTTAGAGCGGGGGCGGGGAGAGGAGCCAGGGCTCCTGGGTTCTTGCCCTGTCCCTGGGAGGGCAGTGAGTCCTAGCTGTTAGAGCGGGGGCGGGGAGCCAGGGCTCCTGGGTTCTTGCCCTGTCCCTGGGAGGGCAGTGGGGCCTGGCGGTTAGAGCGGGGGCGGGGAGCAGGGCTCCTGGGTTCTTGCCCTGTCCCTGGGAGGGCAGTGGGGCCTAGCGGTTAGAGCGGGGGCGGGGAGCCAGGGCTCCTGGGTTCTTGCCCTGTCCCTGGGAGGGCAGTGAGTCCTAGCTGTTAGAGCGGGGGCGGGGAGCCAGGGCTCCTGGGTTCTTGCCCTGTCCCTGGGAGGGCAGTGGGGCCTGGCGGTTAGAGCGGGGGCGGGGAGCCAGGGCTCCTGGGTTCTTGCCCTGTCCCTGGGAGGGCAGTGAGTCCTAGCTGTTAGAGCGGGGGCGGGGAGCCAGGGCTCCTGGGTTCTTGCCCTGTCCCTGGGAGGGCAGTGGGGCCTAGCGGTTAGAGCGGGGGCGGGGAGAGGAGCCAGGGCTCCTGGGTTCTTGCCCTGTCCCTGGGAGGGCAGTGGGGCCTGGCGGTTAGAGCGGGGGCGGGGAGCAGGGCTCCTGGGTTCTTGCCCTGTCCCTGGGAGGGCAGCGGGGCCTAGCGGTTAGAGCGGGGGCGGGGAGCAGGGCTCCTGGGTTCTTGCCCTGTCCCTGGGAGGGCAGTGGGGCCTGGCGGTTAGAGCGGGGGCGGGGAGAGGAGCCAGGGCTCCTGGGTTCTTGCCCTGTCCCTGGGAGGGCAGTGGGGCCTGGCGGTTAGAGCGGGGGCGGGGAGCAGGGCTCCTGGGTTCTTGCCCTGTCCCTGGGAGGGCAGTGGGGCCTGGCGGTTAGAGCGGGGGCGGGGAGCAGGGCTCCTGGGTTCTTGCTGAGCCCTTTGCCCGTCGGGAATCCAGCCGCGCTCTCCGGTGTCTCTCCCGGCAGAGGGAGCGAGTGGTCCCGCTGCAGGCGTCTCAACCCGTCCCGGCCCAGGTGAGTGGCCTGTCGGCCCAGCCCCACCCCCTCCTGGCTGCCTTTCGGGGGAGTCCAACCTGCCCCGTGCCCAGCGTCACCCTGCGCTGTTGCCCCCAGGCTGCCCCCGGCCCGCTGCCCCCAGGCGCCATGGAGGAGCCGATGTGCCTGGTCGAGAACCGGCCGGGCGGGGAGCTGCAGCTCAGACAGGAGGCCCTGGCCCTGCTCCGGAGCATCGCCCAGCCCGTGGTGGTGGTGGCGATCGCCGGGCTGTACCGCACCGGCAAGTCCTACCTCATGAACAAACTGGCCGGCAAGGACCAGGGAGGTGAGCAGCTGGGGGGCTATGGGGTGGGTGGGGCCATGGGGCTGAGTGGGGGGGCAGGGAGGGACAAACTGGCCAGCAAGAGACCGGGTGAGAGATGTGAGCCCTGCCCTGGGGCCCCAGGACTCTGTCCCTAGTGCTGGGAGGGCAGTGGGGTCTAGTGGTTAGAGGGAAGTGGGGTCTAGTGGCTGGGGGGGCTGGGAGGCAGTGGGGTCTAGTGGTTAGGGGGGCTGGGAGGGGAGTGGGGTCTAGTGGTTGGGGGGCTGTGAGGGGAGTGGGGTCTAGTGGTTAGAGGGGGCTGGGAGGGCAGTGGGGTCTAGTGGTTGGGGGGCTGTGAGGGGAGTGGGGTCTAGTGGTTAGAGGGGCTGGGGGGGAGTGGGGTCTAGTGGTTAGAGGGGGCTGGGAGGGGTGTGGGGTCTAGTGGTTAGGGGGGCTGGGAGGGGTGTGGGGTCTAGTGGTTAGGGGGGCTGGGAAGGCAGTGGGGTCTAGTGGTTAGGGGGGCTGGGAGGGGAGTGGGGTCTAGTGGTTAGGGGGGCTGGGAGGGTGTGGGGTCTAGTGGTTGGGGGGCTGGGAAGGCAGTGGGGTCTAGTGGTTAGGGGGGCTGGGAGGGGAGTGGGGTCTAGTGGTTAGGGGGGCTGGGAGGGTGTGGGGTCTAGTGGTTAGGGGGCTGGGAGGGTGTGGGGTCTAGTGGTTAGGGGGGCTGGGAGGGTGTGGGGTCTAGTGGTTGGGGGGCTGGGAAGGCAGTGGGGTCTAGTGGTTAGGGGGGCTGGGAGGGTGTGGGGTCTAGTGGTTAGGGGGGCTGGGAGGGGAGTGGGGTCTAGTGGTTAGGGGGGCTGGGAGGGGAGTGGGGTCTAGTGGTTAGAGGGGGCTGGGCGGGGTGTGGGGTCTAGTGGCTGTGGGGGCTGGGAGGGGAGTGGGGTCTAGTGGTTAGAGGGGGCTGGGGGCCAGGGCCCCGGGTTCCCTCGCTCTGCGCCTGTCCCAGCCCCTCCCCTCTCTCCGCAGGGTTCTCGCTGGGCTCCACCGTCCAGTCGCACACCAAGGGCATCTGGATGTGGGTCCTGCCCCACCCCCGCCGGGCCGGCCACGCCCTGGTGCTGCTGGACACCGAGGGGCTGGGCGACGTGGAGAAGGTGGGGGGGGCAGAGGGGGCTGGGTCTCAGCTCTGGGACCCAGGGAGATCTGGGGCAGGGAGGCCTGGGGGGACTGTGGACATCGTCCCGTCTTTTGTTCCAGCTACACCAGACTAACACGGCTGCATTTCTATCACTATTCTACATGGGGGGACCAAGGACCCTCTGGCCGTGGGGAGAGTCTCTGGGCCTAGAGGTGGGGGGCTCTGGGGTCAGCACAGGTCGGTGTCCCATGCCCCCAGCCCCATATTCCTCCCCCCCCCCCCCCGCTGCATGGGGGCGACGCTGACCCCGGTTCCTGCCCCTGCAGGGCAACGTGCAGAACGACGCCTGGATCTTCGCGCTGGCCGTGCTGCTCAGCAGCACCCTGGTCTACAACAGCCTGGGCACCATCGACCAGTACGCCCTGGAGCAGCTGCAGTATCCTGCCCCGGCGGGGGGCCAGGAGTCGGGGAGCTGGGGCGGCAGGGAGCAGCAGTCGCAGGGGTCTGGGATGGTCCTAGGACCCAGGGCCACCCCGGGGCGGGTTCCTGGGGAAATGGGGCTGTGGGCTGGGGGTGCTGGGCTCAGAGACCCCCCGCAGGGGGCGCTGCACCTCGGGTTCCTTAGCCGCCCCCAGCTACGTGTCGGAGCTGACAGAGCGCATCAAGGTGAAGGCGGCAGGCGAGGGCGACCGGCAGGAGGGGGAGGATTCGGCCGAGTTCGTGCGGTTCTTCCCGGCCTTCGTGTGGGCCGTGCGGGATTTCGCGCTGCAGCTGGAGCTGGACGGGCGGCCGATCACCGAGGACGAGTACCTGGAGAACAGCCTGAAACGCCGGGAAGGTGCCACAAGTGGGCAGGATGGACCTGGGGGGTCTGGTCCGTGGGGCTGGGAGGGGCAAGATGCCAGGGTAGATGGGCCTAAGGTCTGATCAGGGCAGGGGATACCAGGTAGGCTGGGCCTGGAGTCTGAGCAGGGCGGGGGGGGTACCGGGCAGGCTGGCCTGGGGGTCTGACCAGGGTGGGGGGGGTACCGGGCAGGCTGGCCTGGGGGTCTGACCAGGGCAGGGGGGTACCGGGCAGGCTGGCCTGGGGGTCTGACCAGGGCAGGGGGGGTACCGGGCAGGCTGGCCTGGGGGTCTGACCAGGGCGGGGGGGTACCGGGCAGGGTGGCCTGGGGGTCTGACCAGGGCGGGGGGGTACCGGGCAGGGTGGCCTGGGGGTCTGACCAGGGCGGGGGGGGGGTACCGGGCAGGGTGGCCTGGGGGTCTGACCAGGGCGGGGGGGGTACCGGGCAGGGTGGCCTGGGGGTCTGACCAGGGCGGGGGGGTACCGGGCAGGCTGGCCTGGGGGTCTGACCAGGGCGGGGGGGGTACCGGGCAGACTGGCCTGGGGGTCTGACCAGGGCGGGGGGGTACCGGGCAGGGTGGCCTGGGGGCCTGACCAGGGCGGGGGGGTACCGGGCAGACTGGCCTGGGGGTCCGACCAGGGCGGGGGGGTACCGGGCAGGGTGGCCTGGGGGCCTGACCAGGGCGGGGGGGGTACCGGGCAGACTGGCCTGGGGGTCCGACCAGGGCGGGGGGGGTACCGGGCAGGGTGGCCTGGGGGTCTGACCAGGGCGGGGGGGTACCGGGCAGACTGGCCTGGGGGTCCGACCAGGGCGGGGGGGTACCGGGCAGGGTGGCCTGGGGGTCTGACCAGGGCGGGGGGGTACCGGGCAGGGTGGCCTGGGGGTCCGACCAGGGCGGGGGGGGTACCGGGCAGACTGGCCTGGGGGTCCGAGCAGGGCGGGGGGGTACCGGGCGGGCTGGCCTGGGGGTCCGAGCAGGGCGGGGGGGTACCGGGCGGGCTGGCCTGGGGGTCCGAGCAGGGCGGGGGGGTACCGGGCAGGGTGGCCTGGGGGTCTGACCAGGGCGTCTCTCCCAGGCCAGCCCAGGAAGCTGGATTTGCCCAAGAAGTGCCTGCGTCAGAGCTTCCCGTCCCGCAAGTGCTTCGTGTTTGACCGGCCGGCCCCGCGCCGCGACCTGCCCCGGCTGGAGCAGCTCCCAGAGTCAGCGCTGAGCCCCGAGTTCCTGGAGCAGGCGCGGCGCTTCTGCAGCTACATCCATCAGCACGCGGGCACCAAGACCCTCCCGGGCGGCCACGTGGTGACCGGCACCTGTGAGTGGGGGCGGGGCGCGGCCCTGGGGGGATCGGGACATATTGTGAAAGGGATCACTGGGGTGCCTGGGCGCTGCCCCTCCCCCCCGGCCCCCTGGGCGCCTGGCGCTGCCCCTCCCCCCCGGCCCCGCTGGGCGCCTGGCGCTGCCCCTCCCCCCCGGCCCCGCTGGGCGCCTGGCGCTGCCCCTCCCCTCTCCTCTGGCCCCGATGGGCGCCTGGCGCTGCCCCTCCCCTCCCCCCCGGCCCCGCTGGGCGCCTGGCGCTGCCCCTCCCCTCCGGCCCCGCTGGGCGCCTGGGCGCTGCCCCTCCCCCCCGGCCCCCTGGGCGCCTGGCGCTGCCCCTCCCCCCCGGCCCCCTGGGCGCCTGGCGCTGCCCCTCCCCCCCGGCCCCCTGGGCGCCTGGCGCTGCCCCTCCCCCCCGGCCCCCTGGGCGCCTGGCGCTGCCCCTCCCCTCCGGCCCCGCTGGGCGCCTGGCGCTGCCCCTCCCCTCTCCTCTGGCCCCGCTGGGCGCCTGGCGCTGCCCCTCCCCTCCGGCCCCGCTGGGCGCCTGGCGCTGCCCCTCCCCCCCGGCCCCGCTGGGCGCCTGGCGCTGCCCCTCCCCTCCAGCCCCGCTGGGCGCCTGGCGCTGCCCCTCCCCTCCGGCCCCGCTGGGCGCCTGGCGCTGCCCCTCCCCTCCGGCCCCGCTGGGCGCCTGGCGCTGCCCCTCCCCTCTGGCCCCGCTGGGCGCCTGGCGCTGCCCCTCCCCTCCGGCCCCACTGGGCGCCTGGCGCTGCCCCTCCCCTCTGGCCCCGCTGGGCGCCTGGCACTGCCCCTCCCCTCCGGCCCCGCTGGGCGCCTGGCGCTGCCCCTCCCCCCCGGCCCCGCTGGGCGCCTGGCGCTGACCCTCCACTCCGGCCCCGCTGGGCGCCTGGCGCTGCCCCTCCCCCCCGGACCCGCTGGGCGCCTGGCGCTGACCCTCCCCTCCGGCCCCGCTGGGCGCCTGGCGCTGCCCCTCCCCTCCGGCCCCGCTGGGCGCCTGGCGCTGCCCCTCCCCTCCGGCCCCGCTGGGCGCCTGGCGCTGCCCCTCCCCCCCGGCCCTGCTGGGCGCCTGGCGCTGACCCTCCCCTCCGGCCCCGCTGGGCGCCTGGCGCTGACCCTCCCCTCCGGCCCCGCTGGGCGCCTGGCGCTGCCCCTCCCCTCCGGCCCCGCTGGGCGCCTGGCGCTGCCCCTCCCCTCCGGCCCCGCTGGGCGCCTGGCGCTGCCCCTCCCCTCCGGCCCCGCTGGGCGCCTGGCACTGACCCTCCCCTCCGGCCCCGCTGGGCGCCTGGCGCTGACCCTCCCCTCCGGCCCCGCTGGGCGCCTGGCGCTGCCCCTCCCCTCCGGCCCCGCTGGGCGCCTGGCACTGACCCTCCCCTCCGGCCCCGCTGGGCGCCTGGCGCTGACCCTCCCCTCCGGCAGTGCTGGGGACCCTGGCGGTGACCTACGTGGACGCCATCCGCAGCGGGGCGGTGCCCTGCCTGGAGAGCGCGGTGCTGGCCCTGGCGCAGATGGAGAACTCGGCGGCGGTGGGCGAGGCCGTGGCTGCCTACGAGGGGCTGCTGGAGCGGCGGGCGGCGCTGCCCACGGAGAGCGTGGCGGAGCTGCTGGAGCTGCATGCGCAGTGCGAGCGGGAGGCCCTGCGGGTGTTCATGGCCCGCGCCTTCAAGGACGACGAGCAGCAATACCAGCGGCAGCTGAAGGTACCGGACCCCGCGCTGGGCACCCCCTCCCCCAGCCTGGAACGAGCCAGGGGCCTGCAGGGGCATCGGTGCACTCTGGGGCTGGGTGGCTCCGTGGGGCAGGGAGTGGGCCCAGGACCTTAGGGGCCAGCGGCTCCCGTGTCCCCTCTCTTGCAGGACACACTGGACTCCCGGCGCGTGGAGCTGTGCCGCCGGAACGAGCAGGCCTCCTCGGACCGGTGCATGGCCGTGCTCATGGAGCTGTCGGAGGAGCTGGAGGAGCGGGTCCGCGAGGGGACCTACTCGGTGCCCGGGGCTACCAGCGGCTCCTGGCCGACCAGCAGGAGATGGCGGAGAGATACCAGCTGGTGCCCGGGAAGGGGCTCATGGTGAATTGGCTCAATTGCATGGACGGGCTGGGGCCGGGACTCCGGGTTCTGTGTACGGCTGTGGCTCTGCAGAGCCCTGGGGGGGCTGTGGGCCCCTTGATCTGAGGGGGAGAGTCACCCGCACACGTCTCTCTCCCTTCCACACTGCAGGGGGACACTTAGCCAGGTCCTAGGGCAGCCCTGGGAATTTACACACCACCTTCACCCCGTTCCTGGGGCTCAGGGGCATCTTCCTGCGCGTTGGCGGGGTCTCTGGCCACTGACAGAGCCTCCCACAGTCACGTCCTTCTCCTCCGCTGACTGACAATCCCAAACAAGCAGCATGCGCATGCCAAGCGCAGTGTCAGCTCACCAGTCCTGTACAATAGTGTAGAAATGCAGCCGTGTTAGTCTGGTGCAGCTGAAACAAAAAACAGGACTATGTAGCACTTTAAAGACTAACAAGATGGTTTATTAGATGATGAGCTTTCGTGGGCCAGACCCACTTCCTCAGATCAAATAGTGGAAGAAAATAGTCACAACCATATATACCAAAGGATACAATTTAAAAAAAATGAACACACATGAAAAGGACAAATCACATTACAAAACAGAGGGGGGTGTGGGGGGGGGGGAAGGAAGGTGAATGCCAGTGAGTTAATGATATTAGAGGTGGGGAAGGGAGATGTCTGTGAGTTAATAGAATTAGAGGTGATAATGGGGGAAGCTATCTTTGTAATGGGTAAGATAGCTGGGGTCTTTGTTAAGTCCCGTGCGGAGTGTAAAGACCCCAGCTATCTTACCCATTACAAAGATAGCTTCCCCCATTATCACCTCTAATTCTATTAACTCACAGACATCTCCCCTTCCTCACCTCTAATATCATTAACTCACTGGCATTCACCTTCCTTCCCCCCCCCCCCCCCCCCCCACACTCCCTTGTGTTCTGAAATGTGATTTGTCCTTTCATGTGTGTTCATTTTTTTTAATTGTATCCTTTGGTATACAGGCAGTCCCCGGGTTACATGGATCCGACTTACATCGGATCCCTACTTACAAACGGGGTGAGGCAACCCCGCACTAGCTGCTTCCCCCCAGCAGACCAGGGAGACGCGAAGCTAGCGCCCCCCCTCCAGCAGACCAGGGAGACATGGAGCGGCTTTTCTCAGCAGACACCTCAGCTTGAGAATAAAGGACTGAGGGAAGTGAGGTGTGGGAGAATAAAACTGAGCTCTGGAGAAATGTTTGGCTAGAGTTTCCCCTACAATATGTACCAGTTCCGACTTACATACAAATTCAACTTAAGAACAAACCTACAGTCCCTATCTTGTACGTAACCCGGGGACTGCCTGTATATGGTTGTGACTATTTTCTTCCACTATTTGATCTGAGGAAGTGGGTCTGGCCCACGAAAGCTCATCATCTAATAAACCATCTTGTTAGTCTTTTAAGTGCTACATAGCCCTGTCTTTTGTTTCAGTCCTGTACAGGCAGACTTCCCCTGTTGGCCAGGCAAGGTCAGTCTCTGGTCGTAGGCAGGGAGGTGAATTCTTCCAGGTCTTCTCCCTCCTCTTGGTGCTCCTGTTCCTCCAGCCTTTTCTTCCTTCCTCTGCTTCTTTACTTCCGTCTCCGTCTTGGAGCCCAGTGTATATAATGAACCTGAGTCTTGCTCAGCTAGACCGTCACCAATTACTTTAGTATCATTTTACTAACCAATCCTAACAGAATGAGCTACCCCAGCAGACCCGCACCTCCACTGAGTCACACCTAGCAGCAGCCAGGAACAGTCAGCTCACAGTCGAACAACAGGCCAGTGCAGTGACAATGCTCATGGGGGGGGAACCCACACCATCCTCTCTGGAGAAGCAGTTTCTTGCCAGACACGATGGGGTGACTTCAGTTTTCTTTACCCATCTTGAGATCTGTGGCAGTGGGGGGCTGTCCGGGCAACGTCCCCTCCTCACAGCCGGCTGTGACACTGTAATACAGTTGAAATGGACCTGTGAGGATGTGACTCCAGGCCTTACAGGACTGGCTGCGAGCAGGCGGCTCTGGTTCAGGCCTAGCGCAGGCCTTCAGCATGGCTACAGAAAAGCCAGATTGTTACAGGAGGGGGCAGGCGGGAGGGGCTGTGGGGGCAGGCGAGAGGTGCTGTGGGGGGCAGGGAGCAGGCGGGAGGGGCTCTGGGGGCAGGGGCAGGCGGGAGGGGCTGTGGGGGCAGGGGGCAGGCAGGAGGGCTGCGGGGGGCAGGTGGGAGGGGCTGTGGGGCAGGGGGCAGGCGGGATGGGCTGCGGGGGGCAGGCGGGAGGAGCTGCGGGGGCAGGGGGCAGGCAGGAGGGGCTGCGGGGGGCAGGCGGGAGGGGCTGCGGGGGGCAGGCGGGAGGGGCTGTGGACCCGGCTCACCCCCTCTCTCCCGGTGCCCCAGGCGGCCGAGATGCTGCAGCAGTTCCTGAAGTCCAAGGAGACGGTGGCCCAGGCTGTGCTGCAGACGGACCAGAGCCTGACGGACAGACAGAAGGAGATCGAAGGTGACTGCAGCGGGGGGCCCTAGCGCGTGTCCCCCCCTTGGGTCTGTGGGTCTGCTGACCCCTGGGCTCCACATGCCAGGGCTCTGCAGGGGAGGGGCCTGTGTCCTCGCAGGCCTGGCGCCCCACGGCCGGGTGAGCCCAGGCCCAATGATTCCGAGGCCCCATCCAGCCAGTGCCCCACAGATGCTGGGATGCCCCGAGCCCCATGAATGAGGTGAGCTCAGCCCCAGGGCTCCGGCGCCGCAGATCCGGGGGGGCCGTGAGCCAGGCCCCCCCGAGCCCTCTGGCCCTGACCGTGTGCCCCCAGCGGAGCGGGCGCGGGCCGAGGCGGCCGAGCGGGAGGCCCAGCTGCGCCAGGAGCTGCAGGCCAGGACGGAGCAGCTGCTGCAGGACCAGGAGCGCAGCCACCAGGAGCACGTCCAGCAGCTCACGGCCAAGATGGAGCAGGAGCGCGGGCAGCTGCTGGCCGAGCAGGAGCGAGCGCTGGCCCTGAACTGCAGGTACCAGCCCCCCCGGGCAGCTGGGACCGGACCCCCGGGTTCTCTGCCAGCCCTGGGAGGGGAGGGGGGCTGGGGGGTTGGGGGGCGGGGAGCCCGGACTCCTGGGTTCTCTGCCAGCCCTGGGAGGGGAGGGGAGGGGGCTGGTGGGTCGGGGGGGCGGGGAGCCTGGACTCCCGGGTTCTCTGCCAGCCCTGGGAGGGAGGGGGCCTGAGGGGTTGGGGGGCGGGGAGCCCGGACTCCTGGGTTCTCTGCCAGCCCTGGGAGGGGAGGGGGACTGGGGGGCGGGGGGGCGGGGAGCCCAAACTCCTGGGTTCTCTGCCAGCCCTGGGAGGGGAGGGCGGCTGGGGGGTTGGGGGGGGCGATGAGCCCGGACTCCTGGGTTCTCTGCCAGCCCTGGGAGGGGAGGGGGCTGGTGGGTTGGGGGGGGCGGGGAGCCAGGTCTCCTGGGTTCTCTTTCAGCCCTGGGAGGGGAGGGGGGGCTGGTGGGTTGGGGGGGCAGAGAGCCCAGGACTGCCGGGTTCTCTGCCAGCCCTGGGAGGGGAGGGCGGCTGGGGGGTTGGGGGGGGCGATGAGCCCGGACTCCTGGGTTCTCTGCCAGCCCTGGGAGGGGAGGGGGCCTGAGGGGTTGGGGGGGCGGGGAGCCCGGACTCCTGGGTTCTCTGCCAGCCCTGGGAGGGGAGGGGGACTGGGGGGGCGGGGGGGCGGGGAGCCCAAACTCCTGGGTTCTCTGCCAGCCCTGGGAGGGAGGGCGGCTGGGGGGTTGGGGGGGGCGATGAGCCCGGACTCCTGGGTTCTCTGCCAGCCCTGGGAGGGGAGGGGGCTGGTGGGTTGGGGGGGGCGGGGAGCCAGGTCTCCTGGGTTCTCTTTCAGCCCTGGGAGGGGAGGGGGGGCTGGTGGGTTGGGGGGGGCAGAGAGCCCAGGACTGCCGGGTTCTCTGCCAGCCCTGGAGGGGGGAGGGCGGCTGGGGGGTTGGGGGGGGCGATGAGCCCGGACTCCTGGGTTCTCTGCCAGCCCTGGGAGGGGAGGAGGGCTGGGGGGGTTGGGGGGGGCGGGGAGCCCGGACTCCTGGGTTCTCTGCCAGCCCTGGGGAGGGGATGAGGGCTGGGGGGTTGAGGGGGGCGGGAGCCTGGACCCCTGGGTTCTCTGCCAGCCTGGGAGGGGAGGGGGCCTGGTGGGTTGGGGGACGGGGAGCCCGGACTCCTGGGTTCTCTGCCAGCCCTGGGAGGGGAGGAGGGCTGGCCTGGGAAGGGAGGGGAGAGGGGCAGGACCCAGGACTGCCGGGTTCTCTCCCAGCTCTGCCCCCGCCCCCGTGGCGCTAACCCTCGGCTCTGCCCCCAGGAGCAGGCGCAGCTGCTGCGCGAGGGCTTCCAGGGGGAGGCGGCGCAGCTGCGGCAGCAGATCCAGAACCTGAGTTCGGCCATGAGCCAGCCCCGGCGCTCCCGCTGCGTCGTCTGCTGAGGACGGAGCGCCGGGGGCTGGGCCGCGCCCTCCCGCTGGCTGCAGGGAGGCTTCCTCGCGTCAGGAGGAGCCTCGGGCAGGCGCTGGCTCAGCTGCAGCCTCTGCTCTGCCTCCGGAGCCAGTCCGGTGCGGGCCGCGCCTCCCGGCTGACAGCGGAGGCTTTCCAGGCGGGCTGGCTGCAACAGGCCCCGGAGGGCCAAAGGCCACGTCCTGCCTCCCCCCAGCCCAGCCGGGACTCGTGGCGGGGCCGCGCTCCCAGTAGCACGGGGCAGATCAGATCCCACGGGAGAGGCTTGTTTCACGGCCTGTGATGTTTCCCACGGCTGGGAGCCTGCCAGGGCCCCTCCGTATCTCCGCTGCAGCCGCCCCTGTGCAGGCACTGGTGTGTTAGTGCAGGGCCTCTCGTGAACACGGGAGCTGCCATGTGCTCGGGTCTGTTATTGTAGGGTCTGAAATACCTGGTGCTGGCGTGTTATTGTAGGGTCTCTTCTGCTCCAGGCCGGGCGGGGGATGGGCTGAGGAGGAGGCTTGGCAGAGTCCTTGCTCACGTTTAATAAACACGTATTTTAACCCCCCTCCCTGACTCCTGATGCCTGTTGGGTGGGGGGGGGTGGAGTAATTTCTCCCTTCAGTGACTTCCTGGTCCCCGCAGCCCCCCACAGAAAGCAAACCAGTGGGTTCCCTGTGCACAGGCCCGTGGCTCTGGCGGTGGGGCCTGGGGGTTGGGGGGGGGGATGCCCAAGTTCAAACCCCAGCTCCTCTGTAACTGGGGGCTAGTCGGGTCACAGGGCCGTGCCTCAGTTTCCCCTGCCTTTGGGGCTGTTTTTACGGTGCAGAGTGGACGGTGTCTGCGGTGCACGGCTCCCAGGGCCCTCCACCCTGCCGGTGCTGTACCGGGGCCTCCAGGGGCCGAGCGCTCAGGGCTGCAGTGCTCTGGAGTGGGGGGTGACCCCGGTACCTGTGGGGTCTGCTTCCAGCCCAGAGCTGGTGGTGGAGATGGCGCGGGGCGCTCAGAGGCTCATGTGACAAACCCCCCAGGCCCCAGCAACGCCTCCCCCGCGGTGACACGGCTGGGATGGTCTGCCTGCCCGGGGGGCGGGTCCCCTCCCTGGCTGTGGCACAGGCCGCCCAAGGGGCAGGCTCGGTCTGGCCTGTTTCTCAGCCGGGGAATCCCAGCATTGGGCCCTGTTTGGGGAGGCAGCGGGCCCCGGGCTGCTGTCTTCAGGGCACGGACACTGGCCCAGAGGGCCCCAGCCGGCCAGGCCCCCCACAGCAGTGAGACCCACGGCGCGCTTGGGGCAGGGCGGCGGCGGGCCCCGCGGGGGCAGAACATTGGGTCGGGGGCCCGCCAGGCACAGCTCCGCCCGGGCTGGCGCCAGGGACGCCGCAGAGCGAGTCAGACCCTGCCCCCGAGCCCGGCGGGCGGCTGCAGCAGGGTGGGGATGGACAGCGCCTGGGGCCTGCGGACACTTTCCCTCCCCAGGATCCGTCTCTGGCGCCTCGGGGCGCGTCCCAGCCGGCCCAGGGAGCAGGAGGAACCCGCCTGGAGGGAGCTGAACACCTCTGGGTCCAGGCCCCCCAGCCTCCCAGAGCCAGGAGAGAGCCCAGGGGTCCTGGTGCCACCCCCCAGCTCTGTCCCCCGGGGCCTCTGGCCAGCAGCATCAGGAGCAGGCTGGGCGGGAGACGGCTGGTCCCCCCCCCACTCCGTATCGACTGCACGGGTGGCTGGTGACCCCGCGCAGGTCCCAGCGTTGCTCCCGGGCCCCGGGCTGCGGCTGTTTTCAGGAACTGTTCGGAGCGCTGACTCATTCCGCCGCGGGTGGGGTGTTGCAGGGGGACAGTCTGAGTCAGGCGGCTCAAAATACTCTGCACAGCCGGCGGAAACAGAAAGCAGCAGCCGGAGCCTGGGGCCAATTCCGGGAAACCGGGTGGGGGAGGGGGGTGAACCTCCGAGCCGCTGAGCCCAGCCGGTCGGGGGCCCTGGGGCCGGGTCTCCAGGCTGTTTAAGCCTGGGCTGGCCGCGCTGGGTTTCCCCGCGTGGACGCAGCCACTGGCAGTACAGGGGCCATGGCACACAGCACGCACAGCGCCCCGCAGAGGGGCTTCCCGCAAGGCTGCAAAGTTCCTGCTGCCCCCTGCTTAGGGGGCAGAGATGAGCCCCAGTGCGGTGGGGGGGGGGTCATGTCCAAGCTCAGATCCAGCCTTTGCCCCACACTCGTGCCTCAGTTTCCCTTCTCCCAGTATAAATCGTCTCTCGTTGGGTGAAGCACGAACCCACCATCCTTGGTCGGCGGGGGTCCCAACACCCCCCAGTGAGCCCCATTCTGGCTCTCTGCAGCTTGGCACCCCACGGAGCCCCCTGACCCCCCTGCACCCCCTAGCGCTGCACTGGGGCCAGCACTGACTGAGGGCTGGGGGGAGCTGGCACGCCTGGGCTGGGGGGGGCAGTGTGGGGCCGGGGGTGTTCCAGCTCAGACTGGCCGGAGCCGGGGTCGCCCCAGGGGGCTGGAGCCGAGCCGGTGTGAACGGGGGGTCCCGGGGCAGGGATGGGCCCGTCCCGGCCGAGCAGGCGGGACCCGCCGGGCTCTGAAGCGGTGACGCCGCCGCCCTCGACTTTCACTTTCCATCTGAGCCGGCCCCGGGGCCGAGACCTGCGTCCGCAGCGCGGCAGGTAGGAGCGGAGCGGGGCCGGGAGCGTCCCGCGGGTCAGGGGCCGGGCCCGGGACAGCCGGCTCGGGAGGGCGCTGCCGCGGGCTGTTTGCAAGGGGGGTGTCCGCAGGGGTTAGTGGGGGATTGCCGGGGGGGGCTGTCCGCAGGGGTTAGTGGGGGGTTCCCGGGGGGGGGCTGTCCGCAGGGGTTAGTGGGGGGTTGCCGGGGGGGGGGCTGTCCGCAGGGGTTAGTGGGGGATTGCCGGGGGGGGGGCTGTCCGCAGGGGTTAGTGGGGGGTTGCCGGGGGGGGGCTGTCCGCAGGGGTTAGTGGGGGGTTGCCGGGGGGGGGGCTGTCCGCAGGGGTTAGTGGGGATTGCCGGGGGGGGGCTGTCCGCAGGGGTTAGTGGGGGGTTGCCGGGGGGGGGCTGTCCGCAGGGGTTAGTGGGGGGTTGCCGGGGGGGGGGCTGTCCGCAGGGGTTAGTGGGGGATTGCCGGGGGGGGGCTGTCCGCAGGGGTTAGTGGGGGGTTGCCGGGGGGGGGCTGTCCGTAGGGGTTAGTGGGGGGTTGCCGGGGGGGGCTGTCCGCAGGGGTTAGTGGGGGATTGCCGGGGGGGGGCTGTCCGCAGGGGTTAGTGGGGGGTTGCCGGGGGGGGGCTGTCCGCAGGGGTTACTGGGGGGTTGCTGGGGAGGGGCTATCCGCAGGGGTTAGTGGGGGGTTGCCGGGGGGGGGCTATCCGCAGGGGTTAGTGGGGGGTTGCCGGGGGGGGGGCTGTCCGCAGGGGTTAGTGGGGGGTTCCCGGGGGGGGGCTGTCCGCAGGGGTTAGTGGGGGGTTCCGGGGGGGGGCTGTCCGCAGGGGTTAGTGGGGGATTGCCGGGGGGGGGCTGTCCGCAGGGGTTAGTGGGGGGTTGCCGGGGGGGGGGCTGTCCGTAGGGGTTAGTGGGGGGTTTGCCGGGGGGGGCTGTCCGCAGGGGTTAGTGGGGGATTGCCGGGGGGGGGCTGTCCGCAGGGGTTAGTGGGGGGGTTGCCGGGGGGGGGCTGTCCGCAGGGGTTACTGGGGGGTTGCTGGGGAGGGGCTGTCCGCAGGGGTTAGTGGGGGGTTGCCGGGGGGGGGCTGTCCGTAGGGGTTAGTGGGGGTTGCCGGGGGGGGGCTGTCCGCAGGGGTTAGTGGGGGGTTCCCGGGGGGGGGCTGTCCGCAGGGGTTAGTGGGGGGGTTCCCGGGGGGGGGCTGTCCGCAGGGGTTAGTGGGGGGTTGCCGGGGGGGGGTGTCCGCAGGGGTTACTGGGGGGTTGCCGGGGGGGGGCTGTCCGCAGGGGTTACTGGGGGGTTGCCGGGGGGGGGCTGTCCGCAGGGGTTACTGGGGGGTTGCCGGGGGGGGGTGTCCGCAGGGGTTAGTGGGGGGGTTGCCGGGGGGCTGTCCGCAGGGGTTACTGGGGGGTTGCCGGGGGGGGGTGTCCGCAGGGGTTAGTGGGGGGTTGCCGGGGGGCTGTCCGCAGGGGTTACTGGGGGGTTGCCGGGGGGGGGCTGTCCGCAGGGGTTACTGGGGGGTTGCCGGAGGGGGGCTGTCCGCAGGGGTTACTGGGGGGTTGCCGGGGGGGTCTGTCCGCAGGGGTTAGTGGGGGGTTGCCGGGGGGGGGCTGTCTGCAGGGGTTAGTGGGGGGTTGCCGGGGGGCTGTCCGCAGGGGTTACTGGGGGGTTGCCGGGGGGGGGTGTCCGCAGGGGTTAGTGGGGGGTTGCCGGGGGGCTGTCCGCAGGGGTTACTGGGGGATTGCCGGGGGGGGGTGTCCGCAGGGGTTAGTGGGGGGTTGCCGGGGGGCCTGTCCGCAGGGGTTAGTGAGGGGTTGCCGGGGGGGGGCTGTCCGCAGGGGTTAGTGGGGGATTGCCGGGGGGGGGGCTGTCCGCAGGGGTTAGTGGGGGATTGCCGGGGGGGGGGCTGTCTGCAGGGGTTAGTGGGGGATTGCCGGGGGGGGGGCTGTCCGCAGGGGTTAGTGGGGGATTGCCGGGGGGGGCTATCCGCAGGGGTTAGTGGGGGGGTTGCCGGGGGGGGGCTGTCTGCAGGGGTTAGTGGGGGATTGCCGGGGGGTGGCTGTCCGTAGGGGTTAGTGGGGGATTGCCGGGGGGGGGGGCTGTCCGCAGGGGTTAGTGGGGGATTGCCGGGGGGGGCTGTCCGCAGGGGTTAGTGGGGGATTGCCGGGGGGGGCTGTCCGTAGGGGTTAGTGGGGGATTGCCGGGGGGGGGGCTGTCCGCAGGGGTTAGTGGGGGATTGCCGGGGGGGGCTGTCCGCAGGGGTTAGTGGGGGATTGCCGGGGGGGGGCTGTCCGCAGGGGTTAGTGGGGGGTTGCTGGGGAGGGGCTGTCTGCAGGGGTTAGTGGGGGATTGCCGGGGGGGGGGGGGCTGTCCGCAGGGGTTAGTGGGGGATTGCCGGGGGGGGCTGTCCGCAGGGGTTAGTGGGAGATTGCCGGGGGGGGGCTGTCCGCAGGGGTTAGTGGGGGGGTTGCTGGGGGGGGGCTGTCCGCAGGGGGTTAGTGGGGGATTGCCGGGGGGGGCTGTCCGCAGGGGGTTAGTGGGAGATTGCCGGGGGGGGGCTGTCCGCAGGGGTTAGTGGGGGATTGCCGGGGGGGGCTGTCCGCAGGGGTTAGTGGGGGATTGCCGGGGGGGGCTGTCCGCAGGGGTTAGTGGGAGATTGCCGGGGAGGGGCTGTCCGCAGGGGTTAGTGGGGGATTGCCGGGGGGGGCTGTCCGCAGGGGTTAGTGGGGGATTGCCGGGGGGGGCTGTCCGCAGGGGTTAGTGGGGGGTTGCTGGGGAGGGGCTGTCCGCAGGGGTTAGTGGGGGGTTGCTGGGGGGGGGGGCTGTCCGCAGGGGTTAGTGGGGGATTGCCGGGGGGGGCTGTCCGCAGGGGTTAGTGGGGGGTTGCTGGGGGGGGGGGCTGTCCGCAGGGGTTACTGGTGGGCAGGGGTCACTGGAGCCGGCAATGTCTGAGCATGTCCATGGCCGACCTGGCCCCGAGCATGGGTGTGGAATTCGCAGTGCAGCTGGCTGGCGGTCTGGGGGGCCCAGCACCGGAGCCGCGTCCCAGGGCCGGACGGCCAGCGCAGGGGGGATGGCTCGGGGGTGCCATGTGCAGAGCGAGGGGCCAGGCCCTGCGCTGGGGCGGGGTGAGGAGCCCCGGGGCTGCGGCTGGTCGCCGGAGGACTAGGAGCCAAGTCTGGTGCGATGATGGGCCCGGGCCGGGGGTTCTCGGGGTCCATACACGGGTGAGGGGCAGCTGCGGGGTTTGGAGAGCGAGTTCTCCAGGTAAAAGAGAAGTGAAAAGGGGACCCTTGCGGTAAGGGGCTGTGCGGGGGGGGGGGGGGTATTGCCGGTGCTGAGCTTGTGTCTGTCTGTCTGGTTGGTTTGTTCGAAGGAGCTTCTAAAAGGGTTGAAATCTAGAAGCCTCTGTTAATTGGCTGAGCCTCAGGCAGGGGGAGGGGCTACCAGAGCTATATGAGCCTGTGACTCAGCCACCAGGGAGTTTAGGGGGCTCTACTGACTTCTGACCTTCAAAACATGTCGGCTGTGTCTACACTGGCCGCTTATTCCAGAAAATCAGCCGCTTTTCCGGAATACCTTGCCAGCTGTCTACACTGGCCCCTTGAATTTCCAGAAAAGCTCTGACGACCTGCTGTAAAATCATCAGTGCTTTTCAGGAAAAACTATGCTGCTCCCGTTCGGGCAAAAGTCCTTTCCGGAAAAGCGTCCTGCCAATGTAGACGCGCTTTTTCCGGAAATACTTATAACGGAAAACTGTTCCGTTTTAAGCATTTCCGGAAAATCATGCCAGTGTAGACGTAGCCAACTCGTATAATAATCTATATTCCAGAGGTTTAATAAGAAGCCCAGTTTATACTTAAACTTGTTCATTAGAAAAATGGAGAGAGAAGCCCAGCAGCAGAGTGGGGGCTATTCTGTTTATTGCGTCGAGTGTAACATGTATGATTACCTGCCCTGTGGGCGGGTGGCGTATGTGTGCACCCGTTGCAAGGAGCTCCTGACCCTCAGAGACCGAGTTCGGGCTTTGGAGGCCAGGGTGGCTGAACTGGAGGAGCTAAGGGAGGCAGAGAGCCATGTTGATGAGACTTTCCGGGACACTGTAGTACTGTCCCACCTCCAGTCTGAGAGCCCCAGTGCTCTTAAGGAGGATGAAAGTCTCAAGGGAACAGAGCATTCAATGGGAGCAGAGGGAAACCATCCCGTAGTTGGGACCCTCCTCCCAGAGGATGCTGCGGTATCCTCTCGCACTGAGGATACCTCTGAGGGGGAGGGGATGCCAGTTAGGAAGAGGCAGGTATTAGTAGTGGGTGATTCGATCGTTAGACACATAGATAGTTGGGTTTGTGATGACCGGGAGAACCGTAGGGTCACTTGCCTGCTTGGTGCGAAGGTTGCGGATCTCTCGAGGCATCTAGACAGACTAATGTGTAGTGCTGGGGAGGAGCCGGTGGTCGTGGTACATGTAGGTACCAATGACATAGGGAAGGGTAGGAGAGATGTCCTGGAGGCCAAATTTAGGTTGCTAGGGAAAGAGACTGAAATCCAGGGACCTCTCTGGTGGCATTCTCAGAAATGCTTCCAGTTCCACGCGCAGGGCCAGGTAGGCAGGTGGAGCTTCAGAGTCTCAATGCGTGGATGAGACAATGGTGTAGGGAAGAGGGGTTTAGATTTATTAGGAACTGGGGACACTTCTGGGAGAGGGGGAGCCTATACAGGAAGGATGGGCTCCACCTAAACCAGGGTGGAACCAGACTGCTGGCACTAAACATTAAAAAGGCCGTAGAGCAGTTTTTAAACTAAGAGATGGGGGAAAGCCGATTGGTGCGGAGATGCACGTAAATCGGAGGGAGACTTCTCTTAGAGGAGAATCCATTGATAGAGATTCTCTAAGCTGTAGTCAGAAAGAGAGGAGGGGAGAGGGCAAACCATGGGCCAGAGCAGACAAACAACCGCATACAAAGGAATTCAATGCATCAGGGAAGGGCAGACAAATAAGCAGTGGCAAATTTGTAAAGTGCTTGTACACAAATGCTAGGAGTCTGACTAATACGATGGGTGAACTAGAGTACCTCGTATTAAATGAGGAGATTGACATAATAGGCATCACTGAAACCTGGGGGAATGAGGAAAATCTGTGGGACACAATCATACCAGGATATAAAATATATCGAAAGGATAGAGCAGGCCGGGTGGGTGGCGGAGTGGCACTGTATGTGAAAGATAATGTAGAATCAAATAAAATAAAAATATTAAGTGAATCAACATGTTCACTAGAATTGCTATGGATAGTAATTCCATGCTCCAATAATAAGACATTAGCAGTAGGGATATATTACCGACCACCTGACCAGGACAGCGATACTGACATTGAAATGCTGAGGGAGATTAGCGAGGCTACCAAAATAGAGAACTCTATAATAACGGGGGATTTTAATTACCCCCATATTGACTGGATACATGTCACCTCAGGAAGACAAGCAGAGATAAAATTTCTCAATGGCTTAAATGACTGCTTCTTGGAGCAGCTGGTGCAGGAACCCACAAGGGGAGAGGCAATTCTCGATTTAGTCCTGAGTGGAGCGCAGGATCAGGTGCAGGATATAACCGTTACAGGACCGCTTGGGAATAGTGACCATAATATAATAACATTCAACATTCCTGTGGTGGGAAGAACACCTCAGCAGTCCAGCACCCTGGCATTTAATTTCAAAAAGGGGAATTACACAAAAATGAGGAGGTTAGTTAAACAGAAATTAAAAGGCACAGTGACTAGAGCCAAATCCCTGCAAGCTGCATGGAAACCTGTGGAACTCCTCGCCAGAGGAGGCGGTGAAGGGCAGGACTATAATAGAGTTTAAAGAGAAGCTAGATAATTTCCTGGAGGTTAGGTCCATAAAAGGCTATTAGCTAGGGGATAAAATGGTGTCCTTGGCCTCTGTTTGTCAGATGCTGGAGAGGGATGACAGGAGACAAATCTCTTGATCATTGTCTTCAGTCCACTCTCTCTGGGGCACCTGGCGCTGGCCACTGTGGGCAGACAGGATACTGGGCTAGACGGACCTTTGGTCTGACCCAGTACGGCTGTTCTTATGTGAGAGGGGCCCTGTGTCCCCACCCCCCACTGACCCTGCCCGCTCTGTGCCCGCAGCCCCCTGCCCCACACGATGGAGTTCCCCATGCCGGCCCCCGTCTGCCTGATCGAGAACAGCCCCGGGGGGGAGCTGCGGGTGCAGCAGGAGGCGCTGCGGGTGCTGGAGGAGATCGCCCAGCCCGTGGTGGTGGTGTCGATCGCCGGGCTGTACCGCACCGGCAAGTCCTACCTCATGAACAAACTGGCCGGCAGAACAACGGGTGAGAGACGTGGGCCCAGCCCTGGGGCCCCGGACCCTGGGTTCTAGCCCTTGTGCTGGGAGGGCAGTAGGGTCTATTGGTTAGTAAGGGCTGGGAGCCAGGACTCCTGGGTGCTGTCCCTGGTGCTGGGAGGGCAGTAGGGTCTCATGGTTAGAGGGCAGTGGGGTCTAGTGGTTAGGGGGGCTGGGAGGGCAGTGGGGTCTAGTGGTTAGAGGGGGCTGGGAGGGGAGTGGGGTCTAGTGGTTGGGGGGCTGGGAGGGGTGTGGGGTCTAGTGGTTAGTAGGGGCTGGGAGCCAGGACTCCTGGGTGCTGTCCTTGGTGCTGGGAGGGGAGTGGGGTCTAGTGATGGGGGGGCTGGGAGGGCAGTGGGGTCTAGTGGTTAGGGGGGCTGGGAGGGGTGTGGGGTCTAGTGGTTAGAGGGGGCTGGGAGGGGAGTGGGGTCTAGTGGTTAGAGGGGGCTGGGAGGGGAGTGGGGTCTAGTGGCTGTGGGGGCTGGGAGGGGAGTGGGGTCTAGTGGTTAGGGGGGCTGGGCGGGGTGTGGGGTCTAGTGGTTAGGGGGGCTGGGCGGGGTGTGGGGTCTAGTGGTTAGGGGGGCTGGGCGGGGTGTGGGGTCTAGTGGTTAGGGGGGCTGGGAGGGGAGTGGGGTCTAGTGGTTAGGGGGGCTGGGAGGAGTGTGGGGTCTAGTGGTTAGGGGGGCTGGGAGGGGTGTGGGGTCTAGTGGTTAGAGGGGGCTGGGAGGGGAGTGGGGTCTAGTGGTTAGAGGGGGCTGGGAGGGGAGTGGGGTCTAGTGGCTGTGGGGGCTGGGAGGGGAGTGGGGTCTAGTGGTTAGGGGGGCTGGGCGGGGTGTGGGGTCTAGTGGTTAGGGGGGCTGGGCGGGGTGTGGGGTCTAGTGGTTAGGGGGGCTGGGAGGGGAGTGGGGTCTAGTGGTTAGGGGGGCTGGGCGGGGTGTGGGGTCTAGTGGTTAGGGGGGCTGGGCGGGGTGTGGGGTCTAGTGGTTAGGGGGGCTGGGAGGGGAGTGGGGTCTAGTGGTTAGGGGGGCTGGGAGGGGAGTGGGGTCTAGTGGCTGTGGGGGCTGGGAGCGGAGTGGGGTCTAGTGGTTAGTAGGGGCTGGGAGCCAGGACTCCTGGGTGCTGTCCTTGGTGCTGGGAGGGCAGTGGGGTCTAGTGATGGGGGGGCTGGGAGGGCAGTGGGGTCTAGTGGTTAGAGGGGGCTGGGAGGAGTGTGGGGTCTAGTGGTTAGGGGGGCTGGGAGGGGTGTGGGGTCTAGTGGTTAGAGGGGGCTGGGAGGGGAGTGGGGTCTAGTGGTTAGAGGGGGCTGGGAGGGGAGTGGGGTCTAGTGGCTGTGGGGGCTGGGAGGGGAGTGGGGTCTAGTGGTTAGGGGGGCTGGGCGGGGTGTGGGGTCTAGTGGTTAGGGGGGCTGGGAGGGGAGTGGGGTCTAGTGGTTAGGAGGGCTGGGAGGGGAGTGGGGTCTAGTGGTTAGGGGGGCTGGGCGGGGTGTGGGGTCTAGTGGCTGTGGGGGCTGGGAGCGGAGTGGGGTCTAGTGGTTAGGGGGGCTGGGCGGGGTGTGGGGTCTAGTGGTTAGGGGGGCTGGGCGGGGTGTGGGGTCTAGTGGTTAGGGGGGCTGGGAGGGGAGTGGGGTCTAGTGGTTAGGGGGGCTGGGAGGGGTGTGGGGTCTAGTGGTTAGGGGGGCTGGGCGGGGTGTGGGGTCTAGTGGTTAGGGGGGCTGGGAGGGGAGTGGGGTCTAGTGGTTAGGGGGGCTGGGAGGGGAGTGGGGTCTAGTGGCTGTGGGGGCTGGGAGCGGAGTGGGGTCTAGTGGTTAGAGGGGGCTGGGGGCCAGGGCCCCGGGTTCCCTCGCTCTGCGCCTGTCCCAGCCCCTCCCCTCTCTCCGCAGGGTTCTCGCTGGGCTCCACCGTCCAGTCGCACACCAAGGGCATCTGGATGTGGGTCCTGCCCCACCCCCGCCGGGCTGGCCACGCCCTGGTGCTGCTGGACACCGAGGGGCTGGGCGACGTGGAGAAGGTGAGGGGGGGCAGCGTTTGCAGAGCAGGGGGGCTCCCCATGGACACGCGGGGCTGCTGGGACTCGTATGCAGGGCACTGCATGCTGGGAAAGAGGGTGGGGCCGTCGGCTGTGGGGCTGGTGCCCCCGATGGGCAGTGCCAAGGCCGGGAAGGGGGCCCAGGGCCCGGCTGGACACACGAGAAATCTCAGAGATTTTTCCCGCCCCAAATGGTTGCTGAAAAGTCAAAGTGGGCGAAGGGGCCAGGCGGGAACAGGGCACCGTGACTGGCTCCGGGCCACGCGCAACCCGCCATTCCCGAGAGCCGGGCTCTAATCCCGGCTGCTCCGAGGCCCCCCGTGAGCCTCGACTCGGTTTCCCCACCCTGCCTGCCGAAGGGAACGTGACCATAAACAGGCGCCTGGTGGGGCGGGGGCCCGGAGGGGGGGGCACCCGCCACGTTAACCATCCCCGGCCTGGGAAGGGTTGGGACAAAACCCCCCAGCCAGGCCTCTCCCCTCCCTCCCCCGCTTCACCCCCCTTCTTCCAAGCACAGCGGCCTGGGGGCTAGTGGGGGTGAGGCAGGGGCCGGCCCTGGCAGGGGGGGAGCAGAGCAAGGCCGCCCCCCCAGCCTGTGGCTGTAGCACAGTCCCACTCCCGAGCATCTCGCTGGGAGAGCTAAGCCCTGGGCCATGCAGCTCCGGTTCCCGCGCTCCTGCTGGGGGGGCAGACCCCGCTGGGGGCCCCGCTCGATGCCAGCTGCGAGCTGCCTGGTGCCTACCCAGCGATATATGGGGCTGGGCATTGCCGCGAAGACAGACTTGTGGGTGCCGCCGGGGACCCCACAGGGTCCGGACCTGAGCAGGGCGAAGTGGGCGCGTCTCACCCCTCAGGCGCCTCCGGGATCTGGGGGTCACGGGGTGGGGGAGGCCCCGGGCCCTGCCCCCCCCACCCGCGGCCAGGTGGGACTCTCAGGCGGCAGGTAGAAGAGAAGGTCTATTGGGTCCCAGGGACACAGCACAGCTCAGACGTGTGACAGGAACCAGGCGCAGCCAGGACCATCTGGCTTGGGGTTAGGGGACCCAGAGCCCCAGATCAGAGCCCCTGCCCGGACCCCCAAGCCAGCCAGACTCCCCCCTCCCTAAGCCAGCCCAAAATCTCAACTCCCCCACCAGCTACTGCTTCCCCAGCTTGGAGGCATCTCTGCCCCTTGCTTTGTCCTGCTTCCCAGCCCCCAGGCGCTATCGGCTGTCACCTGGGCCTCAGGCCGGGAGAGACTGAACCTACTTCCCCAGTGAGTCCTGCCGGTCTCCTCCTCCTCGTGCAGATCGTGCTGCAGTGCCCGGGGAAACTGAGGCGCGCGCACACACACACACACACACACACACACACACACACACACACACACACACACACCCCCCCGCAGAGCCCCGCACAGCAGGATCACCCACAACACAACAAAGCAAACCGAGTGAATACACACCAGTGTGACTATGGGGACGAGAGGAGCCAACCCATCCCCCACTGCGTCACACGGGCCTGAGCTGCGAGAGGGGGAAATTCACTCTGGCCTGGGACTCTGCAGAGCTGGGGGCTGGTCCACTGGACGTCTGGGCTCGGCCACCCCTCTGTGCCTCAGTTTCCCCCACCTGTGCGGTGGGGCTGGCGATCCGGCTGTGAGCGCTGCGGCTGGGCCGTGCTCGGGACGGTGACGGGGGGTGTTGTTCCAGGGCGACACCAAGAACGACACGTGGATCTTCTCCCTGGCCGTGCTGCTCAGCAGCACCCTGGTCTACAACAGCAAAGGGACCATCGACCAGTACGCCCTGGACCAGCTGCAGTATCCTTGCCGGGGGCCAGGGTTGGGGGGCGGGCATGTCCCCAGGGTGGGGGCCCCCCCAAGGTTCCATGCAAATGCTGCACCCCCAGCGAAATCATGACTGTGGCACAGGGGGTGCACCAAGGCCCCTCTAGTGGGTGCTCCACACCAGGGGTAACAACCCACTACTGCCACCAGCCGGCGGAATTGCTCCATTACGTGCAGAGGCCCCCAGATGTGATGGGTCTGATCCCTTCTCCTGAGGGTTGTGCTGGCACATCCTCCCTTCCCCCTGGTCCCTTGGGCACCCCTGTCGCTGGCGGGTTGGGGGGCCCTGAGGGAGCGGGACCCCCCGCAGGGGGCGCTGCACCTCAGGTTCCTTAGCCGCCCCCAGCTACGTGTCGGAGCTGTCAGAGCGCATCAAGGTGAAGGCGGCAGGCGAGGGCGGCCGGCAGGAGCGGGAGGATTCGGCCGAGTTCGTGCGGTTCTTCCCGGCCTTCGTGTGGGCAGTGCGGGATTTCACGCTGCAGCTGGAGCTGGACGGGCGGCCGATCACCGAGGACGAGTACCTGGAGAATGGCCTGAAACTAAAGCCTGGTAGGGGAGCGGTGCTGGATCCATGGCCCCAGTGTGGCACTAGGGCGCGCTGTGCTGCAGGGGGAGGGTGGGGGCTCTCCCCGGGCAGGCACGGAGGTAACGGGGGTGCTGTGGGGCAGGGTGTATGGAGGGGTGACTTTTCCTAGCGGCATAAACCCAAGCCCTTGACACCCCACGGGTGTTACCAATCCCTGGGAGTCGGGGTGTTTGCTTCCCAGACTCATTCTAGCTGCTTCCTCAGTGCTCAGGGAACTATCCAATAGCCATTGCGACTCCCCAGAAGCAGCCGCCTCTCATCACAGGGTTGCGACCCCCCAGAAGCAGCCGCCTGTCGGTACAGGGTTGCCATGCCCAGAAGCAGCCACTTGTTGGCACAGGATTGCGACCCCCCAGAAGCAGCCGCCTGTCGGCACAGGGTTGCCATGCCCAGAAGCAGCCACTTGTTGGCACAGGGTTGCGACCCCCCAGAAGCAGCCGCCTGTAGGCACAGGGTTGCGACCCCCCAGAAGCAGCCGCCTGTAGGCACAGGGTTGTGACCCCCCAGAAGCAGCCGCCTGTAGGCACAGGGTTGCGACCCCCCAGAAGCAGCCGCCTGTCGGCACAGGGCTGGTGCCCAGCTCCCATCTCCTCCCCAGGCAGCAGCCAGCGAGCTCAGCTCCACAACCTGCCCCGCGAGTGCATCCGCCAGTTCTTCCCGGCCCGGAAATGCTTCGTCTTCGTCCAGCCGGCCAGCAGGAAGGACCTGCCCCGGCTGGAGGAGCTGCGGGAGGACCAGCTGGAGCCCGAGTTCCGGGAGCAGGGGGACCGGTTCTGCCGCCACGTCTGGGAGACGTCGCAGCCCAAGACCCTCCCGGGCGGTCACGTGGTGACCGGGGCCAGTGAGTGTCGGGAGCCCTGGGGTCGGGGGCTTGTGGGGTGCTGGGCAGGACAAGCTGAGATGGGGAGGCTTCCCCCGTGGCTGGCACTGGGGGGAGGAGCCTGCGCCCAGCTCTGGGGGAGAGTGAATAGAAAGGGCGCTGGAAAATCAGCGTTGGGTGGAGCCGACAGGGCAGTTCTGGCTAGCGCCTCGGGGGGAGGGGAATGGGGGGCCTGGTGTCGGGCCGGGCCGGGTCTGGGCACCGCCGAGGGCACCGCTCAGGGCGAGTTGCTCAGAACCAGGGCTCCGTACAGCCCCAGACTGGAGACCTCCCAGGCCACACGCCAGCCCCACCGAGCGCTTCACCTGCCCATCCGGCCAGCAGGAACCTCACGAGCAAAACCCCTCGGCCACCCCGGCTCCCCCTGTGCCCCAGTCAGCCCCGGGCCTGACACGGGAGGGTTCTAGAACCCAGCTCACCTCCCCGGACGGGTCCTCCCGGCCCCAGAGAAGCAGCCCCCGAGCCCCGGTCAGTTCACTCCGGATCTCACCCAAGAGCCCGCTGGGCCGGTCGCCAATGGAGAGGTTGATTAGCGACAGAGGAAAGGCGGCGAGTCGGGCTGTGGAGGGGAACACGTCACGCGCCCGGCGCTCGACGCCGGCTCCGAGCAGAGACGTTACAAACCGCCCGCTTGGCCGTCTCTGGTGCCCATCCTAGGGCAGGGTGTGCAGGGGCGGCCGAGGTGTCTGGTGCAGAAACAAAGAGCAGCAAATGGTCTGGCAGCGCTTTCTAGACTCACAAAACCTGCCAGTGGGATCCTGAGCTCTCGGGGCCACGGCCCCTTCTTCAGGGGAGCTGCGAGTAGGGGTCAGAAAACTTGAAAGAAATGGGGGGGGGGATGCTCTGTCGCCCACCCCCACCTCGATACTAAAGTACCAGGAGACAGGGAGCTAAGCCTGAGCAGACAAAGATCCAAGTCAGTAGCCAGGCTGGTAAGGCAGGAAGGAGCCAATCGACTGACCTGGATCTTTGTCTGCTCAGGCTTAGCTCCCTGTCTGCTGGTACTTTAGTATCGAGGTGGGGGTGGGCGACAGAGCATCCCCCCCCCGGCGCTGCCCCTCCCCCCGGCCCCGCTGGGCGCCTGGCGCTGCCCCTCCCCTCCGGCCCCGCTGGGCACCTGGCACTGCCCCTCCCCTCCGGCCCCGCTGGGCGCCTGGCGCTGCCCCTCCCCCCGGCCCCGCTGGGCGCCTGGCGCTGCCCCTCCCCTCCGGCCCCGCTGGGCGCCTGGCGCTGCCCCTCCCCCCGGCCCCGCTGGGCGCCTGGCGCTGCCCCTCCCCTCCGGCCCCGCTGGGCGCCTGGCGCTGCCCCTCCCCTCCGGCCCCGCTGGGCGCCTGGCGCTGCCCCTCCCCTCCGGCCCCGCTGGGCGCCTGGCGCTGACCCTCCCCTCCGGCCCCGCTGGGCGCCTGGCGCTGACCCTCCCCTCCGGCCCCGCTGGGCGCCTGGCACTGACCCTCCTCTCCGGCCCCGCTGGGCGCCTGGCGCTGCCCCTCCCCTCCGGCCCCGCTGGGCGCCCTGGCGCTGACCCTCCCCTCCGGCCCCGCTGGGCGCCTGGCGCTGCCCCTCCCCTCCGGCCCCGCTGGGCGCCTGGCGCTGCCCCTCCCCTCCGGCCCCGCTGGGCGCCTGGCGCTGACCCTCCCCTCCGGCCCCGCTGGGCGCCTGGCGCTGACCCTCCCCTCCGGCCCCGCTGGGCGCCTGGCGCTGACCCTCCCCTCCGGCCCCGCTGGGCGCCTGGCGCTGACCCTCCCCTCCGGCCCCGCTGGGCGCCTGGCGCTGCCCCTCCCCTCCGGCCCCGCTGGGCGCCTGGCGCTGCCCCTCCCCTCTGGCCCCGCTGGGCGCCTGGCACTGACCCTCCCCTCCGGCCCCGCTGGGCGCCTGGCGCTGCCCCTCCCCTCCGGCCCCGCTGGGCGCCTGGCACTGACCCTCCTCTCCGGCAGTGCTGGGGACCTGGCGCTGCCCCTCCTCTCCGGCCCCGCTGGGCGCCTGGCGCTGCCCCTCTCCTCTGGCCCCGCTGGGCGCCTGGCGCTGCCCCTCCCCTCCGGCCCCGCTGGGCGCCTGGCGCTGCCCCTCCCCCCGGCCCCGCTGGGCGCCTGGCGCTGACCCTCCCCTCCGGCAGTGCTGGGGACCCTGGCGGTGACCTACGTGGACGCCATCCGCAGCGGGGCGGTGCCCTGCCTGGAGAGCGCGGTGCTGGCCCTGGCGCAGATGGAGAACTCGGCGGCGGTGGGCGAGGCCGTGGCTGCCTACGAGGGGCTGCTGGAGCGGCGGGCGGCGCTGCCCACGGAGAGCGTGGCGGAGCTGCTGGAGCTGCATGCGCAGTGCGAGCGGGAGGCCCTGCGGGTGTTCATGGCCCGCGCCTTCAAGGACGACGACCGCCTCTTCCAAGGGGAGCTCATGGTACGGCCTCTCACACCCGCCCTGGGGGGCTATGGGACAGCTGCCCCTCTGCAGGGTGGGCAGGGCTGGGGATCTTCTGGGCTCTGACCCCTTCCCCACGAAACCCCCCGCCCAGCCCCTGCGTAGCTGGAGACCTGAGATGCCAGGACCCAGCCGGATCTCCAGCCCCGGGCTCTTGCGGATCAGCTCACAGCCCTGTCCTAGTCAGTCCTTGTGTGGCTCGTACCCCTGCCCCCGCTGTACCCCCACCCTGCCTCACCCCGGCCCTGTCTGTGCCCCCGGCAGCGCCACATGGAGGAGCAGAAGCAGCGGCTCTTCGAGCGCAATGAGCAGGCGTCCTCGGACCGCTGCACGGCCGTCCTGCTGGAGCTGTGGGATGAGCTGGATGACCGGATAGGCCAGAGCGTCTACGCGGTGCCCGGGGGCTACCAGCGCTTCCTGGATGACCGGCAGGAGATGGTGGAGAGATACCGGCAGCTGCCGGGGAAGGGGGTGAAGGTAGGAGGAGGCTGGAGCCGGCTCTGTGTGTGCGTGAGCCTCGTGCAGCCGGGGAAGGGGGTAAAGGTAGGAGGAGGCTGGAGCCGGCTCTGTGTGTGCGTGAGCCTCGTGCAGCCGGGGAAGGGGGTGAAGGTAGGAGGAGGCTGGAGCCGGCTCTGTGTGCGCGTGAGCCTCGTGCAGCCGGGGAAGGCCTCTTGGAATCAGGGCTCAGAGTCCCTGACATTCAACTCCTGGATCGCCCCCAGAGCGCGAGCCCAGCCCTCCTTGCTGCCCAGCGGCTGCCTGGTTCCCATGGCCTAGCCGGCCCTTGGCCTCTCTGCCAGGCTTCCGGCCGGGGGCTGCTTAGCACCCCTGCAATGGGGCCACTCGCCCTTTTAAAACGGGAGTTCAGCCCCCCGCGGGTCCGGAAAAGGCGCCGAGGGTGTCGAGTGGGAACTGGGGCTGGCCGGGATCTGGTGCCCTTTGGAGGAGAGAGGTTCTGTGTCCAAGCCCCCCCGGACGGCCAGTCCTGGGCTGCTCCCCAGCGCCGCAGTCCAGACACCGTCCATGGTCCGACCCCGCTCCCCTGTCCACCCCAGGCCGACGCGGTGCTGCAGGAGTTCCTCCAGGCCAAGGAGGCCATGGCGCAGTCCATCCTCCAGGCGGACGCGGCCCTGACCGAGAAGCAGAAAGAGATGGCAGGTACCCACGGGGGGACGTTGTGCTGCTGGGCATGGGGGGAGGGGGGGAGTGCGCCGGAGCCGGGCCAGCCCACCCTGAGCCCCACCCACCCTCTCCCCACGGCAGCCCAGCAGGCCCGGGCCGAGGCGGCCGAGCGGGAGCAGCAGGTCCTGCAGCAGAGGGAGGCTGAGCTGCAGCAGAAGCTGGAAGACCAGGAGCGCAGCTTCCAGGAGAACATGCAGCAGCTGGAGCAGAGGCTGGGGGACGAGAGGGAGAAGCTGCTGGAGGAGCAGGGCAAGATGGTGGATCAGAAGCTGAAGGTAGCGAGGGAGGGTGGGTGGGGCTGCGGGGGCAGGGTGGGCACAGCCCGGGCAGGGGCGCCTCAGCCTGCCGGGGCTGGGTGGATCCGGGGCTAGGTGGGCCCGCCGGCGGATGCCCCCGAGATGGGATTGCGGATGGGCGCAGCGGGGAACAGGGCGCTCAGCCAGGCTCCGTCTACACCGCAAGCTTCTTGTGCAAGAGCGTCCGTGGCCGTGCGGACACTCTCTTGTGCAAGAAACCCCTGGTGCCCGTCCACGCACGCGGCGTGGCACAAGAGCTCTTGCGGGAAAGGCGCAGTCCTCGTGGAAAGAGGAATCGCTCTTGCGCAAAAAGCCCCGACTTCTGGCGGTCTGCTGGACTTTTCTTGCGCAAGAACGTGCTTGTGTGTGCACGCTCCGCCAGGTTCTGTGCAAATCTCTGCAGTGTAGACATAGCCAGAGTGGGGCTTGTCTCCTCCAGCAGGGGCCACAGGGACACCCCCCCCCATGCCCCGCACTGTTGCTCTGACCCCCCAGGTCCGTGGGGCGGGTCTGGGGGTCCCCTCACGCTCCCTTTCCTCCAGGAGCAGGAGGCCCTGCTGAAGGAGGGGTTCCGGAAGGAGTCGGAGCGCATGGAGCGTGAGATCCAGCGTCTGCAGCAGCAGAGCCAGGAGATCCAGAAGCCGTCGTGGCTGCAGTCGGCTCTGGGCACGCTGTGCGACGTGGCCTCCTTTGTCCTGCCCGGCTTCGCTGGCAAGGCCATCGGGGCTGCCACCAACTTCTTCCGGCGTCTGTTCTGATGCAGGCCCCGGGCCTCCCACTTGCTTCTCTACCGCCGCCTGCTGTTCACCTGCGGAACCCCCTGCCACAGGATGCTCCACTGGCAAGCAGCTCAGTAACACCCAGCGATGGGTTGGTTTGTTCCAAATGCCCCATGGGGGCTCCCAGCCCTCGCCCCCCATGGGCTGGGTTAGGAAGGATCATCTCACCCCCCCCAAGGGGGCCCAGAGGCCTGATCTGTGGGGCAGGGCAAAGGTGAAGGGGCTCAGAGCCAAGGCAGCCTTAACCCTGGTGTCCCCTGCCACAGGCTCCCAAGCCCTGGTCTCTCCCAGCCCTGGAGGGTCCCTGGAGGAGCCCCCCACAAGACAGCTCTTCTTGGGGGTGCATTGTTTCTTGGCGATGGGCCTCCCACCCCCGAGGGAGCAGCACCCCCCAGCCTGCGGGGACTCCCAGCCGTCACACCGGAGGCTTAGTCAGTGTCTAACCCCTGCGGAGGGGGCTCCAGGGGCCAGCTGGGTCTTTGCCTGTCCCCATGGGCCCCGGCTGCTCCTTGTCCCCAGCCCAGCCCCCTGTGCCCCTCCCCCACCGCCCCTCCTCCCCCCTCCGTCCCAGGTACACAGGCTGCCTGGGTTCTCTGTCCTCTGCCCCTCCCCCCCGTGCCAGCTGGACCCACCCCTGGTCCTCTGCAGTGACAGCTCCCCTCCCCCACCCCGCTACACTGCAGCACACAGGGAAACTGAGGCACACTAGGGTGTGGCTGCACTAGAACATTAGTTCCGATTTATTCCGGGCAACGTTTTTAGCGACCAGTTGTCCAAAGTCAAAGATGCACGTCCTCGGGGGCGGGAGGGGGGGCGTGTCCCCGCCCTCGGGGCTGCCTTCCACTCGCCGCAGGGCACTGTGGGTAGCCGCCCCGCCCGCCTCCCCTCACTGGCAGGCTGGCTCGTGTCCCAAGAGCCGCCGGGACAAAGCCATTGTTCTGGGTAAGTCGTCAGCCTCCCATGATGCACTGCTCTCCTCCCTCCCTCCGGCGGGAATGCCACGGCCAGCCACTGCTGTGCACCCGTCCCCCGGGGGTCCGTGCAGAACCACAGCCAGGCCAGCCCGGCCCCTGCGCAGGTGCACCCGGCTGTGCCAAGCACCTCGCACGCTCCTGCAGCGTGCCCAGCGCCCGGCCAGGCCCCGCCCACGCCCGCAGGGGGCCACGGACACACGGCCAGGCAGGGGCACCCGAGCGGAGGGGAGGGGGCCACGGACACACGGCCAGGCAGGGGCACCCGGGGGAGGGGAGGGGGCCACGGACACACGGCCAGGCAGGGGCACCCGAGGGAGGGGAGGGGGCCACGGACACACGGCCAGGCAGGGGCACCCGAGGGAGGGGAGGGGGCCACGGACACACGGCCAGGCAGGGACACCCGGGGGAGAGGAGTGGGCCACGGACACACGGCCAGGCAGGGGCACCCGGGAGAGAGGAGTGGGCCACGGACACACGGCCAGGCAGGGGCACCCGGGGGAGGGGATGGGGCCACGGACACACGGCCAGGCAGGGGCACCCGAGGGAGAGGAGGGGGCCACGGACACACGGCCAGGCAGGGGCACCCGGGGGAGAGGAGGGGGCCACGGACACACGGCCAGGCAGGGGCACCCGAGGGAGAGGAGGGGGCCACGGACACACGGCCAGGCAGGGGCACCCGGGGGAGAGGAGGGGGCCACGGACACACGGCCAGGCAGGGGCACCCGAGGGAGAGGAGGGGGCCACGGACACATGGCCAGGCAGGGGCACCCAGGGGAGAGGAGGGGGCCACGGACACACGGCCAGGCAGGGGCACCCGAGGGAGAGGAGGGGGCCACGGACACACGGCCAGGCAGGGGCACCCGGGGGGAGGGGAGGAGGCCACGGACACAAGGCCAGGCAGGGGCACCCGGGGGGAGGGGAGGAGGCCACGGACACACGGCCAGGCAGGGGCACCCGGGGGGAGGGGAGGCGGCCACGGACACACGGCCAGGCAGGGGCACCCGGGGGGAGGGGAGGAGGCCACGGACACACGGCCAGGCAGGGGCACCCGGGGGGAGGGGAGGAGGCCACGGACACACGGCCAGGCAGGGGCACCCGAGGGAGAGGAGGGGGCCACGGACACACGGCCAGGCAGGGGCACCCGGGGGGAGGGGAGGAGGCCACGGACACACGGCCAGGCAGGGGCACCCGGGGGAGGGGAGGGGGCCACGGACACACGGCCAGGCAGGGGCACCCGGGGGAGGGGAGGGGGCCACGGACACAAGGCCAGGCAGGGGCACCCGAGGGAGAGGAGGGGGCCACGGACACAAGGCCAGGCAGGGGCACCCGGGGGAGGGGAGGGGAGGGGGCCACGAACGCCGTGACTGGCAGCCGCTGACCCCGCTGACGTCATGGAACCGGTTCTGGTGCCGTCGGGCTCCTGGGAGCGCCGAGTGACGCCGCGGGGGCTCGGAACCTTCCCAGGCCAGGCCCCTTTCACTGAACTTTGCCAATTGCTTTCCCTGGCCCCCACCAGCAGCACCAGAACGGGCCCCGCTCGGGCCGTGGCCAAGCAAGGACCCGACGGCTCCGCTCAGCTCGGAGCAGGGGCTCTGGGCCCGGGTTCCTGGGGCAATGGACCCCTCCCGCGAGGCAGGGCAGTGGCTCTGGGGAACACGGGGGTGGCGCGTGGCTGAGCCGCAGCGGGGTTCCCTAGTGGGTTCTGAGCCCCAGGTTTTGCCAGAGGTCGCAGGGGGCGCGTCTCGTGGTGCTGCAGGCACTAGGGTTGCCAGATGGTTTCAAAAAATACCGGATACAAATTTGTCGAGCAAAAAAAACCCACCAGGAAGTAACCAGGGAGACCTGAGGAGGTGGGGGGAGGATTCGGGGGGTCGGACCAAAATGCGGACGTGGCCTCTTTACTTGCCAGTGTCCCAAGCGGGCGTCTGTCGGGCGCGGAGCCAGGCCCGGGAAAAGCAGCCAAACCCACTTAGTTAGGCTACGTCTACACTGGCCCCTTTTCCGGAAGGGGCATGTAAATTTCACTAGTCGTCGTAGGGAAATCCGCGGGGGATTTAAATATCCCCCGCGGCATTTAAATAAAAATGTCCGCCGCTTTTTTCCGGCTTTTAAAAAAGCCGGAAAAGAGCGTCTAGACTGGCCCCGATCCTCCGGAAAAAGTGCCCTTTTCCGGAGGCTCTTATTCCTACTTCAAAGCACTTCAAAGTAGGAATAAGACCCTCCGGAAAAGGGCGCTTTTTCCAGAGGATCGGGACCAGTGTAGACGTAGCCTTAGAGAATCCCGGACGTTTCTATGTCTGGGATTTTCTCAAGTTTCCCGGACACAAAGTCCAAACACCAAACGCCGGCCGGTCTGGTTCAGTCCCGGACACCTGGCAACCCAAGCCGGCACCGGTGGCTCATCAGGGCTGTTTTGCCAACATCGCCGGGGAGGCCAGGCCAGGCGTGTGGACTCCGGGCTCCTCAGAGCTGCAAGCTGGGGCTTTCTGCCCAGGCTGGGAAATTCCCAGGGGAGTCGCTGTAAGGGCCGGCAGTGATCCCCGGCGCGCCAGCCTGCCCGCTCCGTGCCGGTCTCACGTAAAACCCAATAGGCCAGAAGTGCCCTGCCCGCCGGCCGGGTCCGGCAGCGAGACACCAGGGAGGGGAGGGGCTGGCGGGGAGCTGGGATGCTCTGCTCATCTGCCGACCCCCTCCCCGTCCTCACCCACTGGTGTCCATGGGCAGCTTTGGGACGGTGCCTGGCCCCCTAGAGCCCCCTGCAGCTGCTCGTAGAACCCCAGAACCGGCCGAGTCCAATTCCCTGCCCCCATGGCAGGACCCGGCCCCATCGTGCCCAGTGGTTCTTACCCTGGCGTGCACCCCCCTGGGGGGGCGAGACGCCGGAGTTTTATGAGCTAGAACTGACCTATTTCAACGGCTTTAAGAAGGGGCGAGGACCCCCTATTGTGAGCCCCAAAGGGGCACGGGCTGCAGTGGGGTTAAGAGCTGCTGGGCTAGAGCGTCCAGCGGCTCCTCAGCATCCCCAGAGGTGGAGGCTCCACCACCCCCAGGCAACTGATTCCAGTTTCACCCCCGACAGGCGGGAAGTTTTTCCCAGTGTCCGACCTAAACCTCGCTGGCTGCAGCTTCAGCCCCTTGCTCCTTGTCCTGCCCCAGAGCCACGGAGAACGATCCCCCCCCCCCCCCGGGACCCCTTTGGAGACTTGAAAACAGCTCTCAGGTCTCGGCTCGGTCCCCCTCCAAACTAACCCCGCGCAGGCCTTGTAGCCTTCCCTCCGCTCCCGCCCCCTCCTCGGCTGTGCGGCTCCCCGGCCCTTCTCCCACTTCTCCGCGTGGCTCCGGGAATGCAGCCGGAATCACGTTTGCTTTTTTGGCGCAGCGTTGCACTGAGGGCTCCTGTTCCGCGCATGGTCCACTCTGAGCCCTGGATCCCGCCCAGACTGTCGCTTCCCACCCTGAGTGTGACACGGGCGGTTCCTCCCTGCGTGGAGACTTCGCGTTTGTCCTTATTAAAGGTCTTTTGCCTCCGGCCCGGTCTCCAGTGTGTGCGGGTCGGTTTGAGTCCGGACCCGCCCTCCAAAGCCCTCGCCGCCCCTCCCCGCCCGGGGTCCGCTGCAAGCTTTGTACGCGCCGCTCGTGGTGCCCGGAGAGCCAGGGCCCGCGCAGGAGGCGGGTGCTGAGCGCACACAGCGGTGCCGGAGAGCCAGGGCCCGCGCAGGAGGCGGGTGCTGAGCGCACACAGCGGTGCCGGAGAGCCAGGGCCCGCGCAGGAGGCGGGTGCTGAGCGCACACAGCGGTGCCGGAGAGCCAGGGCCCGCGCAGGAGGCGGGTGCTGAGCGCACACAGCGGTGCCGGAGAGCCAGGACCCGCGCAGGAGGCGGGTGCTGAGCGCACACAGCGGTGCCGGAGAGCCAGGGCCCGCGCAGGAGGCGGGTGCTGAGCGCACACAGCGGTGCCGGAGAGCCAGGGCCCGCGCAGGAGGCGGGTGCTGAGCGCACACAGCGGTGCCGGAGAGCCAGGGCCCGCGCAGGAGGCGGGTGCTGAGCGCACACAGCGGTGCCGGAGAGCCAGGGCCCGCGCAGGAGGCGGGTGCTGAGCGCACACAGCGGTGCCGGAGAGCCAGGGCCCGCGCAGGAGGCGGGTGCTGAGCGCACACAGCGGTGCCGGAGAGCCAGGGCCCGTGTAGCGAGCAAGACACTAACGTCTCAGAACTTGCTACTTTGGGCGCACTGAGCATGCTTACACCGGCTCTCGCCCCGCCGCCAGCCCCAGGAGCCGGCCGGAGGGGCCCAAGGAACCGAGGCTGCAGGGCGCTGGCTGGCAGGAAGCCCTGGGCGCGGCGTGCGGGCGAGCTCTCTGCACTGCTGCGGGGCCTCTGCCCCGCCCGGCCCGGCTCCGCTCCTCGGCGTGTTCCTGCGGGCGCCTGGCTCGCGCTGCCGGGCCGGGCCGACGATTGTTTCCTGCCGTGCGGGGACTGGCCCCAGGGCTCCCGGCACGGGCAGGGCGGCGCGTTCCCGGCCAGAGGCCGGGCCCGGTCTAGCGCAGCGGCACCCACGGCAAAGGCCGGCACACGGGCCGCAAGGGGCAGCCCTGGCACGGAGCCCGGACCAGAGCCACCGGCCCCGCCGCCCGCCCGAGCCTGGAGCCCCGGCGAGCGCAGCCTGAGCGACCCCAAAGAAAGCTCGTCGGCCTGGCCGGGGGAGGTGAGTGTGTGCGGGGCGCCCTGCTCTGGGGGGGGGGGGCGTGTGTGTGGCGCCCTGCTCTGGGGGGGGGGCGTGTGCGTGGCGCCCTGCTCTGGGGGGGGGCGTGTGTGGCGCCCTGCTGGGGGGGGGGGTGTGCGTGGCGCCCTGCTCTGGGGGGGGGGCGTGTGTGTGGCGCCCTGCTCGGGGGGGGGGGGTGTATTGTGCCGTAGTGGGGGGCTGTCTGCTCTGTAACCCGGGGTTTCCCTGCGCTGCGATCCGGACGTCATCGTTGGGCGCTGTTGAAGGCGGCGCCCTGGGGGCCGAGTCAGCCTATAGCCACGGCCCCAGGCTACGTCTACACGACGAGTTTTCTTGGCAGAAAATATGCTAATGAGGGACTCCTTTGCACGAGTCGTGATCTCATTGCAACCAAGGCCCAGCTGATCGCCCGGCTGCAAGAGAGACCCGTCCAGGGGCCTGGATCCTGTCCCAGCGGGGAGCAGCCAGACCCCCCGGGGAGCGTCTCAGCCTCTCAGACCGGACAGAGGGCTGGAGCCCGCCAGAGAGACACGGTGCCCATCGGGCCGCGCTCTGCCAGCCGCGGTCCGTCCAGGCCGGGGTCCCTCCCGGCAGAGCTGCGGCGGCTGGAGAGCGAGCTACGGATGAAGGAATTGGAGGCGCAGGGCCAAGAGAGGGACGCCAGGACCGAGAGAGGCAGCGGCACCATGAGCTGGTCATGGCGGAGTGGAGAAGCCAGGGCGGCCAGACGCTCGGAGACGCTCGTGTTGGCCCGATGGAAAGACGTGGGGGACGTGGGCGGTTCCTCAGCTCCTCTGAGCGGGCCTGTGAGCTGCACCATCCCCCAGCGGACTGACTCTGGCAGCTCAGCCCCACGCTGGATCAGGAGGCCGCAGGGGGCTCAGCCAGCTGGAGAATTTGCAGCTGGGCGATGACAAGCGGATCAGAGAGGCTCCGGGCTGACCCCCGAGATGTACAGGAGGAAGTTCTGGGGGCTGCAGAAGGGGCCAAGGGAGACCCATGTGGATCTGGCCTCCCGCCTGCGCAATCCTGCCGCAAGTGGGTGTGCGGGGCGGGGCCCAGGCCGCAGAGGAGCTGCTTAATCTGATGATGCCGGAGCAGTTCATGGAGCCTGCCCGCCCAGCCTGAGGCCTGGCTCCAGGACCGGTGGCCAGAGGACCCCCAGGAGGCCGGGGGCTGGCGGACGAGTTCACAGGGAGCCGGTCCGGGGGTGAACGGGAATCGTGGCGAGAGAGGGAATCGCGCAGAGACCGGATCTCGGCTGAGCGACGGAGAGTCACTGACGGGGCGAGCCCAAGAGACAAGTCGTCTGCGCCCCAGAGAAGCAGCCAGGGCCCGGGCGGAGCCTGCAGGACCTAACCTGCCATCGCTGCGGGCAGAGGCCACAGGAGGGCTCAGTGCACCAGGCACCAGGACAGGTCCCTTGGCCCGAGACTTCCCAGGGTTAACTATGTGGGGCTGGGGAAGGGCAGGCTGCCCCACAGGCAGGGGCTGGCAGACAAACCACTTGTACCCACCACCAGGCGGATCCGAACCTGGGTCCTCAGGAGCCGAGCTGGCTCAAGTCTAAACTTCCTACTAGCCAGCTTATATCCATTTGTTCTTGTGTCCACATTGGTCTTAAGCTTCAATAATTCCTCTCCCTCCCTGGTATTTACCCCTCTGATATATTTAAAAGTGCAAGCATGTCCCCCCTCAGCTGCCTTTTGGTTAAGGGAAACAAGCCAAGCTCCGTGAGTCTCCTTTCATACGACAGGTTTTCCAGTCCTCCGATCATCCGAGTGGCCCTTCTCTGTACCTGTTCCAGTTTGAATTCATCCTTCTCAAACACGGGAGACCAGAACTGCACCCAGTATTCCAACTGGGGTCTCACCAATGCCTTGTATAACGGCACTAACACTCCTTATCCCACTGGAAATACGTTGGTATACGTCACGCTCTCCAGACCTCGTTTGGGTTCGGTGAGCGGGACATGGCTCTGGGGACCGGGCTCGTATTCTGCCTTCCAATGTTTTACTCGGGAATTCTTAATTTGATACAGGAGGGGAAGCTGTTTTATAGAGAGAGCTTTTGCGTGCTTTTTATGATAGGCTAGCAGACCCTGTCTGTTGATTGACAGGAGTAAGGGGTGAGATGGTTTCCTGTTTTTCCCTTTCTGTCTTGTCAGGCACAGCACAACCAGCAGGAACCTTACACGAACTGTTCATGTCTGGTTTCGGGTCCTGTTCTTCTCTGATCTTTAAGTTACATAGCGTAAGGTTTTTCCATTAAGGAGAAGTTGACCTTTTGCTTGGATGGTGATATGCGCGAGGCCTGGCCAGCAAAGAGCCTGCCTTCACAGTCAGCACCCGGGAGCACAGTCCCAGTGAGACTAGAACCCCAGATAAATCCATCTTGCGCCCTATAAACGCTTCGCACAGGGAAAGCTCATAACACTGTTTGGTCTCTTTGTCCAGGAAAGAGCCAGCTGCTCAGGTGTGGCTCTGCCCCTCCCCAGGGGACACTTTACATTGGGTTGAATAAGAAACAAAAGTGATTTCTTAACCATCCGAGGGAGGGCTTCTGTGGGTGCAAGTGAGGCAGAGGGCTCAACGTACGTTGCTGAAGTCTGCGCTCACAAGAGAAACAAACCCATTCACAGATCATTGACTTGAGCACCAGGCCATTAAGTTCCTTAAGTCCCACAAATGGTGTCACTTCAAGACCTAGATTAATAAGCAGGTTTACACTTCCTCTTTGAAACGTCCCCTGTAATAGTGCTCCATGCACAGAAGGAGCAGCTGCACGTTCAGTGGGTTACCAGTTTTTTAACATGCTGCATCTTGCATAAAGCAGATCTGAGTTGAGCATATCTGGGTTAAAAAATGTATTTCCCTAAAAAAAAGGGGTGGAGCGTCACGTTCCTGTCCGCTGTGTTCTCTGGTGAGAAGCGGTGTGCAGGGTTTCACTTTCCGTACAGTGAGTGCTGCGGAGAGGGTGGGGGAGGGGCGCCTGGCTGCAGTTCCTCTGTCGGTCCAACTTCCCCGTAATTGTCTGGCCCTGGGTCATTCCGGGGCCTCTTGCGTGTGTCCGGCCGACAGCGAGTTCACAGGCTGACACCTCACAGACCTCACGTGTCAGCCCCCCGACCCAGGCGTGTCTCTTCCAACTGCGGCCCCGTCTCGTGGCGCTGGCGGCCCACGATTTCAACCCACGCCCCGGCTGGACGGGCGTAACGTGTTCGTGAGTCTTAGTGCCACGCGGAACACCAATGGCAACGTTGGAAACGGCTCCGCTGCCTGGGGGTGGCAGAAAGGGCCCCCTCCGTGCCCCCCTCAGCTTCCCTCTGCTCTGCTGCCCCCAGGCGCCATGGAGAAGCCGATCTGCCTGATCGAGAACAGCCCCGGGGGGGAGCTGCGGGTGCAGCAGGAGGCGCTGCGGGTGCTGGAGGAGATCGCCCAGCCCGTGGTGGTGGTGGCGATCGCCGGGCTGTACCGCACCGGCAAGTCCTACCTCATGAACAAACTGGCCGGCAAGGACCAGGGAGGTGAGCAGCTGGGGGGCTATGGGGTGGGTGGGGCCATGGGGCTGAGTAGGGGGGCAGGGAGGGACAAACTGGCCAGCAAGAGAACAGGTGAGAGATGTGAGCCCTGCCCTGGGGCCCCAGGACTCTGTCCTGGTGCTAGGAGGGCAGTGGGGTCTAGTGGTTAGAGGGGGCTGAGAGAGGAGTGGGGTCTAGTGGTTAGAGGGGGCTGGGAGGGAGTGGGGTCTAGTGGTTAGAGGGGGCTGGGAGGGGAGTGGGGTCTAGTGGCTGTGGGGGCTGGGAGAGGAGTGGGGTCTAGTGGTTAGAGGGGCTGGGAGGGTAGTGGGGTCTAGTGGTTAGAGGGGGCTGGGGGCCAGGGCCCCGGGTTCCCTCGCTCTGCGCCTGTCCCAGCCCCTCCCCTCTCTCCGCAGGGTTCTCGCTGGGCTCCACCGTCCAGTCGCACACCAAGGGCATCTGGATGTGGGTCCTGCCCCACCCCCGCCGGGCCGGCCACGCCCTGGTGCTGCTGGACACCGAGGGGCTGGGCGACGTGGAGAAGGTGAGTTGGGGGGGGGGTGGGTCTCAGCGCCAGGTCAGGGGACCCCACAGGCTGAGTCCGGGGAGGACCAAGGTCCCTCTGGCTGTGGGGATCTGGAGAGGTGGAGGCGCAGGGGCCAGTCTGGGCCTGTCTCCCCTGCCACGTGCCCCATGGATCAGAGACCCCTAGGACTGGCAGGGGCCTTGCGAGGCATCGAGTCCAGTCCCCTGCCCCATGGCAGGACCCGGCACCGTTTAGACCATCCTTGACGGGCGTGTGCCCCAGATCCCCTTCGCTACCCCAGGGTGGAGACCCCACACCTCCCTGGCTGCCGTGTAAGCCCCTTGCTCCTTGTCCTGCCCTCGGAGGCCGAGGGGAACAAGTTTTCTCTCTCCTCCTTGGGACCCCCTTTTAGGTACCTGAAAACTGCTCTCAGGTCCCCTCCAGTCTGCTCCTTTCCAGACTAACCAAGCCCAGCCCCTCCAGCCTCCCCTCCTAGCTCACGCTCCGGCCCCGTGGTGCTCAGCCTTTCTTCATTCCCGACTCCCGGAGCCGGGAACGTTTTTGTTGCCCCAGGAGTACCGGTCGCTGGATTCGGATCTTTACTTCGAACTCCCTACTCGTGCCGTGTGTAGCCGCGGGCACGGAGTCCAGACGAAGGGGGGTATAAAAATGGCGGCGCCCGGGAACATGCAAAGGAAGCCCGAGATATTTAAACCCCGGGCTTCATTTGCAACTCCGCTTGCCCTTATTTGCCTATCGAGCTCGAACTAACGAGCTAGTGTAGACGTACCCTAACTCGCCGCTGAAGATACTGAACAGAACTGGCCCCCCCAGGCCCGGCGGATCCCCCTGCTCTGCCCGCCCGGCCTGGCTGGGACCCGCCAGTGACTCTGGGACCGGCTCCCCAGCCGGTTCTGCACCCACCAGAGAGCCGTCCCATCTAGCTCGTATTTCCCTCGTTTATACTCCCCCCCCCGCGCTGCATGGGGGCGACGCTGACCCCGGTTCCTGCCCCTGCAGGGCAACGTGCAGAACGACGCCTGGATCTTCGCGCTGGCCGTGCTGCTCAGCAGCACCCTGGTCTACAACAGCCTGGGCACCATCGACCAGTACGCCCTGGAGCAGCTGCAGTATCCTGCCCCGGCGGGGGGCCAGGAGTCGGGGAGCTGGGGCGGCAGGGAGCAGCTGTCACAGGGGTCTGGGATGGTCCTAGGACCCAGGGCCACCCCGGGGCGGGTTCCTGGGGAAATGGGGCTGTGGGCTGGGGGTGCTGGGCTCAGAGACCCCCCGCAGGGGGCGCTGCACCTCGGGTTCCTTAGCCGCCCCCAGCTACGTGTCGGAGCTGTCAGAGCGCATCAAGGTGAAGGCGGCAGGCGAGGGCGACCGGCAGGAGGGGGAGGATTCGGCCGAGTTCGTGCGGTTCTTCCCGGCCTTCGTGTGGGCCGTGCGGGATTTCGCGCTGCAGCTGGAGCTGGACGGGCGGGAGATCACCGAGGACGAGTACCTGGAGAACAGCCTGAAACGCCGGGAAGGTGCCACACGTGGGCAGGATGGACCTGGGGGGTCTGGTCCGTGGGGCTGGGAGGGGCAAGATGCCAGGGTAGATGGGTCTAAGGTCCGACCAGGGCGGGGGGGGTACTGGGCAGGCTGGCCTGGGGGTCCGACCAGGGCGGGGGGGTACCAGGCAGGCTGGCCTGGGGGTCTGACCAGGGCGGGGGGGGTACCGGGCAGGCTGGCCTGGGGGTCTGACCAGGGCGGGGGGGTACCGGGCAGGCTGGCCTGGGGGTCTGACCAGGGCGGGGGGGTACCGGGCAGGCTGGCCTGGGGGTCCGAGCAGGGCGGGGGGGGTACCGGGCAGGCTGGCCTGGGGGTCCGACCAGGGCGGGGGGGGGGGTACCGGGCAGACTGGCCTGGGGGTCTGACCAGGGCGGGGGGGGGGTACCGGGCAGGCTGGCCTGGGGGTCCGACCAGGGCAGGGGGGGGGGTACCGGGCAGGCTGGCCTGGGGGTCCGACCAGGGCGGGGGGGTACTGGGCAGGCTGGCCTGGGGGTCCGACCAGGGCGGGGGGGTACCGGGCAGGCTGGCCTGGGGGTCCGACCAGGGCGGGGGGGGTACCGGGCAGGCTGGCCTGGGGGTCTGACCAGGGCGGGGGGGTACCGGGCAGGCTGGCCTGGGGGTCCGAGCAGGGCGGGGGGGGGTACCGGGCAGGCTGGCCTGGGGGTCCGAGCAGGGCGGGGGGGGGGTACCGGGCAGACTGGCCTGGGGGTCTGACCAGGGCGGGGGGGGGTACCGGGCAGACTGGCCTGGGGGTCTGACCAGGGCGGGGGGGGGTACCGGGCAGGCTGGCCTGGGGGTCTGACCAGGGCGGGGGGGGGTACCGGGCAGGCTGGCCTGGGGGTCCGAGCAGGGCGGGGGGGGGGGTACCGGGCAGACTGGCCTGGGGGTCTGACCAGGGCGGGGGGGGTACCGGGCAGGCTGGCCTGGGGGTCCGACCAGGGCGGGGGGGGGGGGTACCGGGCAGACTGGCCTGGGGGTCTGACCAGGGCGGGGGGGGGGTACCGGGCAGACTGGCCTGGGGGCCTGACCAGGGCGGGGGGGGGTACCGGGCAGGCTGGCCTGGAGTCTGACCAGGGCGGGGGGGGGTACCGGGCAGGCTGGCCTGGGGGTCTGACCAGGGCGGGGGGGTACCGGGCAGACTGGCCTGGGGGTCTGACCAGGGCGGGGGGGTACCGGGCAGGCTGGCCTGGGGGTCTGACCAGGGCGGGGGGGGTACCGGGCAGGCTGGCCTGGGGGTCTGACCAGGGCGGGGGGGGGGGGGTACCGGGCAGGCTGGCCTGGGGGTCCGAGCAGGGCGGGGGGGGGGGTACCGGGCAGGCTGGCCTGGGGGTCTGACCAGGGCGGGGGGGGTACCGGGCAGACTGGCCTGGGGGTCTGACCAGGGCGGGGGGGGGGGGTACCGGGCAGGCTGGCCTGGGGGTCCGACCAGGGCGGGGGGGGTACCGGGCAGGCTGGCCTGGGGGTCTGACCAGGGCGGGGGGGGGGTACCGGGCAGGCTGGCCTGGGGGTCCGAGCAGGGCGGGGGGGGTACCGGGCAGGCTGGCCTGGGGGTCCGAGCAGGGCAGGGGGGTACCGGGCAGGCTGGCCTGGGGGTCCGACCAGGGCGGGGGGGGTACCGGGCAGGCTGGCCTGGGGGTCTGACCAGGGCGGGGGGGTACCGGGCAGGCTGGCCTGGGGGTCTGACCAGGGCGGGGGGGTACCGGGCAGGCTGGCCTGGGGGTCTGACCAGGGCGGGGGGGGTACCGGGCAGGCTGGCCTGGGGGTCTGACCAGGGCGGGGGGGGTACCGGGCAGGCTGGCCTGGGGGTCTGACCAGGGCGGGGGGGGTACCGGGCAGGGTGGCCTGGGGGTCTGACCAGGGCGGGGGGGTACCGGGCAGGCTGGCCTGGGGGTCCGAGCAGGGCGGGGGGGGTACCGGGCAGACTGGCCTGGGGGCCTGACCAGGGCGGGGGGGTACCGGGCAGGCTGGCCTGGAGTCTGACCAGGGCGGGGGGGTACCGGGCAGGCTGGCCTGGGGGGTCTGACCAGGGCGGGGGGGGTACCGGGCAGGCTGGCCTGGGGGTCCGACCAGGGCGGGGGGGGGTACCGGGCAGACTGGCCTGGGGGTCTGACCAGGGCGGGGGGGGGGTACCGGGCAGACTGGCCTGGGGGTCTGACCAGGGCGGGGGGGGGGGTACCGGGCAGGCTGGCCTGGGGGTCCGACCAGGGCAGGGGGGGGGGTACCGGGCAGGCTGGCCTGGGGGTCCGACCAGGGCGGGGGGGTACCGGGCAGGCTGGCCTGGGGGTCCGACCAGGGCGGGGGGGGTACCGGGCAGGCTGGCCTGGGGGTCCGACCAGGGCGGGGGGGTACCGGGCAGGCTGGCCTGGGGGTCTGACCAGGGCGGGGGGGGTACCGGGCAGGCTGGCCTGGGGGTCCGAGCAGGGCGGGGGGGGGTACCGGGCAGGCTGGCCTGGGGGTCCGACCAGGGCGGGGGGGGGGTACCGGGCAGACTGGCCTGGGGGTCTGACCAGGGCGGGGGGGGGGTACCGGGCAGACTGGCCTGGGGGTCTGACCAGGGCGGGGGGGGGTACCGGGCAGGCTGGCCTGGGGGTCTGACCAGGGCGGGGGGGGGTACCGGGCAGGCTGGCCTGGGGGTCCGAGCAGGGCGGGGGGGGGGGGTACCGGGCAGACTGGCCTGGGGGTCTGACCAGGGCGGGGGGGGGTACCGGGCAGGCTGGCCTGGGGGTCCGACCAGGGCGGGGGGGGGGTACCGGGCAGACTGGCCTGGGGGTCTGACCAGGGCGGGGGGGGGGTACCGGGCAGACTGGCCTGGGGGCCTGACCAGGGCGGGGGGGGGGTACCGGGCAGGCTGGCCTGGAGTCTGACCAGGGCGGGGGGGGGTACCGGGCAGGCTGGCCTGGGGGTCTGACCAGGGCGGGGGGGTACCGGGCAGACTGGCCTGGGGGTCTGACCAGGGCGGGGGGGTACCGGGCAGGCTGGCCTGGGGGTCTGACCAGGGCGGGGGGGGTACCGGGCAGGCTGGCCTGGGGGTCCGACCAGGGCGGGGGGGGGGGGTACCGGGCAGGCTGGCCTGGGGGTCCGAGCAGGGCGGGGGGGGGGTACCGGGCAGGCTGGCCTGGGGGTCTGACCAGGGCGGGGGGGGGTACCGGGCAGACTGGCCTGGGGGTTTGACCAGGGCGGGGGGGGGTACCGGGCAGACTGGCCTGGGGGTCTGACCAGGGCGGGGGGGGGGGGTACCGGCAGGCTGGCCTGGGGGTCCGACCAGGGCGGGGGGGGTACCGGGCAGGCTGGCCTGGGGGTCTGACCAGGGCGGGGGGGGGGGTACCGGGCAGGCTGGCCTGGGGGTCCGAGCAGGGCGGGGGGGGTACCGGGCAGGCTGGCCTGGGGGTCCGAGCAGGGCAGGGGGGTACCGGGCAGGCTGGCCTGGGGGTCCGACCAGGGCGGGGGGGGGGTACCGGGCAGGCTGGCCTGGGGGTCTGACCAGGGCGGGGGGGTACCGGGCAGGCTGGCCTGGGGGTCTGACCAGGGCGGGGGGGTACCGGGCAGGCTGGCCTGGGGGTCTGACCAGGGCGGGGGGGTACCGGGCAGGCTGGCCTGGGGGTCTGACCAGGGCGGGGGGGGTACCGGGCAGGCTGGCCTGGGGGTCTGACCAGGGCGGGGGGGTACCGGGCAGGGTGGCCTGGGGGTCTGACCAGGGCGGGGGGGTACCGGGCAGGCTGGCCTGGGGGTCCGAGCAGGGCGGGGGGGTACCGGGCAGACTGGCCTGGGGGCCTGACCAGGGCGGGGGGGGTACCGGGCAGGCTGGCCTGGAGTCTGACCAGGGCGGGGGGGGGTACCGGGCAGGCTGGCCTGGGGGTCCGACCAGGGCGGGGGGGGTACCGGGCAGACTGGCCTGGGGGTCTGACCAGGGCGGGGGGGGGGTACCGGGCAGACTGGCCTGGGGGCCTGACCAGGGCGGGGGGGGGGTACCGGGCAGGCTGGCCTGGAGTCTGACCAGGGCGGGGGGGGGGTACCGGGCAGGCTGGCCTGGGGGTCTGACCAGGGCGGGGGGGTACCGGGCAGACTGGCCTGGGGGTCTGACCAGGGCGGGGGGGGTACCGGGCAGGCTGGCCTGGGGGTCTGACCAGGGCGGGGGGGGGTACCGGGCAGGCTGGCCTGGGGGTCTGACCAGGGCGGGGGGGGGGGTACCGGGCAGGCTGGCCTGGGGGTCCGAGCAGGGCGGGGGGGGGGTACCGGGCAGGCTGGCCTGGGGGTCTGACCAGGGCGGGGGGGGGTACCGGGCAGACTGGCCTGGGGGTCTGACCAGGGCGGGGGGGGTACCGGGCAGGCTGGCCTGGGGGTCTGACCAGGGCGGGGGGGGTACCGGGCAGACTGGCCTGGGGGTTTGACCAGGGCGGGGGGGGTACCGGGCAGACTGGCCTGGGGGTCCGACCAGGGCGGGGGGGGGGGGGTACCGGGCAGGCTGGCCTGGGGGTCCGACCAGGGCGGGGGGGGTACCGGGCAGGCTGGCCTGGGGGTCTGACCAGGGCGGGGGGGGGTACCGGGCAGGCTGGCCTGGGGGTCCGAGCAGGGCGGGGGGGTACCGGGCAGGCTGGCCTGGGGGTCCGAGCAGGGCAGGGGGGTACCGGGCAGGCTGGCCTGGGGGTCCGAGCAGGGCGGGGGGGGTACCGGGCAGGCTGGCCTGGGGGTCTGACCAGGGCGGGGGGGTACCGGGCAGGCTGGCCTGGGGGTCTGACCAGGGCGGGGGGGTACCGGGCAGGCTGGCCTGGGGGTCTGACCAGGGCGGGGGGGGGTACCGGGCAGGCTGGCCTGGGGGTCTGACCAGGGCGGGGGGGGTACCGGGCAGGCTGGCCTGGGGGTCTGACCAGGGCGGGGGGGTACCGGGCAGGGTGGCCTGGGGGTCTGACCAGGGCGGGGGGGTACCGGGCAGGCTGGCCTGGGGGTCCGAGCAGGGCGGGGGGGGGTACCGGGCAGACTGGCCTGGGGGCCTGACCAGGGCGGGGGGGTACCGGGCAGGCTGGCCTGGAGTCTGACCAGGGCGGGGGGGTACCGGGCAGGCTGGCCTGGGGGGTCCGAGCAGGGCGGGGGGGGTACCGGGCAGACTGGCCTGGGGGCCTGACCAGGGCGGGGGGGGGGTACCGGGCAGGCTGGCCTGGGGGTCCGAGCAGGGCGGGGGGGGTACCGGGCAGGCTGGCCTGGGGGTCTGACCAGGGCGGGGGGGTACCGGGCAGGCTGGCCTGGGGGTCCGAGCAGGGCGGGGGGGTACCGGGCAGGCTGGCCTGGGGGTCTGACCAGGGCGGGGGGGTACCGGGCAGGCTGGCCTGGGGGTCCGAGCAGGGCGGGGGGGTACCGGGCAGGCTGGCCTGGGGGTCTGACCAGGGCGGGGGGGGTACCGGGCAGGCTGGCCTGGGGGTCCGAGCAGGGCGGGGGGGGGGTACCGGGCAGGCTGGCCTGGGGGTCCGAGCAGGGCGGGGGGGTACCGGGCAGGCTGGCCTGGGGGTCTGACCAGGGCGGGGGGGGGGTACCGGGCAGGCTGGCCTGGGGGTCCGAGCAGGGCGGGGGGGGGTACCGGGCAGGCTGGCCTGGGGGTCTGACCAGGGCGGGGGGGGTACCGGGCAGGCTGGCCTGGGGGTCTGACCAGGGCGGGGGGGGTACCGGGCAGGCTGGCCTGGGGGTCCGAGCAGGGCGGGGGGGGTACCGGGCAGGCTGGCCTGGGGGTCCGAGCAGGGCGGGGGGGGTACCGGGCAGACTGGCCTGGGGGCCTGACCAGGGCGGGGGGGGTACCGGGCAGGCTGGCCTGGGGGTCTGACCAGGGCGGGGGGGGGGGGTACCGGGCAGGCTGGCCTGGGGGTCCGAGCAGGGCGGGGGGGGGTACCGGGCAGGCTGGCCTGGCTGGCCTGGGGGTCTGACCAGGGCGGGGGGGGGTACCGGGCAGACTGGCCTGGGGGCCTGACCAGGGCGGGGGGGTACCGGGCAGACTGGCCTGGGGCCTGACCAGGGCGGGGGGGTACCGGGCAGGCTGGCCTGGGGGTCTGACCAGGGCGGGGGGGGGGGGTACCGGGCAGGCTGGCCTGGGGGTCTGACCAGGGCGGGGGGGTACCGGGCAGGCTGGCCTGGGGGTCTGACCAGGGCGGGGGGGGGGCGGGGGGGGGGTACCGGCAGGCTGGCCTGGGGGCCTGACCAGGGCGGGGGGGGGGGTACCGGGCAGGCTGGCCTGGGGGGTCCGACCAGGGCGGGGGGGTACCGGGCAGGCTGGCCTGGGGGTCTGACCAGGGTGGGGGGGGTACCGGGCAGGCTGGCCTGGGGGTCTGACCAGGGCGGGGGGGGGGGGTACCGGGCAGGCTGGCCTGGGGGTCCGACCAGGGCGGGGGGGGTACCGGGCAGGCTGGCCTGGGGGTCTGACCAGGGCGGGGGGGGTACCGGGCAGGCTGGCCTGGGGGTCTGACCAGGGCGGGGGGGGTACCGGGCAGGCTGGCCTGGGGGTCCGAGCAGGGCGGGGGGGTACCGGGCAGGGTGGCCTGGGGGTCCGACCAGGGCGGGGGGGTACCGGGCAGGCTGGCCTGGGGGTCCGAGCAGGGCGGGGGGGTACCGGGCAGGCTGGCCTGGGGGTCCGAGCAGGGCGGGGGGGTACCGGGCAGGCTGGCCTGGGGGTCCGAGCAGGGCGGGGGGGGTACCGGGCAGGCTGGCCTGGGGGTCCGAGCAGGGCGGGGGGGTACCGGGCAGGCTGGCCTGGGGGTCCGAGCAGGGCGGGGGGGTACCGGGCAGGCTGGCCTGGGGTCCGAGCAGGGCGGGGGGGTACCGGGCAGGCTGGCCTGGGGGTCCGAGCAGGGCGGGGGGGTACCGGGCAGACTGGCCTGGGGGTCTGACCAGGGCGGGGGGGTACCGGGCAGGGTGGCCTGGGGGTCTGACCAGGGCGGGGGGGTACCGGGCAGGCTGGCCTGGGGGTCCGAGCAGGGCGGGGGGGTACCGGGCAGGCTGGCCTGGGGGTCCCGAGCAGGGCGGGGGGGTACCGGGCAGGCTGGCCTGGGGGTCCGAGCAGGGCGGGGGGGTACCGGGCAGACTGGCCTGGGGGTCTGACCAGGGCGGGGGGGTACCGGGCAGGGTGGCCTGGGGGTCTGACCAGGCGGGGGGGTACCGGGCAGGCTGGCCTGGGGGTTCGAGTAGGGCGGGGGGGTACCCGGCAGGGTGGCCTGGGGGTCTGACCAGGGCGGGGGGGGTACCGGGCAGGCTGGCCTGGGGGTCTGACCAGGGCGGGGGGGGTACCGGGCAGGCTGGCCTGGGGGTCTGACCAGGGCGGGGGGGTACCGGGCGGCTGGCCTGGGGGTCCGAGCAGGGCGGGGGGGTACCGGGCAGACTGGCCTGGGGGTCCGACCAGGGCGTCTCTCCCAGGCCAGCCCAGGAAGCTGGATTTGCCCAAGAAGTGCCTGCGTCAGAGTTTCCCGTCCCGCAAGTGCTTCGTGTTTGACCGGCCGGCCCCGCGCCGCGACCTGCCCCGGCTGGAGCAGCTCCCGGAGTCAGCGCTGAGCCCCGAGTTCCTGGAGCAGGCGCGGCGCTTCTGCAGCTACATCCACCAGCACGCGGGCACCAAGACCCTCCCGGGCGGCCACGTGGTGACCGGCACCTGTGAGTGGGGGCGGGGCGCGGCCCTGGGGGGATCGGGACATATTGTGAAAGGGATCACTGGGGTGCCTGGGCGCTGCCCCTCCCCCCCGGCCCCCTGGGCGCCTGGCGCTGCCCCTCCCCTCTCCTCTGGCCCCGCTGGGCGCCTGGCGCTGCCCCTCCCCCCCCGCCCTGCTGGGCCCCTGGGCGCTGCCCCTCCCCTCTCCTCTGGCCCCGCTGGGCGCCTGGCGCTGCCCCTCCCCTCCCCTCCGGCCCCGCTGGGCGCCTGGCGCTGCCCCTCCCCTCCCCTCTGGCCCCGCTGGGCGCCTGCGCTGCCCCTCCCCTCTGGCCCCGCTGGGCGCCTGGCACTGCCCCTCCCCTCTGGCCCCGCTGGGCGCCTGGCACTGCCCCTCCCCTCTGGCCCCGCTGGGCGCCTGGCGCTGACCCTCCCCTCCGGCCCCGCTGGGCGCCTTGGCACTGCCCCTCCCTCTGGCCCCGCTGGGCGCCTGGCGCTGACCCTCCCCTCCGGCCCCGCTGGGCGCCTGGCACTGCCCCTCCCCCCTCCGGCCCCGCTGGGCGCCTGGCACTGCCCCTCCCCTCTGGCCCCGCTGGGCGCCTGGCGCTGACCCTCCCCTCCGGCCCCGCTGGGCGCCTGGCACTGCCCCTCCCCTCTGGCCCCGCTGGGCGCCTGGCGCTGACCCTCCCCCCCGGCCCCGCTGGGCACCTGGCACTGCCCCTCCCCTCCGGCCCCGCTGGGCGCCTGGCACTGCCCCTCCCCTCTGGCCCCGCTGGGCGCCTGGCACTGCCCCTCCCCTCTGGCCCCGCTGGGCGCCTGGCACTGCCCCTCCCCCTCTGGCCCCGCTGGGCGCCTGGCGCTGCCCCTCCCCTCTCCTCTGGCCCCGCTGGGCGCCTGGCGCTGCCCCTCCCTCTCCTCTCCTCCGGCCCCCGCTGGGCGCCTGGCACTGACCCTCCCCCCCCCCGGCCCCGCTGGGCGCCTGGCGCTGCCCCTCCCCCCCGGCCCCGCTGGGCGCCTGGCGCTGCCCCTCCCCTCCGGCCCCGCTGGGCGCCTGGCGCTGACCCTCCCCCCCGGCCCCGCTGGGCGCCTGGCGCTGCCCCTCCCCTCCGGCCCCGCTGGGCGCCTGGCGCTGCCCCTCCTCTCCGGCAGTGCTGGGGACCCTGGCGGTGACCTACGTGGACGCCATCCGCAGCGGGGCGGTGCCCCTCCCCTCTGGCCCCGCTGGGCACCCGGCGCTGACCCTCCCCTCCGGCCTCGCTTGGCGCCTGGCGCTGCCCCTCCCCTCCGGCCCCGCTGGGCGCCTGGTGCTGCCCCTCCCCCCCGGCCCCGCTGGGCGCCTGGCGCTGCCCCTCGCCTCCGGCCCCGCTGGGCGCCTGGCGCTGACCCTCCTCTCCGGCCCCGCTGGGCGCCTGGCGCTGCCCCTCCCCTCCGGCCCCGCTGGCGCCTGGCGCTGCCCCTCCTCTCCGGCCCCGCTGGGCGCCTGGCGCTGCCCCTCCTCTCCGGCCCCGCTGGGCGCCTGGCGCTGACCCTCCCCTCCGGCCCCGCTGGGCGCCTGGCGCTGCCCCTCCCCTCCGGCCCCGCTGGGCGCCTGGCGCTGCCCCTCCCCCCGGCCCCGCTGGGCGCCTGGCGCTGCCCCTCCCCCCCGGCCCCGCTGGGCGCCTGGCGCTGCCCCTCCCCCCCGGCCCCCGCTGGGTGCCTGGCGCTGCCCCTCCCCTCCGGCCCCGCTGGGTGCCTGGCGCTGACCCTCCCCTCCGGCCCCGCGGGGCGCCTGGCGCTGCCCCTCCCCTCCGGCCCCGCGGGGCGCCTGGCGCTGCCCCTCCCCTCCGGCCCCCGCTGGGCGCCTGGCGCTGACCCTCCCCTCCGGCCCCGCTGGGCCGCCTGGCGCTGACCCTCCCCCCCGGCCCCGCTGGGCGCCTGGCGCTGACCCTCCCCCCCCGGCCCCCGCTGGGCGCCTGGCGCTGACCCTCCCCCCCGGCCCCGCTGGGCGCCTGGCGCTGACCCTCCCCCCGGCCCCGCTGGGCGCCTGGCGCTGACCCTCCCCTCCGGCCCCGCTGGGCGCCTGGCGCTGCCCCTCCCCTCCGGCCCCGCTGGGCGCCTGGCGCTGACCCTCCCCTCCGGCCCCGCTGGGCGCCTGGCGCTGCCCCTCCCCTCCGGCCCCGCTGGGCGCCTGGCACTGACCCTCCCCTCCGGCAGTGCTGGGGACCCTGGCGGTGACCTACGTGGACGCCATCCGCAGCGGGGCGGTGCCCTGCCTGGAGAGCGCGGTGCTGGCCCTGGCGCAGATGGAGAACTCGGCGGCGGTGGGCGAGGCCGTGGCTGCCTACGAGGGGCTGCTGGAGCGGCGGGCGGCGCTGCCCACGGAGAGCGTGGCGGAGCTGCTGGAGCTGCATGCGCAGTGCGAGCGGGAGGCCCTGCGGGTGTTCATGGCCCGCGCCTTCAAGGACGACGAGCAGCAATACCAGCGGCAGCTGAAGGTACCGGACCCCGCGCTGGGCACCCCCTCCCCCAGCCTGGAACAAGCCAGGGGCCAGGAGCCTGCAAGGGACATCGGCCGCATGCTGGGGCTGGCTGGCTCCGTGGGGCCCAGGACCTTAGGGGCCAGCGGGTCCCATGTCCCCTCTCTCGCAGGACACGCTGGACTCCCGGCGCGTGGAGCTGTGCCGCCGGAACAAGGAGGCCTCCTCGGAGCGGTGCATGGCTGCGCTGAGGGACCTATCGCAGGAGCTGGAGGAGCGGGTCCGCGAGGGGACCTACTCGGTGCCCGGGGGCTACCAGCGGCTCCTGGCCGACCAGCGGGAGATGGCGGAGAGATACCAGCTGGTGCCCGGGAAGGGGCTCATGGTGAATTGGCTCAATCATAGGATCCCAGGGTTGGAAGAGACTTCAGGAGGCATCGAGTCAGCCCCCCTGCCCAAGCAGGACCAGCCCAACTCAACCGTCCCAGCCAGGGCTGTGTCAAGCCAGGACTGAGACACCCCTAGGGATGGAGATTCCACCCTCGCCCTCGGGAACCCAGCCCAGGCCTCCCCCCTGGCTAGGGCAGTCGTTTCTCCTACTATCCAGCCTAGACCTTCCCCTGCACTTGAGCCCATTGCTCCTTGTTCTGCACCCGCCCCCACTGAGAACAGCCTCTCTCTCCATCCTCTCTGGACCCCCCTTCAGGGAGTTGCAGGCTGCTCTCAAATCCCCCCTCACTCTGCTCTCCTGCAGACTCAAACAAACCCAAGTCCCTCAGCCTCTCCTCGTAGGTCACGTGCTCCAGCCCCGCAGCATTTTGGTCGCCCTCGCTGGCCCCTCTCCAATGCGTCCTCATCCTTCCTGTAGGGGGGGCCCAGAACTGGACACAACACTCCAGATGTGGCCTCGCCAGAGCCGAATAAAGGGGCATGATGACATCTCTGGGTCTGCTGGCAACGCTCCTCCTAATGCCCCCCAATATGCCATTGCCTGCTTGGCTACAAGGACACACTGTTGACTCACATCCAGCTTCTCATCCACTGTGACCCGGGGCCTTTTCTGCAGAACTGCTGCTTAGCCAGTCGGTCCCCAGCCTGCACCAATACTCGGGATTCTTCCATCCCACGGGCAGGACTCTGCACTTGTCCTTGTGGAACCTCATCAGATTTCTTGTGGCCCAACCCTCTAATCTGTCCAGCTCACTCTGGACCCTTCCCTGCCCTCCGGCGTATCCACCTCTCCCCCAGCTTAGTGTCATCGCAAACTTGCTGAGTGTGCAACCCATCCCCTCCTCCAGGTCATTCATAAACATATTGAACAAAACCGGCCCTAGAACCGAACCTTGGGGCACTCGGCTAGAAACCGACCGCCATCCTGACATCGAGCTGTTGATCACGACCCATTGGCCCGACCTTCCAGCCAGTTCTCTGTCCATCTTACCGTCCATTTATCCATCCACATTCCCTTAACTTGCTGGCAAGAATATTGTGGGCGGACGTATCAAAAGCCTTGCTAAAGTCAAGGTCTATCACATCCACCGCCTTCCCCACGTCCACAGAGCAGTTACCTCCTCATAGAAGCTAATCGGATTGGTCAGGCACGACTTGCCCTTGGTGAATCCATGTGACTATTCCTGATCACCAGGGCTCGCCGGACCGCGGCAAGCCCCGCTCACCAGCTGCGCTGTCTGGCGGCATGTGCAGATCGTTCTGTGCACGCACCGATTACCCGAACCCGCTCTTCCAGGTTACAATCTACTCACCCTATTATTTGCCGAGCCCTGCTGATCACCTTCCCCTCTTCCAAGTACTTCAAAGTAGATTCCTTGAGGATCCCCTCTGTGATTTTTCTGGGGACTGAGGACGGGCTGACCGGTCTGTAGTTCCCTGGATCGTCCTTCTTCCCTTTTTTGAAGATGAGCCCTACATTTGCCTTTTTCCAGTCACCCGGGATTTCTCCCGATCTCCACGAGTTTTCAAAGATAATAGCCAAAGGCTCCGCAATGACACTTGCCAACTCCCTCAGTACCCTCGGATGCATTAAATCCAGACCCAGGGATCTGTGTACGGTTAGCTTTTCTAAATAGTTCCTAACTTATTCTTTCCCCACCAAGGGCTGCCCGCCTCCTTCCAGGTATGTCTACACTAGCCCCCTAGTTGGAACTAGGAGGCTAATGTCGGCATTCCAAGTTGCAAATCAAGCCCAGGATTTAAATATCCCGAGCTTGATTTGCATCTTCCCAGCCGGTCGCCATTTTTGAAACTGACAAGTCCGGACTAAGGGCCCACATCTACACGCGGCAGGGACCCCGTAGTTCGAAATAAAGCCCTAGTTCCAACTCCCTGTTGTTCCTCCAGGAAGGGGGTTTCACAGGAGTTCGATTTAGGGGCTTTATTTCGAATACCGGGTCCCTGCCACATAGTAGTCTGGGAGCCGACCTTGTCCGTGAATAGAGAGGCAAAGACAGGATGAGTTTACCGGGAAGGTCGATAAAGGGCTTTCAGGTCGGCGCGGGAGCGTCCAGACTAGCGCGCTGAGCCGACAAACAGCTGATCAGCCATTTAAATGTAAATGAAGCTGCGATTATTTAAATCGCGGCTTCATTTCCCTTTGCCAAACAAACAAATCTACATGGCTCCGTAGATGGAGCCATGTAGTGTAGACGTACCCTAAGTTACCTCCCTCATCCAGTAGGGGTCCCACTCTCTGAGTGCCCTGTTACTGCGAACACGCCTGTAGAAACCTTTCTTGTTCCCCTTCACATCCCTTGCCAGCTGCAATCCCACTGGCGCTTTCGCCTTCCTGACAACTCCCCTGAGCAACAGATTTCTACTCTCCCTCGTCGTCAGGCCAAGTTTCCACTTCTTGCCAGCTTCCTTTTTGTGTGTAAGCTCCCAAGGATTTCCCTGTAAGCCAGTCCCGTCTCCTACCATCTTTGCTTTTCTCGCTGCGCGTCGGGATGGCTTCTTCCTGTGCCTTCAATAAGGCTTTAAAATCCCTGCCAGCTCCCTGGACTCCTTTCCCTTCATGTGACGTCCCAGGGGATCCTGCCCATCAGGTCTCTGAGGGAGTCACAGGCTGCTCTTCTGAAGTCCAGGGTGTGTATTTTGCTACTTCCTTTCTTCCTTTGGTCAGGACCCTGAAATCGACCATCTCATGATCACTGGTGTCCAGGCTGTCACCCACCTCCACTTCCCCTACTAGTTCCTCCCTGTTTGTGAGCAGAAGGTGAAGCTGCGCACGGCCCCTGGTCGGATCCTTCAGCCCTTGTACCAAGAAGTTCTCCCCAACATTCCCCAAACACTTCCTGGATTGCCCGTGTGCTGCCGTGTCGGTCTCCCAACAGACGTCAGGGGATTCAAGTCCCCCACGAGAACCAGGCCTGCGATCCGGAAGCTTTGCCAGTTGTCCGAAGAAAACCTCGTCTCCCTCGTCCGCCTGGTCCGGGTGCCTGTAGCAGACACCAAGCACAGCATCGCGGCTCCTGTCTGCCCCTCTGAACGTAGCCAGAGACTCCACAGGCTTCTCCTCCCTCTACATACTGGAGCTGGGGAGCAATCGCGCTGCTCCCTGACACAGGGCAACTCCTCTCCCTCCCTCCCCCGCCCGGCTCCCGAGCAGGGGACACCCCTCCGAGAGCGCCCCAGCATGCGCGGCGTCCCGCCCAGGCAATAGCACTGGCAGGAGCCGTCCCAGATGTGGAGCGCAGGGGGCTCTGCTGGATGGGAGCAGGGCCTGGGAGCCAGGACTCCTGGTTCTGTCTAGGGCTGGGGCTTTGCAGTGCCCCTAAGGAGGGGGTGTGGCCCCCATGATCTGTAGGGGGTGGGGGAGGGGGAGGCAGGAGGGGCTCTGGGGGCCAGGCGGGAGGGGCTGTGGGAGGCAGGGAGCAGGCAGGAGGGGCTGTGGGGGGCAGGAGCAGGCGGGAGGGGCTGCGGGGGGCAGGGAGCAGGCAGGAGGGGCTGTGGGGGGCAGGCAGGAGGAGCTGTGGGGGGCACGGAGCAGGTGGGAGGGGCTATGGGGGGCAGGTGGGAGGGGCTGCGGGGGGCAGGCGGGAGGGGCTGTGGGGGCAGGGGGGCAGGCGGGAGGGGGCTGCGGGGGGCAGAGGGCAGGCGGGAGGGGCTGTGGGGGCAGGCGGGAGGGGCTGTGGGGGCAGGGGGCAGGCAGGAGGGGCTGCGGGGGGGCAGGCGGGAGGGGCTGTGGGGGCAGGGGGCAGGCGGGAGGGGCTGTGGACCCGGCTCACCCCCTCTCTCCCCGGTGCCCCAGGCGGCCGAGATGCTGCAGCAGTTCCTGAAGTCCAAGGAGACGGTGGCCCAGGCTGTGCTGCAGACGGACCAGAGCCTGACGGACAGACAGAAGGAGATCGAAGGTGACTGCAGCGGGGGGCCCCTAGCGCGTGTCCCCCCCTTGGGTCTGTGGGTCTGCTGACCCCTTGGCCAGAGACTCACCCCCGGTCCCCTCGGCCCCACAGGCCCAGGGCTCTGCAGGGGAGGGGCCCGTGCCCTCGCAGGCCTGGCGCCCCCAGTGCATCTATTAGTGCAACCAGCATGCAAGCTGCTTGCACCCAATAGTGTGACTAATGTGATTAGTGCACACACTAATGTGACTGCATGCCAGTTGCACTAGTGCAACTGGCATGCAGCCTGCTTGTGCGTACTAGTGCGAGTGGCAGGCTACTGCTTGCACCCACTAGTGTGACTGGCACACAAGCTGCTTGTGCACAGTAGTGTGACTGGCATGTGACCTGCTTACACACACTAGTGCGACCGGCATGCGAGCTGCCTGCACACACTAGTGCGACTGGCATGTGAGCTGCCTGCACACACTAGTGCGACCGGCATGCGAGCTGCCTGCACACACTAGTGCAACTGGCATGCAGCCTGCTTGTGCGTACTAGTGTGAGTGGCAGGCTACTGCTTGCACCCACTAGTGTGACTGGCACACAAGCTGCTTGTGCACAGTAGTGTGACTGGCATGTGACCTGCTTACACACACTAGTGCGACCGGCATGCGAGCTGCTGCACACACTAGTGCGACTGGCATGCGAGCTGCCTGCACACACTAGTGCGACCGGCATGCGAACTGCCTGCACACACTAGTGCGACCAGCATGCGAGCTGCCTGCACACACTAGTGCGACGCGCATGCGAGCTGCCTGCACACACTAGTGCGACCGGCATGCGAGCTGCCTGCACACACTAGTGCGACCGGCATGTGAGCTGCCTGCACACACTAGTGCGACCGGCATGCGAGCTGCCTGCACACACTAGTGCGACTGGGGGCAGCACTGATGAGTCCGATATCCTCCCCAGTGGCCAGGGCTGGGGGCAGCAAAGCCAAAGGGGCTGGCTGGGTCGGGTGCTGGGTTCCACGAGGAGCAGCCCAACATGCTGCTCTCACGGGTGCGGCTCCCAGCAGCTCCCTGGCTCTGTCTGTGGGTGGAAACGTCTGAGCCGGGCTCGACCCCAGCGCCCCCCCCCCCAGGCCTAGGACTCCAAGCCCAGACACGCGGGGACCAGCCCCAGGGCTCCGGCGCCGCAGATCCGGGGGGGGGCCCGTGAGCCCAGGCCCCCCCGAGCCCTCTGGCCCTGACCGTGTGCCCCCAGCGGAGCGGGCGCGGGCCGAGGCGGCCGAGCGGGAGGCGCAGCTGCGCCAGGAGCTGCAGGCCAGGACGGAGCAGCTGCTGCAGGACCAGGAGCGCAGCCACCAGGAGCACGTCCAGCAGCTCACGGCCAAGATGGAGCAGGAGCGCGGGCAGCTGCTGGCCGAGCAGGAGCGAGCGCTGGCCCTGAAACTGCAGGTACCAGCCCCCCCGGGCAGCTGGGACCGGACCCCCGGGTTCTCTGCCAGCCCTGGGAGGGGAGGGGAGGGGGGTTGGGGGGCGGGGGAGCCCGGACTCCTGGGTTCTCTGCCAGCCCTGGGAGGGGAGGGGGGCTGGGGGGCGGGGAGCCCGGACTCCTGGGTTCTCTGCCAGCCCTGGGAGGGGAGGGGGGCTGGGGGGTTGGGGGGCGGGGGAGACCAGACTCCCGGGTTCTCTGCCAGCCCGGGGGAGGGGAGGGGGGTTGGGGGGCGGGGAGCCCGGACTCCTGGGTTCTCTGCCAGCCCTGGGAGGGGAGGGGGGGCTGGGGGGTTGGGGGGCGGGGAGCCCGGACTCCTGGGTTCTCTGCCAGCCCTGGGAGGGGGAGGGGGGCTGGGGCATTGGGGGGGGGCAGGGAGCCCGGACCCCTGGGTTCTCTGCCAGCCCTGGGAGGGGAGGGGGGGCTGGGGGGTTGGGGGGGGCGGGGAGCCTGGACCCCTGGGTTCTCTGCCAGCCCTGGGAGGGGAGGGGGCCTGGTGGGTTGGGGGGCGGGGAGCCCGGACTCCTGGGTTCTCTGCCAGCCCTGGGAGGGGAGGGCGGCTGGGGGGTTGGGGGGGGCGGGGAGCCCGGACTCCTGGGTTCTCTGCCAGCCCTGGGAGGGGAGGGGGCCTGGTGGGTTGGGGGACGGGGAGCCCGGACTCCTGGGTTCTCTGCCAGCCCTGGGAGGGGAGGAGGGCTGGGGGCCTGGGAGGGGAGGGGAGGGGGCAGGACCCAGGACTGCCGGGTTCACTCCCAGCTCTGCCCCCCGCCCCCGTGGCGCTAACCCTCGGCTCTGCCCCCAGGAGCAGGCGCAGCTGCTGCGCGAGGGCTTCCAGGGGGAGGCAGCGCAGCTGCGGCAGCAGATCCAGAACCTGAGTTGGGCCATGAGCCAGCCCCGGAGCCCCGACTGCGTCGTCCTGTGAGGGTGGAGCGCGCGGCTGCGGGCCGGGGCCGTTCGGGGGTCTCTGCGCCACTGGCCGGCGGGACGGGCCGGTGCCCTTGCGTTGCTCCGGGTCTCTCCGCCCCCAGCCCTGCTGCTGGCCCCGCGCTGTCCCTGGGGTCTCAGCTGCCGGGGGCCTGGCGAGTTATTGTAGGGTCTCCCCCGGCAGGGGGGTGGGCTGAGGAGGAGGCTTGGCAGAGTCCTCGCACCGGCCTAATAAACACGGATTTTAACGCCACCCGACGCCTGGTGGGTTGGGGGGGGCGACCCCAGGGGGCTTCTCCCTGCAGTGATTCCTGGCCCCCCGGCCCAGAGAGCAGGGCGAGCCGCCAGGAGCCCCGTGGGGTCTCGGGGGAAGGGCTGCTCCCCACGGCCGGGGCGGGGCTGGGGCTGGCGATAAGTAAACCCCGAAACCCGGCCGGCTGCAGGCTGTGGGACTGGACCGTGGCCAGACGAGGCCACGGCCTAGGAGCACTGGGGGGGGGGCAGTGACCTAGGCCTAGCCCCACGGGTTTAGGAGCGCTGGGGGGGGCAGTGACCTAGGCCTAGCCACACGGGTTTAGGAGCGCTGGGGGGGCAGTGACCTAGCCTAGCCCCACGGGTTTAGGAGCTGGGGGGGGCAGTGACCTAGGCCTAGCCCCACGGGTTTAGGAGCACTGGGGGGGGGGCAGTGACCTAGGCCTAGCCCCACGGGTTTAGGAGCGCTGGGGGGGCAGTGACCTAGGCCTAGCCCCACGGGTTTAGGAGCGCTGGGGGGGGCAGTGACCTAGGCCTAGCCCCATGGGTTTAGGAGCGCTGGGGGGACAGTGACCTAGGCCTAGCCCCACAGGTTTAGGAGCGCTGGGGGGACAGTGACCTAGGCCTAGCCCCACGGGTTTAGGAGCACTGGGGGACAGTGACCTAGGCCTAGCCCCACGGGTTTAGGAGCGCTGGGGGACAGTGACCTAGACCTAGCCCCACGGGTTTAGGAGCGCTGGGGGGCAGTGACCTAGGCCTAGCCCCACGGGTTTAGGAGCGCTGGGGGGCAGTGACCTAGGCCTAGCCCCATGGGTTTAGGAGCGCTGGGGGGGGCAGTGACCTAGGCCTAGCCCCACGGGTTTAGGAGCGCTGGGGGGGGGCAGTGACCTAGGCCTAGCCCCACGGGTTTAGGAGCGCTGGGGGGGGCAGTGACCTAGGCCTAGCCACACGGGTTTAGGAGCGCTGGGGGGGGCAGTGACGTAGGCCTAGCCCCACGGGTTTAGGAGCGCTGGGGGGGCAGTGACCTAGGCCTAGCCCCACGGGTTTAGGAGCGCTGGGGGGGCAGTGACCTAGGCCTAGCCCCACGGGTTTATGAGCGCTGGGGGGGGCAGTGACCTAGGCCTAGCCCCACGGGTTTAGGAGCTGGGGGGGCAGTGACCTAGGCCTAGCCCCACGGGTTTTAGGAGCGCTGGGGGGGCAGTGACCTAGGCCTAGCCCCATGGGTTTAGGAGCGCTGGGGGGGGCAGTGACCTAGGCCTAGCCCCACGGGTTTAGGAGCGCTGGGGGGCAGTGACCTAGGCCTAGCCCCACGGGTTTAGGAGCACGGGGGGGCGGTGACCTAGGCCTAGCCCCACGGGTTTAGGAGCTGGGGGGGCAGTGACCTAGGCCTAGCCCCACGGGTTTAGGAGCGCTGGGGGGCAGTGACCTAGGCCTAGCCCCACGGGTTTAGGAGCGCTGGGGGGGGCAGTGACCTAGGCCTAGCCCCACGGGTTTTGGGAGCGCTGGGGGGGGCAGTGACCTAGGCCTAGCCCCACGGGTTTAGGAGCGCTGGGGGGGGGGTGACTTAGTGTCACGGCTCCCAGGTCCTGCCCACACTTGGCCCCTCGGCTCCCTGGGCAGGACCCCCCCAGCGCGACGGCCCCTTCTCGGGGGGCCCAGCCCGGCGGCAGGGAGACGGCCCTTTCCCGGGGCCACTCCAGTGCGGCGACCCTCTCTTGGGGGGCCGCTCACCTGGGGGGCTGCCCCTCTGCATCTGGGACGCTGCCTCTCAGGCTCCAGCCGCCTGCCTCCGCCGTGAGCCCCCTCGGGGGGGCCTCCCCCTGGACCCCGGGGCCTCCCCTCCCAAGGGCCTAGCCCAGCCTGTTCCCAGCCCCACAGCAGGGTGATGGGGCTTTGAACCCAGCAACGGATCCCTCAGGCCTGACTCTGCCCTGCATCCCGGGGGCTCTGCCTGCCCCGTCCCCCAAAAACAGCCCCCGTCTCCCAGCAGAGCCTCCAGTACCCCCCAACAGCCCCTCCCCGGCTGGTGTCTCCCCAGGTAACGGGGGCGCCCGGGCCCCTCCCCCCCCTCCCCTCTGGGACCAGCTGGGCCGGGCGCTGGGTCCCCTCAGCCCCTTGTCTGTTTGGCGGGGCGCCCGGGCCCCTCCCCTCCCCTCCCCTCCCCTCCCCTCCCCTCTGGGACCAGCTGGGCCGGGCGCTGGGTCCCCTCAGCCCCTTGTCTGTCTGGCGGGGCGGCCGTGGGCCCTGAGCAGGCCGGGGGCACCAGACGCCGGCTCCAGTTCCGGGCTGGTCCCTGCAACAACCCCCCCTTGTCACATTAAACAGCAACATCCGGGCCCTGAGCCCCCTGTGTGCGACCCCCCTTTGGGCCCCACAACTCCCCTTCCTCTCCCCCTCCAGACCGGTCTGAGGGGGTCGCTCCGCCAGGGGCCTGGGGCCGGCTGGGACACTGGCGCCCCCTTGGCACGGACCCTCCCAGGCTCCATCTCAGCCGCTCGGCCTCGGCCCCTGGGCCCGGTGCAGCCAGGTCTGGGGAGGGGTCGGCCGCCCTGGGAGAGGCCCCCCCACGGGCAGGGCTGCAGCGTTAAGGGCCCCTGGGGCCGAGGCATCGGGTACGCGCGGAACCTGGAGATGGCGCTGACTTTCCGAAAGTCGAGACGGAGCCTCCTGAAGATTCTCCCCGGGGGGTCACCGTCTGACCCGGCTCGGACATGGCCCAGCCCCCGGAGAAGGGTATTAGATCTGGGCCAGTCTCAGGCCAACGCGGGAGTCAGCCCGCCCATTATCTCCTCGCTCACCCCTTGCACAATTCGTGGGACCCTCGCACGGGGGGAGATTTCACATCCCCGTGCATGCACTGGAGGTGCAGCTCTCCCTCCGTCACCGTGGCGGCAGGGGTGACTCCCTTGTGAACGAGGGTCTGGCCACAGCCCCAGTCCAGGAGGGCTCCCGCTGGCTTGCACCCCTCCTGCATGACGAGGCGGACCAGGCGGACGAGGCTTTCCCCCACGCGGCCACGTGACAGACACGGCCCCAATCCGTGTGGGCAGGCCCGCAGGACCCTCGGGGGGGGGGGGGGGCAAGGCCGGCATTCCCACGGCGCCGGGCGGGGCCCTCGAGGGGGGGCAAGGCCGGCATTCCCACGGCGCCGGGCGGGACCCTCGGGGGGGGGCAAGGCCGGCATTCCCACGGCGCCGGGCGGGGCCCTCGGGAACTCCCCGGGCGAAAGGCCAGCCTGGGCGCTGGGTGCCACCCTTGCTTTCTGAGGGGCCTGCGTCAGCCCCTGGGGGCTCCTGGATTGGGGACGAGGCAGCGGCGCTGAGGCTGGAGCCCTTGGTACCCAGAGCAAGGGGGCTCTCGGCGGCCAGCACGTCCTGCGTCCGTGTGGGCGCTTCCGGGAGGGCTGTCGGGCGGCGCTGGAGGACCCAGGCCCGGCGCGAGACGGAGCAGCTGGGGAAATTGTTCTCATGCGACTTGCTGTACGATTGTGAAGGCCAGGACTAGACCAGAGTTTAGAGACGCTAGATCATTTCCTGGAGGTTCGGTCCATAAAAGGCCAGTAGCCGGGGGATAAAATTGTGTGCTTGGTCACTGTGTCAGAGGCTGGAGAGGGATGGCAGGAGACAAATCGCTTGGTCATTGTCTTCGGTCCCCCCCTCCGGGGCACCTGGCGCTGGCCTCTGGGCAGACAGGACACTGGGCGAGATGGACCTTGGTCTGCCCCAGTCCGGCCGTTCTCATGTTCTTGTGATTTCCTCCGGCAACTTCTGCTCTGGCTGCACCAGCGTCGGCAGAGGCTTTTGAGCTGCCGGGCCACAGCCCGAGGCGGGCGCCTGGAGGGTAGGTCGCGGACTGGAGCCCTGGTGGGTTTCGGGCGAGATCTCCAGGACGTTTGGGTTGGCCGCCTTCACTTGCCCATAGTCCTGAGCCGTGTGCGAGCAGGCGACAGGGTCTCCTGTGGTGCCGGAGGCTGATCCTGGCAGAAACCACCAGGGTGGGAGACCTCCTGGACTACGCCGGGGGGCTGGGTGGGCCCCTGAGCGCTCGCTCAGCGCGTGGGGCTCTCCACCCCCGAACCCCCTGCGCCTACTCCAGGAGGTGAAGGCGGCTTTGCCGCGGCGCGCTCTCAACTTCCTGCAGCGAGCCCTACAAGAGGGGACGCCCAGCCCCCCCCTGCAAGCCCCCGGCCCTTGTTATCGGGCCCCTGTTCTGCGGCCCCCCCGACTTCTCCACCTCTGGACCCCCAGCCGGCTGCCAGATTTGCAGCTAATCTGCTGCCGCGCCGCGCCCAGGGAGCAGGCACACCTCGTGCTCCATTCGCCACGTTTCCTCCCCTCGTGTCCCGCCCCGGCACCAAGCGGCAGGACCATCGGATCTGGGGATTCTGCCCATCAGATCTCTGGGGGAGTCAAAATCTGCTTGTTTGAAGTCCAGGGTGTGTATTTACTGCTCTCTTTTCTTCCTTTGGTCAGGACCCTGAAATCGACCATCTCATGATCACTGGTGTCCAGGCTGTCACCCACCTCCACTTCCCCTACTAGTTCCTCCCTGTTTGTGAGCAGAAGGTGAAGCTGCGCACGGCCCCTGGTCGGATCCTTCAGCCCTTGTACCAAGAAGTTCTCCCCAACATTCTCCAAACACTTCCGGGATTGCCCGTGTGCTGCCGTGTTGGTCTCCCAACAGGTGTCAGGAAATGTGTCCCCGTGTGCCTGTGTCCTCTTGCCCCCGTGTCCCTGTGTCCTCGTGTCCCCATATGTCTGTGTGCCAGTGCCTTGTATGCCCGTGTCCCTGTGGTCCCGTGGCCCCGTGTCCCGTTGGGGGGGTCGTGGGGGTGCCTCGCTGTGGAGACCCGGGACGGGGCTCACTGGGGGGTGCTGGGATCCCAGGAGACCAAGGCTGGTGGGTTCGTGCTTCACCTGGGGATGGAAGATTTGCGGGGGGGGGGGAACTGAGTCGAGGGTCGGGCAGAGGCTGGATCTGAGCTTGGAACCCCCCCGCACTGGGCTCAGCTCTGCCCCTAAGCAGCGGGCAGGGCGCCCTTGCACCGGGCCGCTGTGCTGTGTGTCATGGCCCCTGCACTGCCCGCGGCTGCCTCGGCGCGGGGAAACCCGGCGTGACCAGCCCGGCCTTAAACACCCCGGAGACCCGCCCCCCGCCTCCCCCTCCCCCGCCTCATTTCCCGGAATCGGCCCGGGCGCCGGCTGCTGCTTTCGGTTTCCAGCCGCCCGGCCCAGCGCGTCCCCCGCCCAGTCCCCCCCGCGCCCGGAGCCCGGACCTGGGCGCCCTGCCTCCTCCCGCCGGAGCCGCTTCGTCCCCCGCCGCTCCCGGACTGGCCGGGCTGCCCCGAGCCGGAGAGACGCGGCCCCGCTGAGCGACCAGCCCCGGTAAGCGACCCTGGTCCCAGCTCCCCTCTAACCGCTGCACCCCACTGCCCTCCCGGAGCCAGGAGAGATCCCCCTGTAACCACTGCACCCCACTGCCCTCCCGGAGCCGGGAGAGATCCCCCTGTAACCACTGCACCCCACTGCCCCCCCGGAGCCAGGAGAGATCCCCCTGTAACCGCTGCACCCCACTGCCCTCCCGGAGCCAGGAGAGATCCCCCTGTAACCACTGCACCCCACTGCCCTCCCGGAGCCAGGAGAGATCCCCCTGTAACCGCTGCACCCCACTGCCCTCCCGGAGCTAGGAGAGATCCCCCTGTAACCACTGCACCCCACTGCCCTCCCGGAGCCGGGAGAGATCCCCCTGTAACCGCCGCACCCCACTGCCCTCCCGGAGCCAGGAGAGATCCCCCTGTAACCGCTGCACCCCACTGCCCTCCCGGAGCCAGGAGAGATCCCCCTGTAACCGCTGCACCCCACTGCCCTCCCGGAGCCAGGAGAGATCCCCCTCTAACCGCTGCACCTCACTGCCCTCCCGGAGCCGGGAGAGATCCCCCTGTAACCGCTGCACCCCCACTGCCCTCCCGGAGCCAGGAGAGATCCCCCTCTAACCGCTGCACCTCACTGCCCTCCCGGAGCCGGGAGAGATCCCCCTGTAACCACTGCACCCCACTGCCCTCCCGGAGCCAGGAGAGATCCCCCTGTAACCGCTGCACCCCACTGCCCTCCCGAAGCCGGGAGAGATCCCCCTTCTAACCGCTGCACCCCACTGCCCTCCCGGAGCCAGGAGAGATCCCCCTCTAACCGCTGCACCCCACTGCCCTCCCGGAGCCAGGAGAGATCCCCCTGTAACCGCTGCACCCCACTGCCCTCCCGGAGCCAGGAGAGATCCCCTTCTAACCGCTGCACCCCACTGCCCTCCCGGAGCCAGGAGAGATCCCCCTGTAACCACTGCACCTCACTGCCCTCCCGGAGCCGGGAGAAATCCCCCTCTAACCGCTGCACCCCACTGTCCTCCCGGAGCCAGGAGAGATCCCCCTCTAATCGCTGCACCCCACTGCCCTCCCGGAGCCGGGAGAGATCCCCCTCTAACCGCTGCACCCCACTGCCCTCCCGGAGCCAGGAGAGATCCCCCTCTAACCGCTGCACCCCACTGCCCTCCCGGACCCAGGAGGGAAGCCAGGAGTCTTGGTGCCCAGCTCCCCTGTAACCACTGCACCCCACTGCTCTCCCGGAGCCAGGAGAGATCCTCCTGTAACCGCTGCACCCCACTGCTCTCCCGGAGCCGGGAGGGATCCCCCTCTAACCACTGCACCCCACTGCCCTCCCGGAGCCAGGAGAGATCCTCCTGTAACCGCTGCACCCCACTGCCCTCCCGTAGCCGGGAGAGTTCCCCCTCTAACCACTGCACCCCACTGCCCTCCCGGAGCCAGGAGAGATCCTCCTGTAACCGCTGCACCCCACTGCCCTCCCGGAGCCGGGAGGGATCCCCCTCTAACCACTGCACCCTACTGCTCTCCCAGAGCCGGGAGGGATCCCCCTCTAACCACTGCACCCCACTGCCCTCCCGGAGCCGGGAGGGATCCCCCTCTAACCACTGCACCCTACTGCTCTCCCAGAGCCGGGAGGGATCCCCCTCTAACCGCTGCACCCCACTGCCCTCCCGGAGCCGGGAGAGATCCCCCTCTAACCGCTGCACCCCACTGCCCTCCCGGAGCCAGGAGAGATCCCCCTCTAACCGCTGCACCCCACTGCCCTCCCGGAGCCAGGAGCGACCCAGTAATCCAGGTTCCTGGCTCCCCTCTAACCACTGCACCCCACTGCTCTCCTGGAGGTGGGGGACAACCCAGCTGTCCTGGCTCCAGGGCCGTCTCGCCCTCGTGGCTCCGTTGGCGTCCTCGATGCCCAGGCCCGCGGGCGGCGGGCGGCTCCCTGCCTCTGGGGGCGGGACGGGCACCGGCTGGGGCTGGCTGTTCCGCCCGCTCCCTGCCGGCCTCGGGGCGTTTCCACGGGGCCTGGCGGGGCTTGGACTCCAGCTCTGACCCCCGTTCCCCGTGCAGGGTCCCCGCTGCTCGTGCCGCCATGGAGGGGCCCGTGTGCCTGGTGGGGAACGGGGCGGACGGGGAGCTGCAGGTGAACCCCGCGGCGCTGGCCATCCTGCGCCCCATCGCCCAGCCCGTGGTGGTGGTGTCCATCGTGGGGCTGTACCGCACCGGCAAGTCCTACCTCATGAACCGCCTGGCCGGCCAGCAGCGAGGTGAGCGCCTCCCACCCCTCCCCGGGGAGCCAGGGGGCCGGGGCGCCCGGCGCTGGGTCTCACCCGCCTCTGCCCCCAGGCTTCTCGCTGGGCGCCACGGTGCAGTCGCACACCAAGGGCATCTGGATGTGGGTCCTGCCCCACCCCCGCCGGGCCGGCCACGCCCTGGTGCTGCTGGACACCGAGGGGCTGGGCGACGTGGAGAAGGTGAGTGGGGGGGGGGGCTGGAGGAAGGGGCCCTGCAGCCCCTGCCCGGGGACAGATTCCCAGCCCCCAAGGCCAGGGGGAGGGCCCCGCCCTGCACCCCTGCAGAGTCCCTGCTTGGGCAGCCCCCTCCTGCCCTGGGCCGGGCGCCTGTCTCAGATCCGACCCCTCCGTGCCCAGGGCGACACCAAGAACGACACGTGGATCTTCTCCCTGGCCGTGCTGCTCAGCAGCACCCTGGTCTACAACAGCAAAGGGACCATCGACCAGTACGCCCTGGACCAGCTGCAGTATCCTTGCTGGAGGGGGTCACGGGCTGTGGGTCTGGGGGGCGTTCCCGGGGCGGGGCCGAGAGTCCTGGGGACTGTGGGGCTGGTACCCCTGTTCCCTCTCATGTTCCCATCCACGTGTGGAATAACTGTTGTGACGTGCACCGAGGCCGGGGCGGACGTGCACCACCGGGAGAAACACAAACCCAGCCGTGGGCGCACGGCTAATCACCCGGGCGGCAGGGGACTCGCTCCTGGGCGGCCGCACCAGCTCGCAGGGAACCCTGGAGGGAGCCCCCCGTTCAGTCCCACGGGTGGGAGGGCCCAGGTCTGGCCCCAGTTTGAGTCCTCAGCCCCCGGCCCAGCTTCGTGTCGGAGCTGACGGACCACATCAAGGTGAAGGCGCAGGCCGGGGACGAGGGGGAGGACACGGAGTTCGTCCGCTTCTTCCCCGGCTTCGTCTGGGCCGTGCGGGATTTCACGCTGGCGCTGGAGATCGACGGGCAGCAGGTGACGGAGGATCAGTACCTGGAGCACGCGCTGGCCCTGAAGAAAGGTGAGTTGGGGTGCGGTGGTACGTCGGGGTTCCCCCACCTCCTGCACCCCCTAGTGGCACGAACAGACTCCCCCAGCCAGTAGAACAGAGGGAGTTTATCACTTCTCCCGGGCACAGCCCAGCACAGATGTAATGTGGTTCCAGGGCAGGCCTAGGATGCCTCAGCCCCCTTGAGATGGGGGAGCCTGGGCCCCTAAATCCCAGCCCCTTGCTTAGGCTGCTTCCTTCATCATTCCCGACAGAAACTACCCAACTCTCCTCCAGCGCTGCCCCCCAGCCAGGGGTGACCTCCGCTCCTTCCTTTGTCTCTCCCCCTGGGAGGTAACTGGTCGGACAGGTTGGGAGCCCCTTGCATAATGACTCATCCCCTGTCCTGCTGGGCCGTGCTACAAACAGCCCCCAGCGGAGGTCCCCCACAGCCCCAGCCTAGCAACCAGCAAGGTACCAACACTAGGTCACACGGAGTCCCCTCACGGCTCCCCCACCTCCGATCAGAGCCATGGGCCCATCTACCCCGGCGTCCTGCCTGCCGCCCCTGGGAATGGAGCCCCACCCACTCTACAAACACCTGCCCCAGGGAGCCAGCGCTGGAGGAGCCACGTGATGGATCTAAGCAGATGGGACGTGCCCAGAGCATGGGGCCCATCCTGGGCAAGGTCGCCCGACTGGCGCCGGAGCGATCCCTGGCAGGGGCGAAGGGAGCGTCTGCCAGCGGCTCCGAGCGCTGCACCCGCCGCCGGCTCCCAGCTCCGGTGAGGCCCCAGCTCCCAAGGGGCCGGCCCACACGTGGGGTGGGGAACGCCGCGGGGCAGGCGCCGTTTCGCAGGCTGGGGGGTTCTTTGTCCAAACGCGCGTGAACCGGCTGCTGCCGACGCTCGTGTCCCCGGCGCCCGAGCGGGGCCTTTCCAGCTCTCCAGTGCGCCGGAGCCTTTCGCGCTGCACCGGGCGGAGCTGAGCCCCCGGGCGCTGGGACCGGCCCGGCCCCAGGGCTGTTCCGTGCCCAGGCGGCTCTAGCCCGTCCCCTTGGCTCCCCGCAGGCGCGGGCCGGAAGGTGATGGAGTACAACCTGCCGCGGCAGTGCATCTGCAACTTCTTCCCCACCCGCAAGTGCTTCCTCTTCGTCCAGCCGGCGGCGGGGCAGGACATGGGCCGCCTGGACTCGCTGCCCCCCAGCGCCCTGGACCCGCGCTTCCTGGAGCAGACCCGCCGCTTCTGCGACTACGTCTTCCAGCACGCCCAGGCCAAGACGCTGAAAGGCGGGATCCCGCTCGACGGACACAGTACGTCCCGGCCACGCCGACAGACCCCGGCCCAGGGCTGAGCCGGGGGCCCGGGCCGGGGGGGCATTACCCTGCGCACGGGGGCTGTTTGCAGAGAGCAGGGGGCAGGTGTGGGGCCATGGAGCCACCTGTGGGGCAGGGAGGCCCTGGGGCCTGGGTCTCTCCCTTTGGCCTGTCTGGTGGCTGCCCCCTTGCCCGGCACAGCAGGGGTGGGACCGGAGCCCCCAGAGCCGGGAGCAGGAGCTGTTACCCCTGGAGCTAGAGAGACGAGGGTCCCCTCGCTCAGGTGCCCTGTGGATGGGCAAGGGGCACCTGTAACACGCCCACCACACACCTGCCACACACCCGCAACACCCATCACACACCCATCATCCTCCCTTCACACCTGCCTCACACCCACAACACCCATCGCACACCCATCATCCTCCCTTCACACCTGCCTCACACCCGCAACACCCATCGCACACCCATCATCCTCCCTTAACACACCTGCCTCACACCCGCAACACCCATCACACACCCGTCATCCTCCCTTCACACCTGCCTCACACCCGCAACACCCATCACACACCCATCATCCTCCCTTCACACCTGCCTCACACCCACAACACCCATCGCACACCCATCATCCTCCCTTCACACCTGCAACACACCCACAACACCCATCGCACACCCATCATCCTCCCTTCACACCTGCAACACACCCACAACACCCATCGCACACCCATCATCCTCCCTTCACACCTGCCACACACCCACAACACCCATCACACACCCATCATCCTCCCTTCACACCTGCCTCACACCCACAACACCCATCGCACACCCATCATCCTCCCTTCACACACCTGCAACACACCCACAACACCCATCACACACCCATCATCCTCCCTTCACACACCTGCAACACACCCACAACACCCATCACACACCCATCATCCTCCCTTAACACACCTGCCTCACACCCACAACACCCATCACACACCCATCATCCTCCCTTCACACACCTGCAACACACCCACAACACCCATCACACACCCATCATCCTCCCATAACACACCTGCAACACACCCACAACACCCATCACACACCCATCATCCTCCCTTCACACCTGCCTCACACCACAACACCCATCACACACCCATCATCCTCCCTTCACACCTGCAACACACCCACAACACCCATCGCACACCCATCATCCTCCCTTCACACCTGCCACACACCCACAACACCCATCACACACCCATCATCCTCCCTTCACACCTGCCTCACACCCACAACACCCATCACACACCCATCATCCTCCCTTCACACCTGCCACACACCCGCAACACCCATCGCACACCCATCATCCTCCTTTAACACACCTGCCTCACACCCACAACACCCATCACACAGCCATCATCCTCCCTTAACACACCTGCCACACACCCATCACACACCCATCGCACACCCATCATCCTCCCTTAACACACCTGCCTCACACCCACAACACCCATCACACCCCCATCATCCTCCCTTAACACACCTGCCACGCACCCACAACACCCATCACACCCCCATCATCCTCCCTTAACACACCTGCCTCACACCCGCAACACCCATCACACACCCATCATCCTCCCATAACACACCTGCCACACACCCACAACACCCATCACACCCCCATCATCCTTCCTTAACACACCTGCCTCACACCCACAACACCCATCGCACACCCATCATCCTCCCATAACACACCTGCCTCATACCCTCACACACCCACAACACCCATCGCACACCCATCATTCTCCCATAATACACCTGCCTCACACCCTCACACACCCACAACACCCATCACACACCCATCATCCTCCCTTAACACACCTGCCACACACCCACAACACCCATCGCACACCCATCATCCTCCCATAACACACCTGCCTCACACCCTCACACACCCACAACACCCATCACACACCCATCATTCTCCCATAACACACCTGCCACACACCCACAACACCCATCGCACACCCATCATCCTCCCATAACACACCTGCCTCACACCCTCACACACCCACAACACCCATCACACACCCATCATCCTCCCTTAACACACCTGCCAGACACCCACAACACCCATCGCACACCCATCATCCTCCCATAACACACCTGCCACACACCCTCACACACTGAGCTGTGGCTGCAGCAGCCTTGTAGCGGGGCTGGAAACGGGGTTCTCCAGCATTTTGGGTCCTCCTGCGCCCGGCGTCGGATTGGGACGGGCGAGGCTCCCGCCCGGGCGGTCTGCGGGTGAAGGGCCCGGCCGCGGCCCGGCTCAGAGGATGCTCGTTCCCAGCCGCTGGTGGTTCGAATCCCGGACGGGCCCCGTTGGGCTGGGGTCTCCCGAGCTACAAGCAGGAGCCGCCCAGCCCCTGGGGGTCGACACGCTCCCCACGGGGCGCCAGGCGCTGTGCAGACGCATCGTCCCCTCCCCCCAGGGTTCAGCTCCTTGGTGCAGAGCTACGTGGACACCATCCGCAGCGGGCGGGTGCCCTGCCTGGACAACGCGGTGACGGCCTTGGCCGCCATCGAGAACGAGGGGGCGCTCCAGGACGCGCTGGCGCACTACGAGGCCGGGATGGTGGCGCTGCCGCTGCCGGCCGGGCTGGGCGAGCTCTCGGAGGCGCACGGGGCGTGCGAGGCGGGCGCCCTGCAGCTCTTCATGCAGCGCTCCTTCAAGGACGAGGGCCAGGCCTTCCAGAAGCGGCTGGTGGTAGGTGGGGGCGTCCCGGCCAGGGCAGTGCTGCTGGGGGGATCTGCACCCAGGGGCTCGCTGGGCACCCGTGGGGGGCAGGGCCCTTTGTGCCGCTTGCTGCACGGGTACCGGCCAATCCCGGGTGACCTGACTGGTCTGTAGACCCTTGGCTCTCCCATCCCCCGACGGGCCACGGAGCCCTTGGCTCTCCCATCCCTCGACGAGCCACGGAGCCCTTGGCTCTCCCATCCCCCGACGGGCCACGGAGCCCTTGGCTTTCCCATCCCCCGACGGGCCACGGAGCCCTTGGCTCTCCCATCCCCCGACGGGCCACGGAGCCCTTGGCTTTCCCATCCCCCGATGGGCCACGGAGCCCTTGGCTCTTCCATCCCCCGACGGGCCACGGAGCCCTTGGCTCTCCTATCCCCCGACGGGCCACGGAGCCCTTGGCTCTCCCATCCCCCGACGGGCCACGGAGCCCTTGGCTCTCCCATCCCCCGACGGGCCACGGAGCCCTTGGCTCTCCCATCCCCCGACGGGCCAGGGAGCCCTTGGCTCTCCCATCCCCCGACGGGCCAGGGAGCCCTTGGCTCTCCCATCCCCCGACGGGCCAGGGAGCCCTTGGCTCTCCCATCCCCCGACGGGCCACGGAGCCCTTGGCTCTCCCATCCCCCGACGGGCCACGGAGCCCTTGGCTCTCCCATCGCCCGACGGGCCACAGAGCCCTTGGCTCTCCCATCCCTTGATGCTCCAGTGGTCTCCGGCCAGGTGCAGGCCCCAGCCAGAGGAGGCAAGAGGGCTCCGGAGCCCAGCCTGGCTCGGCTCTGCAATGACCTTTCTCCCGTTCCCTGCCCAGGCCGGGCTATCGGAGCGCTACGCAGAGATCCTGGCCAACAACGAGGCCGTGTCGGAGCAGACCTGCCGGGCCCTGCTGGACGAGCTCTCGGCTGCCATGCGGCAGAACCTCAGCGCCGGGGTCTACTCCCAGCCCGGCGGGTACCAGGCCTACACCAGGGACCAGAACCTGGTGGTGCAGAATTACCGGGAGAAGCCCAACAAAGGGGTCAAGGTGAGTGGCTGAAAGTGGCTCCCCCCACCCAGTTACACAGCCAGCGCGGCTCCCCGGGAAGGAGCTGGATCCCTCTCCGGCTCATCCCCACCAGCAGAGCTGGCGCCCACGTCCCCACAGTGGAGTCAGGCTGCCCCTGTCGCTGAGCACAGAGCAGCGGCACGGCAGGGACAGGCCGTGGGGTGGCTGCTCTGACTTTGACCTGTAGTGTCCCTGTGGCCATGGTGCCGCCCAGCTGGTCTTCGATCCCACAGCGGGAGTTGTGGAGCCAGGAATCCCACAAAGACCCTTGGTCACCGAGCTGCTTTGCCGAGCGGGATGGTGCTGTGGGCCCAATCCCCATCCTTCCCTTGACTGCGACGGGCTTGGGCCCAGGCCCCGCGTGAACAGAGACCTGGCCCCTGCTGAAATGGTGTCGTGTGGTCATCGGTTCTCAGCTGCCTGGGATCCCTGTGGTCAGCTGGTCCGACCTCCCACAGCACAGGGCCTAGGGCAGCCCAGGCAGGATTCCAGTGTGAACAGGAGCAGGTCTCATAGAGAAACACCCCACATACCCCATGAGGAGAGAGACTTGGCAGCTCCATTCCACCCGCTCGCTTGTTACCTCACTCGGCCCCTCTCCACCCGCTCGCTTGTTCCCTCACTCGGCCCCTCTCCACCCGGTCGCTTGTTTCCTCACTCGGCCCCTCTCCACCCGCTCGCTTGTTCCCTCACTCGGCCCCTCTCCACCCGGTCGCTTGTTACCTCACTCGGCCCCTCTCCACCCGGTCGCTTGTTTCCTCACTCGGCCCCTCTCCACCCGCTCGCTTGTTACCTCACTCGGCCCCTCTCCTCCCGGTCGCTTGTTTCCTCACTCGGCCCCTCTCCACCCGCTCGCTTGTTTCCTCACTCGGCCCCTCTCCACCCGGTCGCTTGTTACCTCACTCGGCCCCTCTCCTCCTGGTCGCTTGTTACCTCACTCGGCCCCTCTCCACCCGGTCGCTTGTTACCTCACTCGGCCCCTCTCCACCCGGTCGCTTGTTACCTCACTCGGCCCCTCTCCACCCGGTCGCTTGTTACCTCACTCGGCCCCTCTCCACCCGGTCGCTTGTTACCTCACTCGGCCCCTCTCCACCCGGTCGCTTGTTACCTCACTCGGCCCCTCTCCACCCGGTCGCTTGTTACCTCACTCGGCCCCTCTCCTCCCGGTCGCTTGTTACCTCACTCGGCCCCTCTCCTCCTGGTCGCTTGTTACCTCACTCGGCCCCTCTCCACCCGGTCGCTTGTTTCCTCACTCGGTCCCTCTCCACCCGGTCGCTTGTTACCTCACTCGGCCCCTCTCCTCCTGGTCACTTGTTACCTCACTCGGCCCCTCTCCTCCCGGTCGCTTGTTTCCTCACTCGGCCCCTCTCCTCCCGGTCGCTTGTTACCTCACTCGGCCCCTCTCCTCCTGGTCGCTTGTTACCTCACTCGGCCCCTCTCCACCCGCTCGCTTGTTACCTCACTCGGCCCCTCTCCACCCGGTCGCTTGTTTCCTCACTCGGCCCCTCTCCACCCGGTCGCTTGTTTCCTCACTCGGCCCCTCTCCTCCCGGTCGCTTGTTTCCTCACTCGTCCCCTCTCCACCCGCTCGCTTATTACCTCACTCGGCCCCTCTCCTCCTGGTCGCTTGTTACCTCACTCGGCCCCTCTCCTCCCGGTCGCTTGTTTCCTCACTCGGCCCCTCTCCTCCCGGTCGCTTGTTCCCTCACTCGGTCCCTCTCCTCCCGGTCGCTTGTTTCCTCACTCGGCCCCTCTCCACCCGGTCGCTTGTTACCTCACTCGGCCCCTCTCCACCCGGTCGCTTGTTTCCTCACTCGGCCCCTCTCCACCCGGTCGCTTGTTTCCTCACTCGGCCCCTCTCCTCCCGGTCGCTTGTTTCCTCACTCGGCCCCTCTCCTCCCGGTCGCTTGTTTCCTCACTCGGCCCCTCTCCACCCGGTCGCTTGTTCCCTCACTCGGCCCCTCTCCTCCCGGTCGCTTGTTTCCTCACTCGGCCCCTCTCCTCCCGGTCGCTTGTTACCTCACTCGGCCCCTCTCCTCCCGGTCGCTTGTTACCTCACTCGGCCCCTCTCCTCCCGGTCGCTTGTTTCCTCACTCGGCCCCTCTCCACCCGGTCGCTTGTTTCCTCACTCGGCCCCTCTCCTCCCGGTCGCTTGTTTCCTCACTCGGCCCCTCTCCACCCGGTCGCTTGTTTCCTCACTCGGCGCCTCTCCACCCGGTCGCTTGTTTCCTCACTCGGCCCCTCTCCACCCGGTCGCTTGTTTCCTCACTCGGCCCCTCTCCACCCGGTCGCTTGTTTCCTCACTCGGCCCCTCTCCTCCCGGTCGCTTGCTTCCTCACTCGGCCCCTCTCCACCCGGTCGCTTGTTTCCTCACTCGGCCCCTCTCCACCCGGTCGCTTGTTTCCTCACTCGGCCCCTCTCCACCCGGTCGCTTGTTACCTCACTCGGCCCCTCTCCTCCCGGTCGCTTGTTTCCTCACTCGGCCCCTCTCCTCCCGGTCGCTTGTTTCCTCACTCGGCCCCTCTCCTCCCGGTCGCTTGTTTCCTCACTCGGCCCCTCTCCTCCCGGTCGCTTGTTTCCTCATTCGGCCCCTCTCCACCCGGTCGCTTGCTTCCTCACTCGGCCCCTCTCCACCCGGTCGCTTGTTTCCTCACTCGGCCTCTCTCCACCCGGTCGCTTGTTTCCTCACTCGGCCCCTCTCCACCCGGTCGCTTGTTTCCTCACTCGGCCCCTCTCCTCCCGGTCGCTTGTTTCCTCACTCGGCCCCTCTCCACCCGCTCGCTTGCTTCCTCACTCGGCCCCTCTCCTCCCGGTCGCTTGTTTCCTCACTCGGCCCCTCTCCTCCCGGTCGCTTGTTCCCTCACTCGGCCCCTCTCCACCCGGTCGCTTGCTTCCTCACTCGGCCCCTCTCCTCCCGGTCGCTTGTTTCCTCACTCGGCCCCTCTCCTCCCGGTCGCTTGCTTCCTCACTCGGTCCCTCTCCACCCGGTCGCTTGTTTCCTCACTCGGCCCCTCTCCTCCCGGTCGCTTGTTTCCTCACTCGGCCCCTCTCCACCCGGTCGCTTGCTTCCTCACTCGGCCCCTCTCCACCCGGTCGCTTGCTTCCTCACTCGGCCCCTCTCCACCCGGTCGCTTGTTTCCTCACTCGGCCCCTCTCCACCCGGTCGCTTGCTTCCTCACTCGGCCCCTCTCCACCCGGTCGCTTGCTTCCTCACTCGGCCCCTCTCCACCCGGTCACTTGTTTCCTCACTCGGCCCCTCTCCTCCCGGTCGCTTGTTCCCTCACTCGGCCCCTCTCCTCCCGGTCGCTTGTTTCCTCACTCGGCCCCTCTCCACCCGGTCGCTTGTTACCTCACTCGGCCCCTCTCCACCCGGTCGCTTGTTTCCTCACTCGGCCCCTCTCCACCCGGTCGCTTGTTTCCTCACTCGGCCCCTCTCCTCCCGGTCGCTTGTTTCCTCACTCGGCCCCTCTCCACCCGCTCGCTTGCTTCCTCACTCGGCCCCTCTCCTCCCGGTCGCTTGTTTCCTCACTCGGCCCCTCTCCTCCCGGTCGCTTGTTCCCTCACTCGGCCCCTCTCCTCCCGGTCGCTTGTTTCCTCACTCGGCCCCTCTCCACCCGGTCGCTTGTTTCCTCACTCGGCCCCTCTCCACCCGGTCGCTTGCTTCCTCACTCGGCCCCTCTCCTCCCGGTCGCTTGTTTCCTCACTCGGCCCCTCTCCTCCCGGTCGCTTGTTTCCTCACTCGGCCCCTCTCCACCCGGTCGCTTGCTTCCTCACTCGGCCCTTCTCCTCCCGGTCGCTTGTTTCCTCACTCGGCCCCTCTCCACCCGGTCGCTTGCTTCCTCACTCGGCCCTTCTCCTCCCGGTCGCTTGTTTCCTCACTCGGCCCCTCTCCACCCGGTCGCTTGCTTCCTCACTCGGCCCTTCTCCTCCCGGTCGCTTGTTTCCTCACTCGGCCCCTCTCCACCCGGTCGCTTGTTTCCTCACTCGGCCTCTCTCCACCCGGTCGCTTGTTTCCTCACTCGGCCCCTCTCCACCCGGTCGCTTGTTTCCTCACTCGGCCCCTCTCCTCCCGGTCGCTTGTTTCCTCACTCGGCCCCTCTCCACCCGCTCGCTTGCTTCCTCACTCGGCCCCTCTCCTCCCGGTCGCTTGTTTCCTCACTCGGCCCCTCTCCTCCCGGTCGCTTGTTTCCTCACTCGGCCCCTCTCCACCCGGTCGCTTGTTTCCTCACTCGGCCCCTCTCCACCCGGTCGCTTGCTTCCTCACTCGGCCCCTCTCCACCCGGTCGCTTGTTTCCTCACTCGGCCCCTCTCCTCCCGGTCGCTTGCTTCCTCACTCGGCCCCTCTCCACCCGGTCGCTTGCTTCCTCACTCGGCCCCTCTCCTCCCGGTCGCTTGTTTCCTCACTCGGCCCCTCTCCACCCGGTCGCTTGTTTCCTCACTCGGCCCCTCTCCTCCCGGTCGCTTGCTTCCTCACTCGGCCCCTCTCCACCCGGTCGCTTGTTTCCTCACTCGGCCCCTCTCCTCCCGGTCGCTTGTTTCCTCACTCGGCCCCTCTCCACCCGGTCGCTTGTTTCCTCACTCGGCCCCTCTCCTCCCGGTCGCTTGTTTCCTCACTCGGCCCCTCTCCTCCCGGTCGCTTGTTTCCTCACTCGGCCCCTCTCCACCCGCTCGCTTGTTTCCTCACTCGGCCCCTCTCCACCCGCTCGCTTGTTTCCTCACTCGGCCCCTCTCCACCCGCTCGCTTGTTTCCTCACTCGGCCCCTCTCCACCCGGTCGCTTGTTTCCTCACTCGGCCCCTCTCCACCCGGTCGCTTGTTTCCTCACTCGGCCCCTCTCCACCCGGTCGCTTGTTTCCTCACTCGGCCCCTCTCCACCCGGTCGCTTGTTCCCTCACTCGGCCCCTCTCCACCCGGTCGCTTGCTCCCTCACTCGGCCCCTCTCCACCCGGTCGCTTGCTCCCTCACTCGGCCCCTCTCCACCCGGTCGCTTGCTTCCTCACTCGGCCCCTCTCCACCCGGTCGCTTGTTTCCTCACTCGGCCCCTCTCCACCCGGTCGCTTGTTTCCTCACTCGGCCCCTCTCCTCCCGGTCGCTTGTTACCTCACTCGGCCCCTCTCCTCCCGGTCGCTTGCTTCCTCACTCGGCCCCTCTCCACCCGGTCGCTTGTTACCTCACTCGGCCCCTCTCCTCCCGGTCGCTTGCTTCCTCACTCGGCCCCTCTCCACCCGGTCGCTTGTTTCCTCACTCGGCCCCTCTCCACCCGGTCGCTTGTTTCCTCACTCGGCCCCTCTCCACCCGGTCGCTTGTTTCCTCACTCGGCCCCTCTCCACCCGGTCGCTTGTTTCCTCACTCGGCCCCTCTCCACCCGGTCGCTTGTTTCCTCACTCGGCCCCTCTCCACCCGGTCGCTTGTTTCCTCACTCGGCCCCTCTCCACCCGGTCGCTTGTTTCCTCACTCGGCCCCTCTCCACCCGGTCGCTTGTTTCCTCACTCGGCCCCTCTCCACCCGGTCGCTTGTTCCCTCACTCGGCCCCTCTCCTCCCGGTCGCTTGTTTCCTCACTCGGCCCCTCTCCACCCGCTCGCTTGTTTCCTCACTCGGCACCTCTCCACCCGCTCGCTTGTTTCCTCACTCGGCCCCTCTACACCCGGTCGCTTGTTTCCTCACTCGGCCCCTCTCCTCCCGGTCGCTTGTTTCCTCACTCGGCCCCTCTCCTACCGGTCGCTTGTTCCCTCACTCGGCCCCTCTCCACCCGGTCGCTTGTTTCCTCACTCGGCCCCTCTCCTCCCGGTCGCTTGTTTCCTCACTCGGCCCCTCTCCTCCCGGTCGCTTGTTACCTCACTCGGCCCCTCTCCTCCCGGTCGCTTGTTTCCTCACTCGGTCCCTCTCCACCCGGTCGCTTGTTTCCTCACTCGGCCCCTCTCCACCCGGTCGCTTGTTACCTCACTCGGCCCCTCTCCTCCCGGTCGCTTGCTTCCTCACTCGGCCCCTCTCCTCCCGGTCGCTTGTTTCCTCACTCGGTCCCTCTCCACCCGGTCGCTTGTTTCCTCACTCGGCCCCTCTCCACCCGGTCGCTTGTTTCCTCACTCGGCCCCTCTCCTCCCGGTCGCTTGCTTCCTCACTCGGCCCCTCTCCTCCCGGTCGCTTGTTTCCTCACTCGGCCCCCCTCCTCCCGGTCGCTTGTTTCCTCACTCGGCCCCTCTCCACCCGGTCGCTTGTTTCCTCACTCGGCCCCTCTCCTCCCGGTCGCTTGTTTCCTCACTCGGCCCCTCTCCACCCGCTCGCTTGTTTCCTCACTCGGTCCCTCTCCTCCCGGTCGCTTGTTTCCTCACTCGGCCCCTCTCCTCCCGGTCGCTTGTTTCCTCACTCGGCCCCTCTCCTCCCGGTCGCTTGTTTCCTCACTCGGGCCCTCTCCTCCCGGTCGCTTGTTACCTCACTCGGCCCCTCTCCACCCGGTCGCTTGTTTCCTCACTCGGCCCCTCTCCTCCCGCTCGCGTGTTTCCTCACTCGGCCCCTCTCCACCTGGTCGCTTGCTTCCTCACTCGGCCCCTCTCCTCCCGGTCGCTTGCTTCCTCACTCGGCCCCTCTCCACCCGGTCGCTTGTTTCCTCACTCGGCCCCTCTCCTCCCGCTCGCTTGTTTCCTCACTCGGCCCCTCTCCACCTGGTCGCTTGCTTCCTCACTCGGCCCCTCTCCTCCCGGTCGCTTGCTTCCTCACTCGGTCCCTCTCCACCCGGTCGCTTGTTTCCTCACTCGGCCCCTCTCCTCCCGCTCGCTTGTTTCCTCACTCGGCCCCTCTCCACCTGGTCGCTTGTTTCCTCACTCGGCCCCTCTCCTCCCGGTCGCTTGTTTCCTCACTCGGCCCCTCTCCACCCGGTCGCTTGTTTCCTCACTCGGCCCCTCTCCTCCCGGTCGCTTGCTTCCTCACTCGGCCCCTCTCCTCCCGGTCGCTTGTTTCCTCACTCGGCCCCTCTCCACCCGGTCGCTTGTTTCCTCACTCGGCCCCTCTCCTCCCGGTCGCTTGTTACCTCACTCGGCCCCTCTCCTCCCGGTCGCTTGCTTCCTCACTCGGCCCCTCTCCACCCGGTCGCTTGCTTCCTCACTCGGCCCCTCTCCTCCCGGTCGCTTGTTTCCTCACTCGGCCCCTCTCCTCCCGGTCGCTTGTTACCTCACTCGGCCCCTCTCCACCCGGTCGCTTGTTCCCTCACTCGGCCCCTCTCCTCCCGGTCGCTTGTTACCTCACTCGGCCCCTCTCCACCCGGTCGCTTGCTTCCTCACTCGGCCCCTCTCCACCCGGTCGCTTGCTTCCTCACTCGGCCCCTCTCCACCCGCTCGCTTGTTTCCTCACTCGGCCCCTCTCCTCCCGGTCGCTTGTTACCTCACTCGGCCCCTCTCCACCCGGTCGCTTGTTTCCTCACTCGGCCCCTCTCCACCCGGTCGCTTGTTTCCTCACTCGGCCCCTCTCCACCCGGTCGCTTGCTTCCTCACTCGGCCCCTCTCCTCCCGGTCGCTTGTTTCCTCACTCGGCCCCTCTCCACCTGGTCGCTTGTTTCCTCACTCGGCCCCTCTCCTCCCGGTCGCTTGTTCCCTCACTCGGCCCCTCTCCACCCGCTCGCTTGTTCCCTCACTCGGCCCCTCTTCACCCGCTCGCTTGTTACCTCACTCGGCCCCTCTCCTCCCGGTCGCTTGTTACCTCACTTGGCCCCTCTCCACCCGGTCGCTTGTTACCTCACTCGGCCCCTCTCCTCCCGGTCGCTTGTTACCTCACTCGGCCCCTCTCCTCCCGGTCGCTTGTTACCTCACTCGGCCCCTCTCCACCCGGTCGCTTGTTTCCTCACTCGGCCCCTCTCCACCCGGTCGCTTGTTTCCTCACTCGGCCCCTCTCCTCCCGGTCGCTTGTTACCTCACTCGGCCCCTCTCCACCCGGTCGCTTGCTTCCTCACTCGGCCCCTCTCCACCCGGTCGCTTGTTTCCTCACTCGGCCCCTCTCCTCCCGGTCGCTTGTTTCCTCACTCGGCCCCTCTCCTCCCGGTCGCTTGTTACCTCACTCGGCCCCTCTCCACCCGGTCGCTTGTTCCCTCACTCGGCCCCTCTCCTCCCGGTCGCTTGTTTCCTCACTCGGCCCCTCTCCACCCGGTCGCTTGTTTCCTCACTCGGCCCCTCTCCTCCCGGTCGCTTGTTTCCTCACTCGGCCCCTCTCCGCCCGGTCGCTTGTTTCCTCACTCGGCCCCTCTCCGCCCGGTCGCTTGCTTCCTCACTCGGCCCCTCTCCGCCCGGTCGCTTGCTTCCTCACTCGGCCCCTCTCCGCCCGGTCGCTTGTTTCCTCACTCGGCCCCTCTCCTCCCGGTCGCTTGTTTCCTCACTCGGCCCCTCTCCTCCCGGTCGCTTGTTTCCTCACTCGGCCCCTCTCCACCCGGTCGCTTGTTTCCTCACTCGGCCCCTCTCCACCCGGTCGCTTGCTTCCTCACTCGGCCCCTCTCCACCCGGTCGCTTGTTTCCTCACTCGGCCCCTCTCCACCCGGTCGCTTGCTTCCTCACTCGGCCCGTCTCCTCCCGGTCGCTTGCTTCCTCACTCGGCCCCTCTCCTCCCGGTCGCTTGCTTCCTCACTCGGCCCCTCTCCTCCCGGTCGCTTGCTTCCTCACTCGGCCCCTCTCCACCCGGTCGCTTGTTTCCTCACTCGGCCCCTCTCCTCCCGGTCGCTTGTTTCCTCACTCGGCCCCTCTCCTCCCGGTCGCTTGTTTCCTCACTCGGCCCCTCTCCACCCGGTCGCTTGCTTCCTCACTCGGCCCCTCTTCACCCGGTCGCTTGTTACCTCACTCGGCCCCTCTCCACCCGGTCGCTTGCTTCCTCACTCGGCCCCTCTCCTCCCGGTCGCTTGTTTCCTCACTCGGCCCCTCTCCACCCGGTCGCTTGTTTCCTCACTCGGCCCCTCTTCACCCGGTCGCTTGTTACCTCACTCGGCCCCTCTCCTCCCGGTCGCTTGTTACCTCACTCGGCCCCTCTCCTCCCGGTCGCTTGTTACCTCACTCGGTCCCTCTCCTCCCGGTCGCTTGTTCCCTCACTCGGCCCCTCTCCTCCCGGTCGCTTGTTTCCTCACTCGGCCCCTCTCCACCCGGTCGCTTGCTTCCTCACTCGGCCCCTCTCCACCCGGTCGCTTGCTTCCTCACTCGGCCCCTCTCCTCCCGGTCGCGTGTTTCCTCACTCGGCCCCTCTCCACCCGGTCGCTTGTTTCCTCACTCGGCCCCTCTCCTCCCGGTCGCTTGTTACCTCACTCGGCCCCTCTCCTCCCGGTCGCTTGTTCCCTCACTCGGCCCCTCTCCACCCGGTCGCTTGTTTCCTCACTCGGCCCCTCTCCTCCCGGTCGCTTGTTTCCTCACTCGGCCCCTCTCCTCCCGGTCGCTTGTTCCCTCACTCGGCCCCTCTCCTCCTGGTCGCTTGCTTCCTCACTCGGCCCCTCTCCACCCGGTCGCTTGTTTCCTCACTCGGCCCCTCTCCTCCCGGTCGCTTGCTTCCTCACTCGGCCCCTCTCCACCCGGTCGCTTGTTTCCTCACTCGGCCCCTCTCCACCCGGTCGCTTGTTTCCTCACTCGGCCCCTCTCCTCCCGGTCGCTTGTTTCCTCACTCGGCCCCTCTCCACCCGGTCGCTTGTTCCCTCACTCGGCCCCTCTCCACCCGGTCGCTTGTTTCCTCACTCGGCCCCTCTCCTCCCGGTCGCTTGTTTCCTCACTCGGCCCCTCTCCTCCCGGTCGCTTGTTTCCTCACTCGGCCCCTCTCCTCCCGGTCGCTTGTTTCCTCACTCGGCCCCTCTCCTCCCGGTCGCTTGTTTCCTCACTCGGCCCCTCTTCACCCGGTCGCTTGTTACCTCACTCGGCCCCTCTCCACCCGGTCGCTTGTTTCCTCACTCGGCCCCTCTTCACCTGGTCGCTTGTTTCCTCACTCGGCCCCTCTCCTCCCGGTCGCTTGTTCCCTCACTCGGCCCCTCTCCTCCCGGTCGCTTGTTTCCTCACTCGGCCCCTCTCCACCCGGTCGCTTGTTTCCTCACTCGGCCCCTCTCCTCCCGGTCGCTTGTTTCCTCACTCGGCCCCTCTCCTCCCGGTCGCTTGTTTCCTCACTCGGCCCCTCTCCACCCGGTCGCTTGTTTCCTCACTCGGCCCCTCTCCACCCGGTCGCTTGTTTCCTCACTCGGCCCCTCTCCACCCGGTCGCTTGCTTCCTCATTCGGCCCCTCTCCTCCCGGTTGCTTGTTTCCTCACTCGGCCCCTCTCCACCCGGTCGCTTGTTTCCTTACTCGGCCCCTCTCCACCCGGTCGCTTGCTTCCTCACTCGGCCCCTCTCCTCCCGGTCGCTTGCTTCCTCACTCGGCCCCTCTCCACCCGGTCGCTTGTTTCCTTACTCGGCCCCTCTCCACCCGGTCGCTTGTTTCCTCACTCGGCCCCTCTCCACCCGGTCGCTTGTTTCCTCACTCGGCCCCTCTCCTCCCGGTCGCTTGTTTCCTCACTCGGCCCCTCTCCTCCCGGTCGCTTGTTTCCTCACTCGGCCCCTCTCCTCCCGGTCGCTTGTTTCCTCACTCGGCCCCTCTCCACCCGGTCGCTTGTTTCCTCACTCGGCCCCTCTCCACCCGGTCGCTTGTTTCCTCACTCGGCCCCTCTCCTCCCGGTCGCTTGTTTCCTCACTCGGCCCCTCTCCTCCCGGTCGCTTGTTTCCTCACTCGGCCCCTCTCCTCCCGGTCGCTTGTTTCCTTACTCGGCCCCTCTCCACCCGGTCGCTTGCTTCCTCACTCGGCCCCTCTCCTCCCGGTCGCTTGTTTCCTCACTCGGCCCCTCTCCACCCGGTCGCTTGTTTCCTCACTCGGCCCCTCTCCACCCGGTCGCTTGCTTCCTCACTCGGCCCCTCTCCTCCCGGTTGCTTGTTTCCTCACTCGGCCCCTCTCCACCCGGTCGCTTGTTTCCTCACTCGGCCCCTCTCCACCCGGTCGCTTGTTTCCTCACTCGGCCCCTCTCCACCCGGTCGCTTGCTTCCTCACTCGGCCCCTCTCCACCCGGTCGCTTGTTACCTCACTCGGCCCCTCTCCTCCCGGTCGCTTGTTTCCTCACTCGGCCCCTCTCCACCCGGTCGCTTGTTTCCTCACTCGGCCCCTCTCCACCCGGTCGCTTGTTTCCTCACTCGGCCTCTCTCCTCCCGGTCGCTTGTTTCCTCACTCGGCCCCTCTCCACCCGGTCGCTTGTTTCCTCACTCGGCCCCTCTCCACCCGGTCGCTTGTTTCCTCACTCGGCCCCTCTCCACCCGGTCGCTTGTTTCCTCACTCGGCCCCTCTCCACCCGGTCGCTTGTTTCCTCACTCGGCCCCTCTCCACCCGGTCGCTTGTTTCCTCACTCGGTCCCTCTCCTCCCGGTCGCTTGTTTCCTCACTCGGCCCCTCTCCACCCGGTCGCTTGTTTCCTCACTCGGCCTCTCTCCTCCCGGTCGCTTGCTTCCTCACTCGGCCCCTCTCCACCCGGTCGCTTGCTTCCTCACTCGGCCTCTCTCCTCCCGGTCGCTTGCTTCCTCACTCGGCCCCTCTCCACCCGGTCGCTTGTTTCCTCACTCGGCCCCTCTCCACCCGGTCGCTTGTTTCCTCACTCGGCCTCTCTCCTCCCGGTCGCTTGCTTCCTCACTCGGCCCCTCTCCACCCGGTCGCTTGTTTCCTCACTCGGCCCCTCTCCACCCGGTCGCTTGCTTCCTCACTCGGCCCCTCTCCTCCCGGTCGCTTGCTTCCTCACTCGGCCCCTCTCCTCCCGGTCGCTTGCTTCCTCACTCGGCCCCTCTCCACCCGGTCGCTTGTTTCCTCACTCGGCCCCTCTCCTCCCGGTCGCTTGTTTCCTCACTCGGCCCCTCTCCTCCCGGTCGCTTGTTTCCTCACTCGGCCCCTCTTCACCCGGTCGCTTGTTACCTCACTCGGCCCCTCTCCACCCGGTCGCTTGCTTCCTCACTCGGCCCCTCTCCTCCCGGTCGCTTGCTTCCTCACTCGGCCCCTCTCCACCCGGTCGCTTGTTTCCTCACTCGGCCCCTCTCCTCCCGGTCGCTTGTTTCCTCACTCGGCCCCTCTCCACCCGGTCGCTTGCTTCCTCACTCGGCCCCTCTCCACCCGGTCGCTTGTTTCCTCACTCGGCCCCTCTCCACCCGGTCGCTTGTTTCCTCACTCGGCCCCTCTTCACCCGGTCGCTTGTTACCTCACTCGGCCCCTCTCCACCCGGTCGCTTGCTTCCTCACTCGGCCCCTCTCCTCCCGGTCGCTTGCTTCCTCACTCGGCCCCTCTCCACCCGGTCGCTTGTTTCCTCACTCGGCCCCTCTCCTCCCGGTCGCTTGTTTCCTCACTCGGCCCCTCTCCTCCCGGTCGCTTGTTTCCTCACTCGGCCCCTCTCCACCCGGTCGCTTGCTTCCTCACTCGGCCCCTCTTCACCCGGTCGCTTGTTACCTCACTCGGCCCCTCTCCACCCGGTCGCTTGTTTCCTCACTCGGCCCCTCTCCACCCGGTCGCTTGTTTCCTCACTCGGCCCCTCTTCACCCGGTCGCTTGTTACCTCACTCGGCCCCTCTCCTCCCGGTCGCTTGTTACCTCACTCGGCCCCTCTCCTCCCGGTCGCTTGTTACCTCACTCGGTCCCTCTCCTCCCGGTCGCTTGTTCCCTCACTCGGCCCCTCTCCTCCCGGTCGCTTGTTTCCTCACTCGGCCCCTCTCCACCCGGTCGCTTGCTTCCTCACTCGGCCCCTCTCCTCCCGGTCGCTTGTTACCTCACTCGGCCCCTCTCCTCCCGGTCGCTTGTTCCCTCACTCGGCCCCTCTCCTCCCGGTCGCTTGTTACCTCACTCGGCCCCTCTCCACCCGGTCGCTTGCTTCCTCACTCGGCCCCTCTCCTCCCGGTCGCGTGTTTCCTCACTCGGCCCCTCTCCACCCGGTCGCTTGTTTCCTCACTCGGCCCCTCTCCTCCCGGTCGCTTGTTACCTCACTCGGCCCCTCTCCACCCGGTCGCTTGTTTCCTCACTCGGCCCCTCTCCTCCCGGTCGCTTGTTTCCTCACTCGGCCCCTCTCCTCCCGGTCGCTTGTTCCCTCACTCGGCCCCTCTCCTCCTGGTCGCTTGCTTCCTCACTCGGCCCCTCTCCACCCGGTCGCTTGCTTCCTCACTCGGCCCCTCTCCACCCGGTCGCTTGTTTCCTCACTCGGCCCCTCTCCTCCCGGTCGCTTGCTTCCTCACTCGGCCCCTCTCCACCCGGTCGCTTGTTTCCTCACTCGGCCCCTCTCTACCCGGTCGCTTGTTTCCTCACTCGGCCCCTCTCCTCCCGGTCGCTTGTTTCCTCACTCGGCCCCTCTCCACCCGGTCGCTTGTTTCCTCACTCGGCCCCTCTCCTCCCGGTCGCTTGTTTCCTCACTCGGCCCCTCTCCTCCCGGTCGCTTGTTTCCTCACTCGGCCCCTCTCCTCCCGGTCGCTTGTTTCCTCACTCGGCCCCTCTCCTCCCGGTCGCTTGTTTCCTCACTCGGCCCCTCTCCTCCCGGTCGCTTGTTACCTCACTCGGCCCCTCTCCAGCCGGTCGCTTGTTTCCTCACTCGGCCCCTCTCCTCCCGGTCGCTTGTTACCTCACTCGGCTCCTCTCCAGCCGGTCGCTTGTTTCCTCACTCGGCCCCTCTCCTCCCGGTCGCTTGTTACCTCACTCGGCCCCTCTCCAGCCGGTCGCTTGTTTCCTCACTCGGCCCCTCTCCTCCCGGTCGCTTGTTTCCTCACTCGGCCCCTCTCCTCCCGGTCGCTTGTTACCTCACTCGGCCCCTCTCCAGCCGGTCGCTTGTTTCCTCACTCGGCCCCTCTCCACCCGGTCGCTTGTTTCCTCACTCGGCCCCTCTCCTCCCGGTCGCTTGTTTCCTCACTCGGCCCCTCTCCACCCGGTCGCTTGTTACCTCACTCGGCCCCTCTCCTCCCGGTCGCTTGTTACCTCACTCGGCCCCTCTCCTCCCGGTCGCTTGTTTCCTCACTCGGCCCCTCTCCTCCCGGTCGCTTGTTTCCTCACTCGGCCCCTCTCCACCCGGTCGCTTGCTTCCTCACTCGGCCCCTCTCCACCGGTCGCTTGTTTCCTCACTCGGCCCCTCTCCTCCCGGTCGCTTGTTACCTCACTCGGCCCCTCTCCTCCCGGTCGCTTGTTTCCTCACTCGGCCCCTCTCCTCCCGGTCGCTTGCTTCCTCACTCGGCCCCTCTCCACCGGTCGCTTGTTCCCTCACTCGGCCCCTCTCCACCCGGTCGCTTGTTTCCTCACTCGGCCCCTCTCCACCCGGTCGCTTGTTACCTCACTCGGCCCCTCTCCTCCCGGTCGCTTGCTTCCTCACTCGGCCCCTCTCCACCGGTCGCTTGTTCCCTCACTCGGCCCCTCTCCACCCGGTCGCTTGTTTCCTCACTCGGCCCCTCTCCACCCGGTCGCTTGTTTCCTCACTCGGCCCCTCTCCACCCGGTCGCTTGCTTCCTCACTCGGCCCCTCTCCTCCCGGTCGCTTGTTTCCTCACTCGGCCCCTCTCCACCCGGTCGCTTGTTTCCTTACTCGGCCCCTCTCCACCCGGTCGCTTATTCCCTCACTCGGCCCCTCTCCACCCGGTCGCTTGTTTCCTCACTCGGCCCCTCTCCTCCCGGTCGCTTGTTTCCTCACTCGGCCCCTCTCCTCCCGGTCGCTTGTTTCCTCACTCGGCCCCTCTCCACCCGGTCGCTTGTTTCCTCACTCGGCCCCTCTCCACCCGGTCGCTTGCTTCCTCACTCGGCCCCTCTCCTCCCGGTCGCTTGTTTCCTCACTCGGCCCCTCTCCACCCGGTCGCTTGTTCCCTCACTTGGCCCCTCTCCACCCGGTCGCTTGTTTCCTCACTCGGCCCCTCTCCACCCTGTCGCTTGCTTCCTCACTCGGCCCCTCTCCACCCGGTCGCTTGCTTCCTCACTCGGCCCCTCTCCACCCGGTCGCTTGTTTCCTCACTCGGCCCCTCTCCACCCGGTCGCTTGTTTCCTCACTCGGCCCCTCTCCTCCCGGTCGCTTGTTACCTCACTCGGCCCCTCTCCACCCGGTCGCTTGTTTCCTCACTCGGCCCCTCTCCTCCCGGTCGCTTGCTTCCTCACTCGGCCCCTCTCCTCCCGGTCGCTTGTTACCTCACTCGGCCCCTCTCCACCCGGTCGCTTGCTTCCTCACTCGGCCCCTCTCCACCCGGTCGCTTGCTTCCTCACTCGGCCCCTCTCCACCCGGTCGCTTGCTTCCTCACTCGGCCCCTCTCCACCCGGTCGCTTGCTTTCTCACTCGGCCCCTCTCCTCCCCGTCGCTTGTTTCCTCACTCGGCCCCTCTCCACCCGGTCGCTTGTTTCCTCACTCGGCCTCTCTCCACCCGGTCGCTTGTTTCCTCACTCGGCCCCTCTCCTCCCCGTCGCTTGTTTCCTCACTCGGCCTCTCTCCTCCCCGTCGCTTGTTTCCTCACTCGGCCCCTCTCCTCCCGGTCGCTTGCTTTCTCACTCGGCCCCTCTCCTCCCGGTCGCTTGTTTCCTCACTCGGCCCCTCTCCACCCGGTCGCTTGTTACCTCACTCGGCCCCTCTCCTCCCGGTCGCTTGTTACCTCACTCGGCCCCTCTCCTCCCGGTCGCTTGTTTCCTCACTCGGCCCCTCTCCACCCGGTCGCTTGCTTTCTCACTCGGCTTGGACGCCCCACCAGGAGCCCACCAAAGCAGGAGCAAATCTCCGTGCCTTGCGATTGCTCCTCCACTGACGGGATGAGCTGCAGATGTGGGATCAGCCGCTGCAGCTCAGCTCCCATCTCTGCGCCCCTGACTCTAGCCCCTACGATCCCTTTCCTTTCATGGGGGACATTTAGCCCTAAGGTGAAATAAAGGCCCCTTGTGGGGCACGCTCCCTTGGAAAAGGAGGGAGCTCATCTGCATATTGATGAGAGCTCCTGAATAATCCAGTGGGTGGGTCTCTGGCCCCAGGCGGAGGAGGCGCTGGAGCAGTTCCTGGCCAGTAAGAAGGCGGAGGCTGAGGCCGTGCTGAGGGCCGACAACCTGCTGACGGAGGCGGAGAAGCAAGTGGCGGGTGAGATCCCCCGAGCGAGCCGCTGCCCCTCCCCTTTGCAGCAGGACAGAGCGGTGCTGCTGCAGCGGGTCTGTGCAGCACCTGGCGCCGCAGGGCCTGGGCCGGGAATTGCACAGCTCGCAAATAACCTTGAGGTCCCACGCTGCTGAGCATCTCTTGGCCAGACTCCCTGCACCCCCAGCAAACACCTTGGGTCTCCTCCCAGCCCCCTTGTTTAGAGACACCTGCGTCTCCCATTCCAGTGCTCTGCATGCCCCCCACTGTGCTCCCAGGGGTCTGCATGCCCCCCACTGTGCTCCCAGGGCTCTGCATGCCCCCACTGTGCTCCCAGGGCTCTGCGTGCCCCCCACTGTGCTCCCAGGGCTCTGCCTGTCCCCCACTGTGCTCCCAGGGCTCTGCATGCCCCCACTGTGCTCCCAGGGCTCTGCATGCCCCCACTGTGCTCCCAGGGCTCTGCCTGCCCCCCACTGTGCTCCCAGGGCTCTGCATGCCCCCCACTGTGCTCCCAGGGCTCTGCCTGCCCCCCACTGTGCTCCCAGGGCTCTGCATGCCCCCACTGTGCTCCCAGGGCTCTGCCTGCCCCCCACTGTGCTCCCAGGGCTCTGCCTGCCCCCCACTGTGCTCCCAGGGCTCTGCATGCCCCCACTGTGCTCCCAGGGCTCTGCGTGCCCCCCACTGTGCTCCCAGGGCTCTGCATGCCCCCACTGTGCTCCCAGGGCTCTGCCTGCCCCCCACTGTGCTCCCAGGGCTCTGCGTGCCCCCCACTGTGCTCCCAGGGCTCTGCCTGCCCCCACTGTGCTCCCAGGGCTCTGCGTGCCCCCCACGCCCAGGGGTTCTGAGGGTCCCCACCCAAACTGCCCCTCAAGCTATGGTCAGACAGGACCCACGTGGGGATGCTGGTGGCAGCGTTCGCTCTGTGTCAGACCCCCCAAGTCTGGGCTCCGCTCCGGGCTGGTGGGGGGGATTGTGCCTCTACCCCCTGGCTTGCCCCCCCAGAGGAGAAGCAGAAGGCCGAGATGCTGGAGCAGCAGCAGAAGGCGGCGCTGGAGAAGCAGCTGCAGGCGGAGCAGCTGCTGAAGGACGAGGAGCGCAGCCACCAGGAGAGCGTGAGGCAGCTGGAGGCCAAGCTGGCGGAGGAGCTGGCCAGCGCCCGGCAGGAGGCGGAGCGGGCGCTGGCGAGCAAGATGAAGGAGCAGGAGGCCTTGCTGCAGAAGGGCTTTGCGGAGAAAGCCCGGCTGATGGAGGAGGAGATCTCGGGCCTGCGGCGGGAGATCGGCTCCACCAGCACGAGCGAGTTTGTGTCGCGCGTCATCAGCACCATCGGGGAGGGGCTGAAAGCCGTCACCAGTGTGGCTGATTACTTGAGATCCCGGCGCCAGCAGGGAAGGGCGCCGAGCAAGCCCAGCAAACCCCAGACTCGAAAGTAGCCGGGCCCCTGGGGGTCCCCTCGGCAGCAGGTCGCACGCACGCTGCTCTCTGCGCAACCCAAAGCTTTGTGGACTCAATCCTGCCACCAGCCAGCCCCCCGGTGGTAACACAGGGCGGGGGCACAGGGCCCCTGGGTTCGGTGCCCCGTGCTGGGAGGGGAGCGGAGTCCAGTGGTTAGAGTGGAGCCAAAACGTAGCACGTTAGGGTTGTAGCGGGTCATTCCGAGGACGGTAACAGGTCCTGTGTGGTGACTGGCTCGTAAGCTTGAGATGACTGGTTCCCCCGCCAGCCGCCCTTCCTGATGAGCAGGCAGGTCTGCGGCGCCTTCGCCCAGGGCTCTGGGTGGTGTCACCGGCCGGTCTTGCCGCTTGGCAGCGTTGCAGACCAAGTCGTGCCTCCTGCGGCATCGCAAACTCCCCCGTGTCAGAGCCCGGGGCCGTTTCTTCAGTCGCTTGTGACGGCACGTTGGGGCCCCCGACCCTGCCCCCCCGTCCGTGCCTCTCCGCCGGCCGGTCGAGTCGAAGGTTGATTGGTTCCCTGAGATACAGCGCAGGGTAGGATCAATGGTGACGTAGGAGCCAGGGCAGAGCCTTAGACCTTTTGGGGGGAGGGGTTCACAGGCCCCTGAACCCCCCTGTACTGGACTTAGTCTGCTCCCTTCATGCTTGCCCCAGCCAAGACTAAAGCAACCCCCAGCAACTGGTCCCGGAGTCCCCAGGCAGCTCCGCTTCCTGCACCCTCCTGCTCCCAGACCCAAGGGGAATCTTTTGTCACCTTGTCCCCAGGAGGTGACAGTGAGTCATGTCTGGCTGCTCCCCCCTCATGCAGAGAGAGCTGGGGGGGAACTGAGGTACCCCCCCACCCATCCCCACACTCTACAGCAGTGACCGTAACAGCCCCCCAACTATGGGATAGCTCCAGAGCTCTTGCTGACCCAGTATCTGGCCTGTTGGGAGTGGGGTGGGTGTTGGGGGTCCGTGGGGCATCCAGCCTGGGACTCTGAGAGGCAGGCAGGGGCCCCCAAGAGTGAGTCACAGCCAGACGCGCGGGGCAGCCCGGCAGTAGCCAGCAGAGGGGATCTGTGGGACGCTCCGAGAGCAGCGCCGCTGAGGGGTTAGCGCTGGCCGCGTGACGCAGCAAACCCCAGACGTGGGGGGTTTGGCCACAGAACAGGCCCAGCCCGGCGGCACCTCGGGGTGTCGGATCCGGACCGGCAGGGCCCAGCTCCCCCGCGTGCTCCGTCCAGCCGGCCACTGGCCTGGCTCCAGCCACGGCAGACGGGGAGCGACCGGCTGCTGCTGCTTTTCCTGTGGCATTTTCAATAAACGCGCCTGCTGCCCCCCCGGAAAAGGGCCCGTGTGCTTCTTACAGGCCTGGCAAGAGCAGGTCGGTGGGGGCAGGGCGCCTGGGTTCTCGCCCCAGCTCCTGCGCTGTTCCCCTGTGGAGCACTGGTCCTGCCTCAGTTTCCCCTCCCGTGAATCAGGGCCCGTCCCGCGGGGAGGACAGACGGTGTCTGGTAGGTGCTGAGCCGCTGGCGCTGTCCCTGGGCACGGTGTTAACCCTGCGTGGCCCTTTGGCCGTGGAAAGGCCACCCCGCTCGCGGGGCCCTCCTCCCACCGGTGCAGGGAGGGGCCTCCGGGTGTCTAGGGAGAGGCAGCTGTGGGGACGTCTCCTTCCTTGCTCAGCACGCTGGGTTAGGTCACCCCCCAGCCAGCTCGCCAAGGCCTGGGGCCCCCGCACCGCGCCCCCTGCGCCCGGCAGCCCCTGCCCGGGTCTGTCAACCACAGCTCCCACGTCCCCCGGTCGCCTCCCAGCACCGCGACCCCAAACCCGCAGGGCCCAGGGGCCGCTGGACTCCCCCCCGCCGGGTCCCGTCCTGCCTCCTCCACCAGCCCCAGCGCCTCCGCCCGGGACCCCCCTTACGCCCCGCGGCCCCTCTCCCAGCCGGCTCTGCTCCTCCTCCCGCCCCGTTCTGCCCCCACATTTCACCAGCTCGTCTCCCGGTGGTGTGTGTGTGTGTGTCCCTGTGCACCCAGTGCTCGGTGTGTGTGTGTGTGTGTGTCCCTGTGCACCCAGTGCTCGGTGTGTGTGTGTGTGTGTGTCCCTGTGCACCCAGTGCTCGGTGTGTGTGTGTGTCCCTGTGCACCCTGGGCTCAGTGTGTGTGTGTGTGTCCCTGTGCACCCAGTGCTCGGTGTGTGTGTGTGTCCCTGTGCACCCAGTGCTCGGTGTGTGTGTGTGTGTGTGTCCCTGTGCACCCAGTGCTCGGTGTGTGTGTGTGTCCCTGTGCACCCTGGGCTCGGTATGTGTGTGTGTGTCCGTGTGTCCCTGTGCACCCAGTTCTGTGTGTGTGTGTGTCCCTGTGCACCCAGTTCTGTGTGTCCGTGTGTCCCTGTGCACCCAGTGCTCTGTGTGTGTGTGTCCCTGTGCACCCAGTTCTGTGTGTCCGTGTGTCCCTGTGCACCCAGTGCTCTGTGTGTGTGTGTGTCCGTGTGCACCCAGTTCTCTGTGTGTGTGTGTGTGTGTGTCCCTGTGCACCCAGTGCTCTGTGTGTGTGTGTGTCCCTGTGCACCCAGTGCTCTGTGTGTGTGTGTCCCTGTGCACCCGGTGCTTCGTGTGTGTGTGTGTGTGTGTGTGTGTCCCTGTGCACCCGGTGCTTCGTGTGTGTGTGTGTGTGTGTGTGTGTGTCCCTGTGCACCCAGTGCTCGGTGTGTGTGTGTGTCCCTGTGCACCCTGGGCTCGGTATGTGTGTGTGTGTGTGTGTCCGTGTGTCCCTGTGCACCCAGTTCTGTGTGTGTGTGTGTCCCTGTGCACCCAGTTCTGTGTGTCCGTGTGTCCCTGTGCACCCAGTGCTCTGTGTGTGTGTGTCCCTGTGCACCCAGTTCTGTGTGTCCGTGTGTCCCTGTGCACCCAGTGCTCTGTGTGTGTGTGTCCCTGTGCACCCAGTGCTCTGTGTGTGTGTCCCTGTGCACCCAGTTCTGTGTGTCCGTGTGTCCCTGTGCACCCAGTGCTCTGTGTGTGTGTGTCCGTGTGCACCCAGTGCTCTGTGTGTGTGTGTCCCTGCACCCAGTGTGTGTATTTGTGCCGTGTAACCCTGTGCACCTGCTGCTGTGTGTGTGTCTCCCTGCTCCCCCTGCTGCAGGGACAGAGCCCTTCCAGACCCAGCGGTGTCACAAGCTGTGTTAAAGTACACGTTGTTATAGCTTCCCGGGGGCCCCAGGGCCCGCTGGCGAAGGGGGCGTGGTACAGGGGTGTTATGGGGCGATCCGAGCCGGCCTGGGGCGAGCCAGCCCAGCAGGAGGCGAGGGGCCGGGCGGAGCAGCCTGCTCCGTCTCCGGGCCTTGGCTCTGGGGGTCCTGGGTCCCGTGTTCCGCTGCAGCCTCCCGGCCAGGCTGGTTCGATCTCGCGCCCCCGCCCGCGCGGCGTGAACCGGAGCCGGGGCAGGGTCAGTCCCAGGTCCCGGCTGTGGATGGAGACTCATCGCGGTTCCCAGCAGCCAGGCCGGGCAGGGCTGGAGTTTGCCCCGCACGCGGCTCCCACGCCCCAGCCCCGGCAGCGGCCCCTCCTGCTTCCACTTTCCGCGAGGCACCGTGGCCACGTGGCCAGAGCGTCAGGCCCGACCCTGGAGCCGAGGTGGGGGAGGGGCGCGTTTGTTGGGCCCCGTCCCCGAGCTGTCGCGAGCTCAGAGGGCCCGATCCCGGGGGACCGAGCTGACACGGACCAGCACCCTCCAGCGTGGGGCTGGCTGTGGGGGGAGCCCAGGGCTGGGCTGCGCTCGGAAAGCTGCAGGTGTCCGGCGTCTCGGTCGCCCCCGAGTGCCGCAGGGGCTGTTCGGGGGCTGGTTGGTGAAGCCAATGATCCACCCAAGCCTCCCGCCTGGGGACCCCCGGCCCCGCATCACCTGCCTGCGTGGGGCCCAGTGGAGAACCCCCAGTCCGCCCACACGGCTGAGCCCCGGGGTGGTGTGCCCGTGGGATACACCTAACCCTGCCTCAGTTTCCTCCGGTCACCCGTCCTTGCACCCCCTCCAGCAACACCGGCGGGGGGCAGGGCTCCTGCAAACCTGTCTCCCCAGACAGCCGGCTGCCCCCCCCCAAGGCCCAGCCCCGTCCCCCGGTCAGTCTGTAGCTCGGCCCTGCCTCTGGCGTCGGCGTTCACGGGTGGGGAGGGCGACTCGGGGGCCCCTGTGGGTGGGACTCAGCCCTTGGGGTGCCTGTGGGGGAGGGGAGCATTTAGCCCTTGCTCTATGGGGCAGTGTCACACCCAGGCCCCACATGACACCGGCCTCGGGGCAGAGCGACGGTGAATTCCTGGAACGGCCGCTGCACCCGCTGCTTTCAGTTTCCATCTGACACCGAGCTGCGTGCACGGCAGGCGGGTCGCGCCTCACAGGCGCTTGCTCACAAGGGAGCCGTGCGGGCCCCTCGCACGCGGGCGTTTGCGGGGCACAGCGCCACCTGGCAGGAGACACGCCAGCCGTGCCTCGCACGGGGCCTGTGCACCAGGAGGGGGCCTCAGAAGTGCCCGGGGCGCCCGGCAGTTCCCGGCCGGAGGATGGGCCCAGCTGGGAAGGTCCGTCAGGCCGGACAGACGCTTCCCAAAGCTGGCGGTGCGCGTGGGCTGCCCACGGCTCCGCCGCCCCGCAGCTCTGGAGACACGCGTGGTCCTGCACTGCGCCGGCTCACAGCGCTCACGCGCCTGCCCCACCCACCGCGCTTCAGTGACCTGCCTGGCTCCCCTGCTTCAGGAGGGGCGCGGTCACACATGCTGGTACGCATGCATGCCAGTACACACACACACACACACACACACACACACACATGCTGGTACGCATGCATGCCAGTACACACACACACACACACACACACACACACACACACGCTGGTACGCATGCATGCCAGTATACACACACACACACACACACACACGCTGGTACGCATGCATGCCAGTACACACACACACACACACACACACACACACACACACACACATGCTGGTACGCATGCATGCCAGTACACACACACACACACACACATGCTGGTACGCATGCATGCCAGTACACACACACACACACACACACACACGCTGGTACGCATGCATGCCAGTATACACACACACACACACACACGCTGGTACGCATGCATGCCAGTACACACACACACACACACACACACACACACACGCTGGTACGCATGCATGCCAGTATACACACACACGCACACGCTGGTACGCATGCATGCCAGTATACACACACACATGCACGCACGCACACACACACACACGCACACGCTGGTACGCATGCATGCCAGTACACACACACACACACACACACACACACACACACACGCTGGTACGCATGCATGCCAGTATACACACACACACACACACACGCTGGTACGCATGCATGCCAGTACACACACACACACACACACACACACACACACACACACGCTGGTACGCATGCATGCCAGTACACACACACACACACACACACACACACACACACACACACACGCTGGTACGCATGCATGCCAGTATACACACACACACACACACACACGCTGGTACGCATGCATGGCAGTATACACACACACGCACAACGCTGGTACGCATGCATGCCAGTATACACACACACATGCACGCACGCACACACACACACACGCACACGCTGGTACGCATGCATGCCAGTACACACACACACACACACACACACACACGCTGGTACGCATGCATGCAGTATACACACACACACACACACACACGCTGGTACGCATGCATGCCAGTATACACACACACACACACACACACGCTGGTACGCATGCATGCCAGTACACACACACACACACACACATGCTGGTACGCATGCATGCCAGTACACACACACACACACACACACACACACACACACACACACACGCTGGTACGCATGCATGCCAGTACACACACACACACACACACACACACACACACACACACACGCTGGTACGCATGCATGCCAGTATACACACACACACACACACGCTGGTACGCATGCATGCCAGTACACACACACACACACACACACACACACACACACACACACACACACACACGCTGGTACGCATGCATGCCAGTATACACACACACGCACACGCTGGTACGCATGCATGCCAGTATACACACACACATGCACGCACGCACACACACACACACGCACACGCTGGTACGCATGCATGCCAGTACACACACACACACACACACACACACACACACATGCTGGTACAAATACATACATTCCAGTACACACACACACACACACACACACACACACACACACACCACACACATATGCTGGTACAAATACATACATTCCAGTACACACACACACACACACACACACATGCTGGTACAAATGCATACATTCCAGTATACACACACACACACACACACACACACACACACACCACACACACACACACGTGCTGGTACAAATACATACATTGCAGTACACACACACACACACACATATGCTGGTACAAATACATACATTCCAGTACACACACACACACACACACACACACACATGCTGGTACAAATACATACATTCCAGTACACACACACACACACACACACACACACATGCTGGTACAAATACATACATTCCAGTATACACACACACACACACACACACACACGTGCTGGTACAAAAACATACATTCCAGTACACACACACACACACACACAGACACACACGCTGGTACAAATACATACATTCCAGTATATACACACACACACACACGCTGGTACGCATGCATGCCGGTATACACACTCACATGCCAGTACACACACACACACACTCCGGTACATCTCCCTCCCGCCACACACACTTTGGTAAACACACACACACTCCAGTACACACCCTTATCCCCCACACACTCTCCCCCCAGTACACACACACACTCTGGTACACACACACCCCCAGTACACACGTGCACGCACACCCCCTCTTTCTCTCTCTGCTACACAAAGCCGCAGAGAAGAGCCATTCAGCCAACACCTCCCACGCCAGCGCCCCCTGCCCTGCCCCGCCCCTTCCACCCCTTCAGTCCTGTCTGTGCCTTCTGCCCCCTTTGCCTGCCCCCGGCCTCCCTGTTCTGCCCCTCGCCCCATATGCCTCCTTTCCTCGCCTTCCCTCCTCCAGCCCCCCTCCTGGACCCCGCTGTAAAGAACTTGGGCAGCCGTCTGTGCCAGGGCGCCGCACCGGGTGGGGCAGGGGGACGCGGGACCAGGACTCTAGTGAGGCTTTTGACAGGGTCTCGCACGCCCCTCGCACCAATGCACGAGGCCCATCCAGCCGGGCCGGGGCTGCCCCAGGCGGGCGCAGAACCAGCTGGGGAGCCGGTCCCAGAGTCACTGGCGGGTCCCAGCCAGGCCGGGCGGGCAGAGCAGGGGGATCCGCCGGGCCTGGGGGGGCCGGTTCTGTTCAGTATCTTCAGCGGCGAGTTCGCTGTCGGCAGAGACGCGTCTCGTTTGCAGCTGATCCCCAGCCGGGGGGGAGGGGGGGGGCGTTCGACCGGATCTGGACACACCGGACATGGGCCGAGGGCACCGGGATGGGGGGGATTCGGACCAGTGCAAAGTGCTGCACGGCGGGGGGGCCGACCCGGCACAGGGTGGAAGCGACTGGCCAGGGAGGACCCTGCAGAAGGGCTCGGGGGGGGGGGGCCCACAAGCTAAACATGCGTCAACAGGGCGATGCTGTTGCAAAACAAGCCAAGGTGAGTCTGGGCGGCGTGAGCAGACACGCTGTGAGCCAGACACGAGGCCTCGTTCTCCCTCGGCTCTGCACGGATCAGGCCTCAGCTGGAGGGTTGTGTCCAGTTCTGGGCCCCGCGTTTCAGGAAAGATGCGGAGAAATTGGGGAGGGTCCAGAGACGAGCAACAAGACTGATGCACGGTCTAGAGCACAGGAGCTAGGAGGGGAGGCTGAGGGAACGGGGCTTGTGTAGTCTGGAGAAGAGCAGCCCGAGAGGGGACATGAGAGCGGCTTTCAGGTATCTGGAAGGGTGTGACACGGAGGAGGGAGAAACCTTGTTCTCCGTGGCCTCTGAGGGCAGGACAAGCAGCAAGGGGCTCACACTGCAGCCAGGGAGGTTTAGGTTGGACATTAGGAAAAACTTCCTGCCTGGGGGGGGTGGGGGGGAGGGGGGGGGACGACACTGGAATCAGTTGCCTGGGGGGGTTGTGGAATCGCTAGCCCTGGGGATATTGAAGAGCAGGTGTGGGACATGGTGGGGGGTGCTGTAGTGTGTGTGTGTGTGTGTGTGTGTGTGTGTGTGTGTGTGTGTGTGCGCGCGCCTCAGTCCCCCCCCCTTTGCAGCTCTCTCTGCATGGGGGGAGAGGCCAGGCAGGACTCAGTGTCTCCCCTCCTGGGGGCCAGGTGACAAAAGATTCCCCGTGGGTCTGGGAGCAGGACAGTGGAGGAGGCGGAGCTGCCTGGGGGCTCAGGGACCAGTAGCTGGGGGGTTCGTGTAGGCGGAGCGTGGGGGAGTGTGGAGGGGGCAGACTGACGCCAGTACGGGGGTTCAGAGGGCCTGTGAACCCCCCCCCCGGGCCGTCGGCCTGCCCCCTGCCCACGCCCAGCCTGCGCCGCGCTGCGTCTGGGAGCAGCAAGAACCCCTTTGCACCTGCCTGGCCGGCGGAGTCACGTCTGGCTGCGGACCGGGAGCAGGTCGGGGTCCCCGCCGCGCCCTCACAAGGGGGACAGCCGCCTCGGGGAAGGTCCAGATGGGGCTGGGTCCTGCCGTGGGGCCGGGGACTGCCTCGATGCCTCTCGGGGGCCTGCCAGTTCTGGGGTCTGTGGTTCCCTCCCTCCCCGCCCCGGTACAAACCCGTTTATTGCTAACCCCTGCCTCCCCCTCCCTCCCCCCGCCCATGCGCAGCAGGGGTGGGTACCGGGCTGTGGGGGTGGAGCGGGCGGGTCTGTAACACAGAGCCCTGGGGTGGAGTTGGCGCCGGGTGGCAGCTACAGCTGCAGGGCCCCGGCAGGAAGGGTGTTCCTTCCCCTGGCCCCAGGGGCTCCGTAGGGGGCCGTGCCCCCCCAGCATGCCCAGGCACCCCTGGGGGCTGCGGGTGGCCACGGCACTCGCCGAGCTGGTAACCAGGGCTGGGCCGCGCCCAGCCCCCCCGCTCCGTGCCCCGGTGCCCCCGGCTGCGGCACACGAGGGGCGTTCTCCCCTAGCCAGCCTGGCGGGAACGGGCAGGGACCAGCAGCACCTGCCCGGCTGCCCCTTGGCCCCACGCGACGCCCCCGGCCCAGAGCGGCTCAGCCGGCGTCACGGGGGGGGGGGGGGGTGGAGCTTTGAACCCGGCCCAGGAACCCCCAGGCCTATCGGCCTGGCCCCCACCAGCCTGTCTGAGTCACCCCATCCCCGTCCCGCAGCCCCCTCCCTTCCCAGCCCTCCGACCCCCCCCCCCCAGCCCCCTCCCCTGGCCTGTGTCTGTGGCCAAGTGACGGGGTCGCCTGGGCCCCTCCCCTCCCCTCCCGCTGGTCAGCAGCCAGGGGCCTGTCTCTGACCCGGCCAGGCTCTCCGAGCGGGGTCTGCCGGGCACCAGGGCTCCAGTTGCTGGGGGCCCCAGGTCCGTGCTGGGCCCTGGGAGCAACCAAATCTCCCCCATTACACCAGTAATCCCCAGGGCCTGAGCCCCCCCAGCAGCCCCTTTGGACCCCCCCTTCCTCACAGCGGGAAAGACGGGGACGGGGTTTAAAGGCAGGATCCCGACAGGCCCCGTCTGGCTGGGGGGTCCAGGGGTCTTGCCACCTGCCGGCTGCTCCTTCCGGCTCCGCTGCCTTGCGGCCTGTTCCCCCGCCCATGGCGAGGGCTGGCGCGCTGGTGTAACAGTCCCCAGCTCTGGGACGGGAGTGGGGTCTAGTGGTTAGCACAGGGGGATGGGCCTGAGAGCCAGGACTCCTGGGTTCTCCCCCTGGCTTGGGAGGGGAGTGGGGTCTAGTGGTTAGCACAGGGGGATGGGCCTGAGAGCCAGGACTCCTGGGTTCTCCCCCTGGCTTGGGAGGGGAGTGGGGTCTAGTGGTTAGAACGGGGGCAGGGCTGGAAGGCAGGACTCCTGGGTTCTGTCCCAGCGGTGGGGGGGGGAGTGTGGGGCAGGGGGGTTAGTGTACGATGTGCCAGGGGGGTCCCAGACCCCTCCAGCCCCGCTGCCCAAGGCAGGTTGCAGCCCTGCTCTAACCACTAGGCCCGCCCCAGCTGGGGTGAGAACCCAGGAGTCCGGGCTCCCAGCCCCCCCCTCTAACCACTAGACCCCACTCCCAGCCAGGTTCCTCTAATTAAAGTGAGTTTCAGTATCTTCCCTTCCCCCCCCCCCCGCATGGGAAAGGAAGGCAGGGGCAGGGGCGGGGCCTGGGGCTTTGTTCCGGGGGGGGGGGGTCACATGGGACCCCCATTGCTACATTGTGTCCGAGGGAAGCGCCGCTCAGCCAATCAGAGGGGCGGGAGGCGGGGCCCAGAGTCCGCACGGGGGGCGACAATGGCCCGGGCAGCGGCGCGTCGGGTCCCCCCTTCCTGCCCCCCGGACCCGCAGACCGGCCCCCGACTCAGCCCCCCCCCCCTCCAGCCCGGCCCCCGGAGACCAGGGTCCCCCTGCCCCGGCTTGTCCGGACTCCGGGCTCCGCAACCCCCGCCTGGATGGGCCCGGAACCGGTCGGACCGGTCCCGCTCCTCCAGCCCCCCCCCCCCCCCAGCTGGAGCTGCCCGGAAAGCGGCCGGGCTGCCCCCACCCCTGGGGCGAGTGCGGGTGTGTGTGTGTGTGGGGGGGGGGCAGCTTCCTCTGGGCCGGGCCACAAACTTCTCTGCGGGGCAGGGAGCGTCCTCGGATTGCCCCAGGCGCCCCCCCCCCCGCCAGTGCC